>NC_080757.1:17932545-18235575 GCF_020826845.1 Diceros bicornis minor | reverse complement strand
GAATCTTGAATTTTACATCTGTCATGTGGGGATAATAAAAGTAAGCATGACTGTTTGCTGTGTGCCAGGTACTTTTCTAAGTATATTATTTCTATAATCTTAATTCTCATAACATCTCTACTTAAAAGCTACTTAATGGTGCCTTTAAGAAAATAAATTAAATAACGGATGTAATGTTCTTAGTATAGTACTTAGGATACTACAATTTTTTTTTTTTTTTTTTTTGGTGAGGAAGATCAGCCCTGAGCTAACATCCATGCCAATCCTCCTCTTTTTTGTTGAGGAAGACTGGCCCTTGGCTAACATCTGTGCCCATCTTTCTCCACTTTATATGGGACGCTGCCACAGCATGGCCTGACAAGCGGTGCGTCAGTGCACGCCCGGGATGCGAACCTGGGCCCAGGTTCACATTCACCCAAACATGGGTGAATCTGAGAAGCATTATTTCGTAGTGTTATTATGAGAATTATGTGAGTTATTTATTATATGTAAACTATTTGAAACAGCGGCTAGCACCATGACTACTAATTATTATTATTATTATTATTATTGACTCTGAGTAATTTTACTTCTTGTCTTTGTTTCCTCAGCTAAAAGTATAGGATTTACTCCATGGTTTCTTTCAGTTCCAAAATCTATTTCTGTAACCTTGGAGCAGAGTTAAGTTTTAAATTATTATTGATTGATTAATTTTTGTACCATTGATGACATTTTGCAGTTTTGTTTTTTTTTGAGAAAGATTGGCCCTGAGCTAACATCTGTTGCCAATCTTCCTGTTTTTTTTTTTCTTTTTTCTCCCCAAAGCCCTAGTACGTAGTTGTATATCTTAGTTGTAGATCCTTCTAGTTCTTCTGTGTGGGACACCACCTCAGCATGGCCTGATGAGTGGTGAGTAGGTCCGTGCCCAGGATCCGAACCGCAAACCCTGGGCTGCTGAAGCGGAATGCATGAACTCAACCGCCACACCACCGGGCTGGCCCCTGCAGTCTTTGACAACTAATTAACTTCAGTAGTTTATCAGATTAATTATAGGGAAAAGTAGACAATGTTTTATTTAGTTCGTCTTAAAAGGAAAAAAGACTGACCAAAAAACTCCCAGTGTTGGTGAGGATGTGGAACAACATACATTGCTGGTGGGAAAGCAAGTTTTATAGCCAGTTTGACTGTACTTAGAGAATTAAATGTACATTTACCAGCAGTCCCCCAAAATAAATGAAAACACATGTGCTCACAAAAGACAAATACAAATAAATATTCATAATAGCTTTATTCATATTAGCCAATAAATAGAAGCAACTCAAATGAACATCTGCTGATGAATTGATAAACAAATTGTGTTATATCCATATAGTTGAATGCTACTCAGCGATAACATGGGTGAATCTGAAAAGCATTATACTAAGTGAAAAAAGTCAGCTACCAAAGACTACAAGTTGTATGATTCCATTTATGTGAAGTTCTAGAGAAGGCCAACTATAGTGGCAGAAATTGGATTAAGGGCCTTGGGAACTTTTTGAGGGTGATGGAAATATTCTTGATTGTGGTGGTGATATCAAGACTGTATATACATATATCAAAAGTGATGGATTTGCTGAGTGGAATTACTGGGTCATATGTTAATGTTTACCTTTTTGAGGAACTGCCCAACTGTTTTCCACAGTGGCTATACCATTTTACATTCCCACCAGCAATGTATGAGGGTTCCAGTTTCTCTATATCCTTGGCAGCACCTGTTATTATCTGACTCTTTGATTATAGCCAGTCTAGTGGGTGTGAAGTGGTCTCTCATTGTAGTTTTTTTGTGTGTGTGTGTGTGAGGAAGATCAGTCCTGAGCTAACGTCCGTGCCCATCTTCCTCCACTTTATATGGGACACCGCCACAGCATGGCCTGACAAGCGGTGTGTCCGTGCGTGCCTGGGATCCGAACCTGGGCCGCCAGCAGCGGAGCGCGCGCACTTAACCGCTACGCCATGGGGCCGGCCCCCACAGCATGGCTTGATGAGCAATGTGTAGGTCCATGCCCAGGATCCGACCCCAGATACCCTGGGCCGCTGAAACAGAGTGCATGAACTTAACCACTATGCCACTGGGCCGGCGCCAATTCTTCTTTAAATAGTTGCTAGAAGTCACCAGTAAAGCCATCTGGTCCTGGGCTGTTTTTTGTTCTGGAGAGTTTTTCAATTACTGATTCAATGTCTTTATTTGTTATCTATTGAGATTTTCTGTTTTCTGAGTTAGTTTTGGTAGTTTTTGTGATTTTAGGAATTAGACCATTTCATTTAGATTATCTCATTTGTTGGTCATACTATTCTTGTACAATCCTTTTTATTTCTGTAAGGTTAGTAGTAGTGTCCCTGCTTTCATTGTTGATTTTAGTAATTTGAGTCTTCTCTCTCATTTTTCTTGTTCTGTCTGGCTAAAAAGTCTGTCAATTTTGTTATCTTTTCAAAGAACCAACTTTTAGTTTTGTTGATTTTTCTCATTTTTGTATTCCACATTTCATTCATCTCTCCTTTTTTTTTTAAATATTTATTTATTTATTTATTTTTTCCCCCAAAGCCCCAGTAGATAGTTGTATGTCATAGCTGCACGTCCTTCTAGTTGCTGTATGTGGGACGTGGCCTCAGCATGGCTGAAGAAGCAGTGCGTCGGTGCGCGCCCGGGATCCGAACCTGGGCCGCCAGCAGCGGAGCGCGCTCACTTAACCGCTAAGCCATGGGGCTGGCCCCATCTCTCCTTTTACTAGCATATTTTTGTGTGTTTAATGGCCATTGTGAATTGCTTATTCATGGAACTTGCTTACTTTTTGTTGTTGTTACTAGTTTTTAGGAATTCTTTATGTATTATGGCATATGTTACCAATATACGACATCAAGAATAATGTTGAATAATAGAAGGTAGAAGACATTTTTTATCTTTCTTGACTGTAATAACAGTATATTTCACTGTTAAATATAATGGTAAGGTTAAGAAAGTTTCTTTATCTTTCTAGTTTGCCAAGAGTAGATAGTAAAGATACATGTTTCCTAGAAAATCGCTTATGTAGTATATCCATACAGTAGAATACTACTTAGCGATAATAATACTTAACAACAACCCTAAGAGTAGTACCATTTTATAGATAAGGAGACTGAGACAAAGAGATTAAGTGACTTATCCTATGTCATACAGCTAGTAAGCAGGGGAGCTAGAATTCTATCTCAAGCATGTTGACTCTAGAGGCTGGGCACTTAACTACACAACAGGAGTATAAAATCAACTCTTGTCCCTCAGAGGCCCATCCTAGTAGTTTTCCCTGGAGGCAGATAATATTACACATTTGAGGAAAATCATTCCCAAAACAGTCTATGCATGTACAATCAAATACATACGTACACCCATATATTTCTCCCCACTTTTTTTTAAATGGGAGCATACTATAGTTTACACACTTTTCTGCACCTTACTCTTGTTTTTAGCTAAACATGTCCATCATACTGTTTTCAGCCTTTGTGTTTCATTTATTTTAGGTGTGCCTCTTAAATTTATGGTTTGGCTTTTTTACCCAAAATGAGGATTTTAAGGAGAATAATTTATCCATTCCAATTTATTGTTATCAAGATGTTTAAGGGGCCAGCCCTGGTGGCCTAGTGGTTAAGTTCCACATGCTCTGCTTTGGAGGCCTGGATTTGGTTCCTGGGCGTGGACCTACACCATTCGTCTGTCAGTGGTCATGCTGTGGCAGTGGCTCACATACAAAAAGAGGAAGACTGGCAACAGATGTTAGCTCTGGGCAAAGCTTCCTTAGCAAAAAAAAAAAAAAAAGTTTAAGGCTTACTTTTGTCATATTGTTTTGTTTTTAATTATGCTTTTCTTTTTTTTTTTTAATTTTATTTTTCCCCCAAAGCCCCAGTAGATAGTTGTATGTCATAGCTGCACATCCTTCTAGCTGCTGTATGTGGGACGCGGCCTCAGCATGGCCGGAGAAGCGGTGCGTCGGTGCACGCCCGGGATCCGAACCCGGGCCGCCAGCAGTGGAGAGCACGCACTTAACCACTAAGCCACGGGGCTGGCCCTAATTATGCTTTTCTGTTGTCTTTTTCTGCTTTTCTATGTTTTAGATTGGATTGTGTTTTCTTTGTTTTCTACCTGCTTACTTTGGTTATCTGATAGTTCTTTTTTTTTTTTGGTGAGGAGATCAGCCCTGTGCTAACATCTGCCAATCCTCCTCTTTTTTTTGGCTGAGGAAGACTGGCCCTGGGCTAACATCCGTGCCCATCTTCCTCCACTTTATATGGGACACCACCACAGCATGACTTGCCAAGTGCTGCGTTTGGATCCGAACCAGCGAAGCCCGGGCTGCCGCAGCAGAGGGTGCGCACTTAACCGCTTGCGCCACCGGGCTGGCCCCTATTTGATAGTTCTTTATCCTATTTCTGTTCTACTAATGGTTATCCTTCTGGGACACAAAAGCCTGTCAGGTTTATTAACACAGTTTCTTTTCACTGTTTGTTTACATATTCTTGCCCTTTTTTATAGATTCACATGAAATGATCCATAAAAAATGAGCATTAAATAATCTAGTATTTTAAAATACTACATTTGTGCTATCAGATGTGAAGTCAAGTTGGTTTCAGTTGTGTTATTTTTTTTAAGGTTTTTTTTTTTGTGTGTGTGAGGAAAATCAGCCCTGAGCTAACATCCATGCCAATCCTCCTCTTTTTGCTGAGGAAGACCGGCTCTGAGCTAACATCTATTGCCAATCCTCCTCCTTTTTTTTCCCCCAAAGCCCCAGTAGATAGTTGTATGTCATAGTTGCACATCCTTCTAGTTGCTGTATGTGGGACGCGGCCTCAGCATGGCCGGAGAAGTGGTGTGTCGGTGCCGGCCTGGGATCCGAACCTGGACCACCAGTAGCGGAGCGTGCACACTTAACCGCTAAGCCATGGGGCCTGCCCCTCAGTTGTGTTATTAAATCAACACTTCAGTCAATTATGCCAAAATTTCCCATTACATAATCTGATTTGTCATTTTCAAATTTAATAATAGCTGAGCCAAATCACCTCCCACCCTGCCAAAAGAAAGAAAGCAAGCCCACAAGCAAGGTATATGAATAGCACATTTCTTATCTGTTGGTATGGTAAGGATTTGAGATTTAGCTCAAAAAGTGATCATTTTTCTCTAGGTGTTTTCCTTGTAATGAAAATAAGCTGTTGCCAGTTTGCAATGGTTTTCTAGTCTATGGTCAAGTTGTATAAACACTGAAATTCATTCTTTGTTGTTTTTCATCTGCTGTCACCTGCAAGAATCCTATAGAATAGATTATTTTATGCAAATATTGAATAAATACCACAGTACAGTTTGGTATTTTGTACTAAACATTAGATAATGCTAACATTCCTATTTCTAATCTTAATTACATAGATTTTTAAGTGCTTATTACGTGTAAGACGTTGTGAAAGGTGCACAGAAGTTTCACGTGGTTAATCTAATTAGAACTAGAACGCGTACATAAAATGACAACTAATAAGGCTGTATAATTAAGGCCTTTCTTGAATATTACCCATATGTCTCTTCAAAATTCAAAAAAAAAAAGAAAAGTTATGCGTGCATTTGGGGAATAAAAATTTGAAAGGTAGAAAGGATCCATGGGAAAACAATGTCTCTCAAACACCCCTATTTCTGATGTATCCTTTCATAGATTCATAGTGTGTGTATAGAGATATACTTTCTTATTTTTTTATATATGGTTACGTATTACTTACACATCTATATCTTGTTTTATAAAAAAACTAAATCTTGGGGGCCAGCCCTGTGGCCTAGTGGTTAAGTTCAACGCACTCTGCTTTGGTGGCCCAGGTTCAGTTCCCAGGCGTGGACCTATACCACTCGTTGGTGGCCATGCTGTGGCAGTGACCCACATACAAAATAGAGGAAGATTGGCACCGATGTTAGCTCAGGGCAAATCTTCCTCAAACAAAAATAAGATTGGCAACAGATGTTAGCTCAGGGAGAATCTTCCTCAGCAAAAAAACAAAACAAAACAAAACTAAATCTTCACGTCTTTATCAATGCTCCAAATTAAACAGTATTTATAATACTGCCCCCATGCATGCTTTTCTACCCAACAACCCAATGAAATCTTTAACAATATTATCCTTGCTTTTTATCTTTCTCCTTCATTTCAGTTTGAAGTACTAGACTGTGGTTCAGGAAATTGATTCTGTATTCCCCACCATTAATTGGCCATATGCTTTTGAGAAAAGACATGTGAACTTTTGGAACCAAATAATCTGTTAAGGTTTTCCAACCTTAAACTTTTGTAATTATATATAATATTTATAAGTAGGTTGAAACACCAGGCATCAAATCAGTTCTGTGTAGGTTAAGCCTAATATGAATTCCTGTAATGTCACGTTTATCTTACTGATGACATTTCTCAGTTGTATTTGTCGTTCTAGTTATTGGTATAGTGACGTATGTAGGTGTCTGTCTGTCTGTTGAGGGAGGATATAGTAGATAGTATAATGCCTCTCTGCCAGTTCTGTGTAAAGAGACAGTTTTTCTTTAAAGGGCTTGAACGTTTGACTAAGTTGGCTGTTTTCTAAGACTGAACCCTCTGATTAGCAGATGTAGGGAAAAGGGCTTTATGGTATTGAAGCAGTAGCTTAAGACCAACAATGTCCTTTTTGTGAAAAATCTGAAGGCTCTTAAAGGATGGAATACCATGACATCATCACTGTTCATCCAAGGGGCATTCCTCAAGTAATACTGAATATACTGTGATTATCAGTAGCACCCTTCCCCCATCTTCTTTCTGGTGCTTTGACTGATGTTATTGTCAACTATTTGACTGTGTTTTGCAGATGTGAAACAGTTATTTAATTCTGAAAATTCTATTTTGGTTTGAGATTTTAAAATAAATTATATTGAGTTTTTTATTGTAGTTTCATCATCTTTCTTTGAGATGTATGCTTTAGGATTGAACTAAATGGTACCACCCACAAAAATTGTATATATGCCTTTACATCCAACCCTAAATAGCCTAATAAATGGTAAGCTTTTCAAGTCTATTTTTGTGGAACCAGAAACAAATGAGATCTCATTTGCTGTTTATCAAATTGTTAGTTTCTTTTTACTCTTCTCTTTTAGTAAGAAGGATATAGTAAGTTACTATAATGATATTTTCCCTAAGAACAGATTAGATATTTTTAAAATGTAATCTAATAGCCTTTTTTTTTTTTTTTGAAGATGATTGCATGTGCAGTCTCATAGTACCTTTTAGAACTTGTTACAAATATTTCTATCTTTTAAGCCTGGCCTGTAGTTTATCAAGCTGTATTAGTCCTGTACTTGGAGTTAATAGTCATGTTCAGCAGACGGGAGAAATTAAGGAGTTTATGATTGGGGTTGCTTTGGAAAGCTCCTCTGTGTTCTTTCTTTTCCTGTAGTTTTTCATAATAGCTTTTTAAAATGGACAAGACTGAAATCAAGTGCCTTTGTCAGTTTTACATTGATGACTCTGTTGTAGCAATGTTCTGAATGGGTGCAGGGCAACCAAGATGGTGCTGTTTTTATAGTAAAGTACTTTCCTTTTGGGAATTTGAAGATGTATAGAAAAGAAGCAGTTATGCAATGGATACTATTAACTCTAGCCTAACAGTGTAATGGTATATTTCAGGAATTTCTAACTTTATTGGAGTTCTCATATTTTTGTACATTTTATTTTTCATCTTTTCTGTCTTCTAACAGTCCAGAGAACATGCAAAAATGTTATTGAGTCTTTTTTCTTTATCTTTTTTCCTGGTTGTAGAAATTGAACATACGATTATTGTTGAAAATTTGGAACATAAGGAAAGTATAGACTTGTGAATGTTGTCCATAATACTGGCCATAACTACCTAAAAATAATCCATATAATTTTGTTGTATTGCCCTCTTTGCAGAAATTATATTAGGTATATAATGTTTTGTATTTATTCTTTTTATTATAAAATCAAACACAGATACAGAAAATTCACAAAACAAATATATAGCTTAATGAATTATTATAAATAAAATTCTCTTGTAACTACTACCTAAGGTAAGAAATAGAACTTTGCCAGCCATTTCAGAAGTTCCCCCATATGTCTCACCTCAATCACAACTCCTCCTTTTCCCTGAAGTAACGACTATCCTGACATTTATAGTAGTTTCTTTTGGGAGTTTTTTGAGAGTTCTTTATATATTTTGGATACATATCCTTTTTCAGATATGTGATTTGAAAATAATTTTTCCCAGTCTTTGGCTTGACTTCATTTTTTTCTTTTAAAAGTGTCCTTTGCAAGAATAAACGTTTTTAATTTTGATGAAGTCCAAATTATCAATTTTGCCATTTATGGGTTATGCTTTTGGTGTAATGTACAAGAACTCTGACTAACTTAAGGTTACGAAGATTTTCTCTTGTGTTTTCTTCTAAACATTTTATAGTGCTAACTTTTTGCATTGAGATAAAGGAACTATTTTGAGTCAATTTTTCTGTAAGGTGTGAGATATCAAAGTTCATTTTTATACATATGAATGTCCAGTTGCTGTAGCACCATTTTTCAAAAAAGATTATCTTTTCTCTAGTGTACCTTTGTCAAAAATCAATTGACCATATTTGTGTGGGTCTGTTTCTGTCCTTCTGTTTTGTTTCATTGGACTATGTGTCCTTCCTTTTATTATTGCCACACCTTTTTTTTTTTTTTTTTTGTGAGGAAGATCAGCCCTGAGCTAACATCCGTGCTAATCCTCCTCTTTTTGCTGAGGAAGACCGGCTCTGAGCTAACATCTATTGCCAATCTTCCTCCTTTTTTTTCCCCCAAAGCCCCAGTAGATAGTTGTATGTCATAGTTACACATCCTTCTAGTTGCTGTATGTGGGATGCGGTGTCAGCATGGCCCGAGAAGCAGTGTGTCGGTGTGCGCCCGGGATCCGAACCCTGGGCCGCCAGTAACGGAGCGCGCTCACTTAACCGCTAAGCCACGGGGCCGGCCCCTGCCACACCGTTTTGATTATTGTAGCTTTCTTTGTATTAAGTCTTGAAATCTGGTAGTGTGAGTTCCCCAACTTTATTCTGCTTTTTAAAAATTGTTTTGACTAATTTGGAACCTTTGCCTTTTCATATAGATTTTAGAATCAGTTTGTTGATATCTACAAAAAATTCTTGTGGATTTCGATTGAGATTGTGTTGAATCTATGAATCATTGAATTTTAGGATCAATTTGGGGAGGACTGACCTCCTAACAATATTGAATCATTCAGTCCGTGAACATCATACATCTCTCCATGTAGTCAACTGATTTCTTTCGTCAGGGTTTTATTCTTAATATATAAATTCTGCTCAAATATTTTTAGATTTATTTCTAAATATTCCGTTTTCTTCCCTTGCTGTTTTGTACATTCCTTGAGATTTTTCATGTACACAATAATATCAGCAACTAGAGAGAGTTTTATTTTTTCCTTTCTATTATATATTCCTTTTCTTTCTTTTTCTTTCCTTATTGCACAGACTGGAACTTCTAAGTACGATGTTGAATAAAAGTGATTAAAATGAACATCCTTACCTTGCTTCTAATCTTGAGAGGAAAGCTTTCAGTCTATAATCCTTAGGTATGATGTTAGCTGTAGGTTTTTTGTAGACACCTTAACCCAGTTAATGATGTTTCCTTCTTTTTTTTTTTTAATTTTATTTATTTATTTTTTTCCCCCAGAGCCCCAGTAGATAGTTGTATGTCATAGCTGCACATCCTTCTAGTTGCTGTACGTGGGACGCAGCCTCAGCTTGGCCGGAGAAGCGGTGCGTCGGTGCGCGCCCGGATCCGATCCGGGCTGCCAGTAGCGGAGCGCGCGCACTTAACCGCTAAGCCATGGGGCCGGCCCGATGTTTCTTTCTATTCCTAGTTTTTTGAGAGTTTTTATCATGAATGGATGTTGAATTTGGCAAATCCTTTTTCTGCTTTTGTTGATATGATCATGTGTTTTTTCTTCCTTTGTTTAGAATGGAGCATTACGTTGATTTCTGAACATTGAACCAGGCTTGTATTTCTGAGAGAAATCCTACTTGGTTGTGATGTAGTATCATTTTTATATATTGCTGGGTTTGATTTGCTAATATTTTGTTGAGGATTTTGCTAATATGTTTTGAGGAATATTGGTCAGAAATTTTCATTTTTTTGTAACGTTCTTGTCTGGTATTGATAGGGTAATGATGGCCTCAAGATGATTTGGGAAGTATTCTCTCTTTTATAAGTTTGAATAGGTTATGTAGAACTGGTATTATTTGTTTCTTTCTTTTTTTTTTTTTTGTGAGGAGGATCAGCCCTGAGCTAACCTCTATGCTAATCCTCTTTTTTTTGCTGAGGAAGACCGGCTCTGAGCTAACATCTATTGCCAATCCTCCACGTTGTTTTTCCCCTCCCCCCCAAAGCCCCAGTAGATAGTTGTATGTTATAGTTGCACATCCTTCTAGTTGCTGTATGTGGCACGCGGCCTCAGCATGGCCAGAGAAGTGGTGCGTCGGCGCGCGCCCGGGATCCGAACCCAGGCCGCCAGTAGCGGAGCGCGCACACTCAACCGCTAAGCCACGGGGCCAGCCCCTATTATTTGTTTCTTTAATGTTTAATAGAATTTAATAGTGAAACTGTCTAGTTTCACTGGACTGGAGTTTTCTGTGTAGAAATATTTTAAATTGTGAATTTAACTTCTTTAGTATACATATAACTATTCACATTATCTGTTTCTTCTTGAGTGAGTTTTGGTAGTTTGTATCTGTCAAGTAATTTGTCTGTTCATCTGTATTATCAAATTTATGAGCTTAGAGCTGTTCATTGTATTTCCTCATCCTTTTAATGTTTTAGGTCTATAGTAATATCCCCCTTTGATTTCTGTTTTTGGTAATTTGTGTCTACTCTGATTTTCTTTGGTTAGTTTGGCAGAGGTCTTTCAGTTTTATTGATCCCCCGTCCCCCAAAGAACCAGCTTTTGGTTTTCTTGATTTTTCTCTATTGGCTTTTTGTTTCCTAATTTCATGGATTTCTAGTCTGTTCTTTAGTATTTCCTTCTTTATATTTATTTTTTGTTTTATTTGCTTTTTTCTTTCTAAATTCTTAATTTGGAAGCTTAGATTATTGATTTGAGATCTTTCTCTTTTTTGTAATATAGTATTTAGTGCTTTAAATTTCTATATAAGCACTGCATTAGCGGTATCCTAAAAATTTTGTTATATTTTTATTTTCACTCAATTCAAATTCTTTTCTAATTTTTCTTGAAACTTCTTTATTGACCCATGGGTTACTTAAAAGTGTATTGTTTAATTTCCAAATTTTGTGGGTTTTTTTAAAAGTTATTTTTCTATTACTGATTTTAAGTTTAATTACACTATGTCATATAACATTTTATATGAATTGAAATTTATGACACTTGTTAAGATTTGTTTATGGCCCGGAATATGATCTGTCTTGGTGTGAATATCATATGTGCACTTGAAAACAATGTATATTCTCTTGTAAGATGGAATATTCTAGTAATGTCATTAGGTCAAGTTGGTTGATAGTGTTGTTCTACGTATTTCTAGACTACTTTTTCTTTAAATTTCTGAGAGAGGAGTGTTGGGAATCTCCTGGTATAATTATAGACTTGTCTTAGTTCTTTTTCAGTTTTATCAATCTTTGCTTCATGTAACTTGAAGCTCTTTGTCAGGTGAATACAAATTTAGGATTTGATGAATGGAATCATATTATTATGTAATGTCCCTCTTTATCCTTTGTGGTTTTCCTAGCTCTGAAGTCTGTTTTGTCTGATATTGATATAGCCACTCCAGCTTTCTTTCTTTCGTTCTTTTTTTTTTGTTGTTGGGGAAGATTTGCCCTGAGCTTATATCTGTTGCCAATCTTCCTCCTTTTGCTTGAGGCAAATTTGCTCTGAGCTAACATCTGTGCCAGTCTTCCTCTATTTTGAGTGTGGGTTGCTGCCACAGGATGGCTGATGAGTGGTGTAGATCCATGCCTAGGATCTGAACCCGCGAACCCAGGCCGCCAAAGTGGAGTGTGCTAAACTTAACCACTACGCCATGGGCTCCAGCTTTCTTTTAATATTTTGCATTTCTTTTAGAGCAGGTCTGCTGGCAACCAGATTCTCTTAGTTTTCCTTCATCTAAGAGTCTCTCTCTCTCTCTTTTTTTTTTTTTTGCCTTCATTCCTGAAGAAGATATTTGCTAAATAAAGAATTCTGTTCTGGGTTGGCATTTCTTTCCTTTTGTCACCTTTCCCCTTTGTGTAGACTCCATTGTTTTTTATGAGAAATTTGTGGTCATTCAAATTTTAGTTAATCTTTGCTTTTTAGTTTTTTGATTATGATGTATCTAGACCTGATTTTCTTTGAATTTGTCCTGTTTGGGATTTGCTGAGCTTCTTGAATCTCTGGATTTATGTCTTTTGTCAAATATGGGAAGTTTTCTGCCTTTACTAAAAAAAATTTTTTTTCTCTACCAATTTATTTTTTCTTTCCTTATACAACATCAAATGATGTTGTATAAGGAAACTTAGACAATTTGATATTGTTCCACTGGTCACTAAGGCTCTATTCATTTTTTTCGATCTTTTTTCCTCTCTATTGTTCAGTTTAGATAATTTATATTGCTCTATCTTCAAGTTTACTGACTCTTTCGTCTGTCATTTCTGTTCTGTGGTTGAGCTCATCCAGTGAGTTTTTTTTTTTAATTTCTCATACTATATTTTTCAGTTCTAAATTTTCCCTGTGGTTCTTTTTTACAGTTGCTATTTCTCTGCTGAGAACTTATGTGTTTCCACTTGTTTCAAAAGTGTTAACCATTACCTCATTTATTATGGTTATAATAGCTACTTTAGGTCTTTATGTGATAATTCCAGCGTAAGTCATCTCAAAATAGGCATCTTGTGGTCCTTTTCTCTTGATAATTTATCACATTTTCCAGTTTTGTGTGTGTGTATGTTTTGTTTATTTGTTTTTGCATGTAGAGTAATTTTGGATTTTATCTTGGATATTTTGAATATTATGTTGTCATTTCTGAGTCCTGTTAATATCCTCTGGAGAATGTTGATTTGTTTGTTTTGGCAGACACCACCTAGTTTAAATGGTAAGTTCTGTCTCACTTTCTGTGGGTGATGGTTCTAATACCAGTTCTATTTTCAAAACCTTCGCTGTGCTCTTTCAATTTGCCCTGCACTGTGCCTCTCAGTGATAGTCTGGGACGTGGGCAGTGGTTTATATCATAGATTAGTTCTCTTTAGTGTATAGCCTTTGCTACACTTTTTTGAGTCTATTTTACACAAGCACAAATCAGTATTTGTATTGGTTTATACACAGAATTAGGGGATCTGTTTTCTACCTCTCTCCTCTCTATGATTTCCCCCATACTCTTCAGTTTCCAGTGGTCTTTTCTTTTCTTTTTTTTTTTTTTTAATTTTTAATTTTTTTTCCCCCAAAGCCCCAGTAGATAGTTGTATGTCATAGCTGCACATCCTTTTAGTTGCTATATGTGGGACGCGGCCTCAGCATGGCCGGAGAATCCGTGCGTCGGTGCGCACCTGGGATCCAAACCCTGGGCCGCCAGCAGCGGAGCGCGTGTACCCAACTGCTAAGCCATGGGGCCGGCCCTCCAGTGGTCTTTTCACAGTTCCTCTGACCAGAAAGACAGGTTTCTCTCAGAACTTTTAGACCTCTGCATTGTACAGTTCCTCATAGCTGGGGCTGCCCTTAGTGAAGTAGGGAAAGAAGAGAAAGGAGGGGAAAAAAATAACGAGAATTCCCCTCATATTTTCTTGGACTACAGGGGCCCTGTTTCCCAGTGTTTCTGGCAAGAGAGAGAGGTTTTTCTCTTACTGGAGCAGTGCAATTCTATGGCTGAGAAGCGAAAAAACAAACAACAAAAAAGGCATTTTCTACCCCAGTCTCCAGATCACAGGGTCCCCTTTTCCTGGTCCTTTGAATAGAAAGGGGATTTGTTTAAGGGTTTTCTTGTCAGCACCCTCAACATAGTTCTGCAACTCAGACCACTCTTAAGTCAAAGCCGGGAGATAAAGGAGGAAAATAGAATTAGAAAACTCATGGCTATACCCATTATTCTTCAAGTTTTCTCTTCTTTCCTCAATTATTTATATTGCCTGTTTGTGGAATGTTGATATATGTCCTTTGGTCATTTATATGTTGGATTAGGTACTTTCTGAGTGATTTCAGTGATATCTGTATATTTAGGGAGTATTAACTTTTAATTGTGTTTGCTCTGGATATTTATTTCAATTTTTGTGTTTGACTCAATTTTTTTGACATGCAAAATTTTTAAATGCACTGGTATTTTTTGAGTTAAAAAAATGCTAATAGCCTTTTGAATGTTCTCTCTAGTCAGTCTGTATTCTTCTAATTTAAAAAATATTCTATTTTTCTCAAATTTAAAGTAAAATTTCTTAAAATTAGAAGAGTGGTTGATATCAAAATTCAGATAATACAGATGTCTAGGCTAACAAGTAATGTTCTTCACAGCCCTACTTACTTTATCAGAAAAAGTATTAACATTTCAATACGTATCCTTCCATACCTTCTTCATAAATTTGCACTATATATATAGCACTTAGATTTTAAGCCATTTATTTAATTTTTTAAAGTTGTTAATGTAATTGAGATATAATTTACATACAGTAAAATGCATCAATTTTAAGTCTACAGTTGAGTTTTGACAAATGTATACACTTGTATAATTCACTACCCCAATCAAAGATATAGAGTATTCTGTTACCTCAAAAAGTTTCTCTGGGCCCTTTTGTAGTCAGTTCCCCTTTTCTTGCCACTGCTGGCCCCAGGGAACTGTGGATCTATCACTTTAGACTAGTTTTGCCTATTTGAGAATTTATCAGGGGAATCACACAGTATGTACATTTTTGTTTCTGGCTTCTTTTGCTGAGCATAATGCTTTTGATAATTCATCCATGTTGCTGCATGTATCAGTAGTTTATTCCTTTTATTGCTGTGAAGCGTATTTCATTGTGTGAATATACTATAATTTTATTATACATTTGTTTGTTGATAGACATTTATATTTGCAGTTTGGGGTTATTATGAAAAAAAAGCTGCTGTGTACAAGTCTTTTTGCATGCCTATGTTTTCAATACTTTTGAGTAAAAGATAACTAGTTAAGGAATTGCTCCATCATATAGTAAAAGTTTATTTAACTTGATAAGCATCTGTTAAACAGTTTTCCAAAATCATTTTACACTCCCATCAGCAATGTAATGAGTTTTAGTTCTTCACTTTGTGCATTTATCATTTCTTGAATTTTGTATAAGTATCTTCGGTATGGATTCCTTAAAGTGGGATTTTTGTGTGAAATGATAAGTGCATATATGAATTTGCTAGATTTGTCTTCATAGGGTTCATACTGTTTTTGCATTACCACTACTAGAGTATGAAAGTGCATATTTCCCTTCCACCCCACCATCAGCATGTAGTGACTTTTTGCCTTTCTGATAGGTACAAAATGAAATCTTATTATAGTTTTAATTTGTATTTCTCTTTCTTTGTGTGATGTTGAACATATTTTCATATATCTAATGATTGTTCCTTTTTTTTTTCTGTGAACTACCCATATCTCTGCTGAGTTGTTTATTTCTTTGCTGTTTTAGAAACTCTTTCTATATTAAGAAATCAGGTTACTTTCTTTTTTTCTTTGTTTTTTGCAACTCTTTACATATTAGGGGTATTAACCCTTTGTAAACATAAGTTTCAAACATTTTTTCCAGGCTTATCATTTGTCTTTTTGTTTGGAGTGTCTTTTTTCATGGCCTCTCCTCCCAAGTTTTCTTTTTTATATTGGTAAGTATATCAGTCTTTTTCCCTATTGTTTTGGATTTGGATCATAGTTAAGAAAGTTTCTTTAATTCCTGATTACAGAGGAACTTACTCATATTTCCTTCTAGTACATGTATAGTTTCATTTTTTATATTTGTATTTCTGACCCATATGTAATTCTGATGTTCAGTTTGAGGAGCAGGTGTTGTTTTATTTTTTTCCAAATAACTATTAAGGTCTCCTAACACTTATTTTTGTCAAATCCATTTTTTCCTCATTGATTTGAGATGCCTCTTTAAGCTACTTAGCAGTAATGTTTATATAAGGTATGTGATAGGGATATAATTTTTATAATTTTTTCCAAATGGGTTCTCAGTTCTCTTAACATTTATTTCTTCTTTAATTGTATGCTAAATTCCAAGTTACATATATATGGGTTTGTTTCTGGACTCTCGTTTAGATTATTGATTCACTTTCCTATTTTTAGTATTCTAGTGATGGTGATAGTTTTGTGTTATCTTTCGGTATTTGGTAGAGCAAATGTTCCAATTCCTTCATTTCTTGTTCCTCTGATTTTCTATGAGGTGCCATTCTTATGAATTTACTTTATTTCTCTACTATCAACTTTAATATTTTGTATAGTATAGTCTCGTATACTGGTTCAATAAGTATTTGTGGAAGCGAAATCATTTTTAGGGATGATAGAGAAGAATTAAGTTTATTCTTTTAGTTCAACAAATGTTTATGTTATTAACTGTACAAGGTAGAGTGTAGTATGTAGAGAGGTAATATAAGGATGAATGAGACACATCGTGCCTGTCTAGGAGAGAGAGAGAAATAATTGCAATATAATGTAGTAAACACTGCAGGATGTTTTGGAGCATGAAGAGAGAGTAACTAGCTCTTCCTACTAGAGTTAAAATTTTACAAACATTATTACATTTAATCTAAATCTTGAAAGATTTTGAGTGGGAATTTCTAGGCAGATAAGAAAGAAAATGCAAATCATGGAACTGGTTAGAAATTTTTAATGTAAAATAATTCTAATAATAAGGGTACTGTAACTTGATCATTCAAAGTTCTTAAAAAGTTTTTAAGTAACACTGAAGATTTTTTTATAAGTAGATTAATTGAGTAGTAACAGTTTACATGGAATTTAGTTCAATCTCCTCATTTTATTAGTGAGAAGTTAAGTGACTTTCCTGGGGTCACATATGCTTGGAAGAACTGTAATTAACCCAGGGAACTTCCAGAGCAGGGAAATTGGTAGAAGAATATGGGGCAGCCTTGAAGGTATGTTAGAAATGGAATACAAATTAACAATTTTAAGGATTTTTTTGTGTGTGTGTCAGGAAGATCAGCTAGGAGCTAACATCTGATACCAATCCTCCTCTTTTTGCTGAGGAAGATTGGCCCTGGGCTAACATCTGTGCCCATCTTCCTCTACTTTTTATATGGCACACCGCCACAGCATGGCTTGACAAGCGGTGCGTCAGTGCACACCTGGGATCCGAACTGGAGAACTCCGGGCCACCGAAGCAGAGCGCGGGCACTTACCCGCTACGCCGCCTGGCCGACCCCAATTTAAGGGTTTTTATTGCAATGTAGTGTTAATTTAGAGAAGTACAAAAGACATGTAAATGTGTTTTATGTAGTTACAAAGAAGTTTTCAAGGAAGAATTAAAATTGGTTTAGTTGAGGGGCTGGCCCGGTGGCATAATGGTTAAATTCGTGCGCTCCGCTTCCGCAGCCCAGGGTTCTCTGGTTCAGATACTGGGCGCAGACTGATGCACCAAGTGTCAAGCCATGCTGTGGCAATGTCCCATGTAAAGTAGAGGACGATGGGCATGGATGTTAGCCCAGGGCCAATCTTCCTCAGCAAAAAGAGGAGGATTGGCGTTGGATGTTAGCTCAGGGCTAATCTTCCTCACACACACACACACACACACAAATTAGTTCAGTTGACTACACTAAAAATGAGACAGGTAGTTACTTGCTTAAAAGTTATATAAAGAGTGTGGGGAGAATTGGCTAGAGGTATATTTTTCTCTTAGGAGTCTAATCAATTTTGGAGATTTTTAATTTTTATTTTTTTTATCGGTGAATATAAGCAGGTTAAAATAGCTAACATTTAATGTAATTCTTACTATGTCTGAGTACTAGTCTATGCTTATATTTATTAACTCATTTAACCCTCACAACTACTCTATGAGGTAGGTTATTATTTTCATTTTACAGATTATGAAAATGAGGCTACCCACATTAATAGCTTATAAATAGTGTTACTAGGATTCATATCCAGGTAGTGTCATTCCAGAACCCAGGTTCTGAAGCTTCTCAATTATGACAACCATTTTAAAAATCAAGTAATCTGATATAAAGGAACTGATAGCAGAACCACTAGGGAATTTGCTGGTTATCTGTGGTGTCTACTTATCTAATGAAGCAGATTTGTTAGAGGCTATATTTTAATGTGAATCAGGTTTATGAGGGAAGCAGTTGTCTGCATTAAATTCATTTCTTCTCTCATTGTATTTTTCTTTGGAATATCAGTGTTAGAGTTGATTAAACACTGGCATGTGGTATCTGAAGGAAAAGAAAAAGAGCTTACTGAGTTAAATCTTTTGTGTATTTTCTTATATTTGAAGATCATTAGTAGATGGAAATATTCCTGTTAGAAACATACTATGGGTACATCTTGAGTTGTTGTGCATGGTTTTCCTTGTCTGTGTGTTATATTATCTCTTCTGCTGATGGGCTCACTGCATCAGGATTAGATAAATCTTTAAGTACTGATACAGAAAGCCTTCCAAGATATAAAGATTTATTTAATTTTTAAAAGTGGATGGATAAGTATATACTATATGTATAATAGGAATTTTTTTTTTAAGCACCACATATCATTGTGGTGATGAGCCAGGTTTAGGAACTGCTACACTAGTAGACCACACTTTCTTCTCAGTGAAATTCTAGGCCTGAGATAATTTTGTATATGCTGTCAGCAAATGATCTTATACTAATTGTTCTTAGCAGCTTTTGCTTTTCTTGACTTTTTTTTGTTTTCTTATTTCTCTACAATAGTTTATGCCAACGTGGCTTCATTCATACAGATGAACCAAGGATTGGGATAGCAGTATAAAATTAGAATCAGACAGCTGATTGCCCAGCAGGATGCCATCAACTAACCGAGCGGGCAGCCTGAAGGACCCTGAAATTGCAGAGCTCTTCTTCAAAGAAGATCCAGAGAAGCTCTTCACAGATCTCAGAGAAATTGGCCATGGAAGCTTTGGAGCAGTGTATTTTGTAAGTGTTAAAGGCTTAATGTCAGTGGCCAGCATTTACTTAACATCCAATCCTGGCAGAGTGAAAAACAGTAATATAAAGAGATATAGGCCGTAGTCCATTTTATAGTCATGTGCATGGGTATGTGTGTATAATATGAAAGTAGATAGTTTTATTTATTGAGCTTCTTGGATTATTGAAAAAATGGGAAAGAATATTATTTTACTTAAACTTACATGTTTAGAATTTTCAGCAAACTGTTTTTTGGAATCTTATGACTTTCATTGCCATAGAATTAAATATTGCAGAACACCGACTTCTGTAAAGTCCCATACAGAGTCAATTTTAGTGTTGTAGAATTTAAGATTATTATTTGGATATGTACCAGTCTTTTCTTCGTGTGTGTGTATTTTATGCTAAAAAAAAATCATCAAATTTGCCATTTTAACCATTTTTTTTATTTTAATTTTTTATTTATTTATTTTTTTGGTGAGGAAGATCAGCCCTGTGCTAATATCTGCCAATCCTCTTTTTTTGCTGAGGAAGACTGGCCCTGGGCTAACATCCGTGCCCATCTTCCTCCACTTTATATGGGACGCTGCCGCAGCATGGCTTGCCAAGTGATGCGTCAGTGTGCACCCGGGATCCGAACTGGCAAACCCCGGGCCGCCGCAGCGGAGCACGCGCACTTAACTGTTTGCGCCACCGGGCCAGCCCCCATTTTAACTATTTTTAAATGCACAGTTTGTGGCATTAATTACACTCACAATGTTGTACAACCATTACCACTATCTATCACCCCAACAGAAACTCTGTATCCGTTAGCAATAACTCCTCATTTCCCCCTCCACCCAGCTCCTGGTAACCTCTTATTTACTTTTTGTGTCTACGTATTTGCCTATTCTAGATATTTCATATAAATGGAATCATACAATATTTTCCTTTCATGTATAGCTTATATTACTTAGTATAACGTAAAGCGTAATCACTTCGCAGGTCATCCATGTTGTAGCGTGTTTCAGTATTTCATTCCTTTTTATAGCCGAGTAATATTTCATTGTATGTATATGCCATGGTTTGTTTATCCATTCGTCTATTGTTGGACACTAGATTGTGTTCACTTTTTGGCTATTGTGAATAAATGCTACAATGAACATTGGCATACAAATATCTGTTTGAGTCCCTGTTTTCAAATTTGGGTATGTACCTAGGAGTGAAAATACTGGATCACATGGTAATTCTATGTTTCACTTTTTGAGTAACTGCCAAATTGCAGCATACTGGCTGCACCATTTCCATTCCCACCAGCAATGTACTAGAGTTCCAGTTACTCCAAATCCTTGCCAACGCCTGTTATTTTGATTGTAATCATCCTACTAGGTTTGTACTAGATCTAATAGACACATTTTTGGCAGTACAGTCATGCACTACATGACAACTTTTTGGTCAAAGACAGACTGCATATACAATAGTGGTCCCATAACATTAGTACCATATAGCCTAGGTGTGTAGTAGACTATACCATCTAGGTTTGCGTAAGTATACTCTTTGATGTTTGCACAAAGACAAGATCGCCTAACGACACATTTCTCAGAATGTATCCCCATCGTTAAGTGGCACATGACTATTTCCTTCCTTCTGCTAGCTTTAGGCTTAGTTTGTTCTTCTTTTTCTAATTCCTTAAGTTGTAAAGTTAGGTTGTTAATTTGAGATCTTGCTTGTTTTTTAATGTAAGTATTTATAGCTATAAATTTCTTCCTGAGCACCACTTTCACTTGGTTCCATAAGTTTTGATATGTTGTATTTTTGTTTTCCTTCATCTCTATTTCTAATTACCCCTGTGATTTCTTTGATTCATTGGTTGTTGAAAAGTGTGTGGTTTAATTTCCACAATTTTGTGAATTTTCCAGTTTTCCTTTTTTGTTATTGATTTCTAACTTCATCTCATTGTGGTCAAAGAAGATTCTTTGTATGATATCTATCTTTTAAAATCTGTTGATACTTGATTTGTGACCTAACATTTGCTCTTTCCTGGAAAATGTCCCATGTGTGCTTGAGAACAATGTATATTCTGTTGTTGGGTAGAGTGTTCTGTATGTGTCTATTAGATCTAGTTGGTTTATTGTATTAAGTCTTCTACTTTATTACTTATCCCTGTCTGATTGGTGTCTCCATTATTATGCATCGGAAATAGAAGTCTCTGATATTGTAGAATTTATATCTCCCTTCAATTCCATCAATTTTTGCTTTATATATTTTGATGATCTATCATTAGGTGTGTAAATGTTTATCATTGTTATATCTTCTTGCTGTATTGAACCTTTATTAATATATAATGTCCTTCTTTGTTTCTTGTAACCTTTTGTGATTTAAAGTTTTTTGATATACAAGTCTTTTTGTGGACCAAATTTTTCATTTCTCTTAATTAAATACCTGGGATGGAATTGTTGGATCTTAGAACAGGTGTGTATTTAGTTTTATAACCAATTGTCAGACTTTTTTTCATTAAGATGTAGAAATTTTACGCTCCCATCAACAGTGTGTGAGAATTCTGTTTGCTCCATATCCTCTCTCACATTAGGTGTTGACAGTCATTTTAATTTGAGTCGTTCTGGTGGGTGTGTAATGGTATTTCAATGAGGTTTTAATGTATATTTCCCTGATGACTGGTGATGTTGAGCACTTTTTCACAGACTTAATGGTCATTCACATATCTCTGGGAACTGTCTGTTTAAATGTTTTGTCAATTTTTTAAAAATTGGGTTGCTTTTCTTTTTTTGAGTTGTAGGAGTTCTTTGTATACCCTGGATGCTTGTCAGTATGCGTTTTGTGAATATTTTCTGCCAATGTGTGCACGGGAAAATTAGATATATTCTGCAGTTTGTTGGGTGTAATGATCTATGTATGTCAGGTAGGTAATGTTCATTGATTATATTCTTCAGATGTTTTACATCCTTTCTGATTTCATTTGTTTGTTTTTGGTCTACATGTTCTATCAGTAACTGAAAGAGGTATTTAAAAATCTCCACTGATGATGGGTGCTGGCCTGGCCCTGGGGTAGTGGTTAAGTTCGTGCCCTCTGCTTCAGTGGCTCGGGATTCGCAGGTTTGGATCCTAGGCGCAGACCTGTACACCACTCATCAAGCCATGCTGTGGAGGCGTCCCACATACAAAGTAGAGGAAGAATGGCATGGATGTTAGCTCAGGGACAATCTTCCTCAAGCAAAAAGGGGAGGATTAGCAGCAGATGTTAGCTCAGGGCCAATCTTCCTCACACACACGCACACACAAAAACAAAAAAACCCAAAAATTCCACTGATTATGGATTGATCCTTTTTTCCTTTTAGTTTTGTCTGTACTTTATGCATTTCTAAGTTACGTTACTAGAAATATACAAATTTAGGATTATTGTATCTTCATGTTGAATTGTTCCTTTATCATTGCAAAATTTCACTCTTTATCTTTCTTGCTTTAAAATCTACTTTGATGTTACTCAGGCAGCTTTCTTTGGCTAATGCTTACTTCGTATCTCTTTTTCCATTCTTTTTCGTTTATTTTTTCTGGAGCATTATATCTGAAGTGTTTCTCATCGTTGTTGTTGTTTTCCCCAGGATATTTTTCCACCTTTATTTTGATATAATTGACATACAACATTATATAAGTTTAAGGTGTGCAATGTTTTTTTTTTTTATAATTTTATTTATTTATTTATTTTTTCCCCCAAAGCCCCAGCAGATAGTTGCATGTCATAGTTGCACATCCTTCTACTTGCTGTATGTGGGACGCGGCCTCAGCATGGCAGGAGAAGCGGTACGTCGGTGCGCGCCCGGGATCCGAACCCGGGCCGCCAGCAGCGGAGCGCACGCACTTAACCGCTACGCCACCAGGCGGGCCCTGCAATGTTTTGATTTGATACATTTTTAGATTGCAAAATGATTACCACTATATCATTAGCTAACACCTCCATCCCCTCACATAATTACCATTTCCTTTTTATAGTGAGAACATTTAAGATCTACTGTTTTAGTGACTTGCAAGTATATAATACAGTATTAACTGTAATCACCATGCTGCTCATTAGATTTCCAGAACTTGATAATCTTGTAACTGGAAGTTTGTACCCTTTGATCAGTATCTCCCCATTCCTCCCACCCCCCAGTTCCTGGTAACCACGACTGTACTCTCTGTTTCTCTGAGTTCAACTTTTTTAGATTCTACATATAAGTGATAACATACAGTATTTGTCTTTCTTTTGTCTTTTGCAGGGAATGATTTGCCCTGAGCTAACATCTGTTGCCAATCTTCCCCCCCCACTTCTTCTTCTCCCCAAAGCCCCAGTGCATGGTTGTATATCCTAGTTGTAAGTCCTTCTAGTTCTTCTATGTGAGCCCCTGCCACATCGTGGCAACTGACGGGTGGTGTGGTTCCATGACTGGGAAATGAACCTGGGTTACCGAGGCGGAGAGTGTGAAACTTTAACCACTAGACCATCAGGGCTGGCTTTGTCTTTCTTTTTCTGACTTATTTCACGTAGCATAATGCCTTTAAGTTTCATCCAAGTTGTTGTAAATGGCAGGATTTCCTTCTTTTTCATGGCTGAATAATATTCCATTTTATGTACGTGTATGTGTGTGTGTATACACACACCACGTCTTCCTTATGCATTCATCCTTTGACAGACACTTCAGTGTATGGTTATCTCCATATCTTGGCTATTGTGAATAATGCTGCAGTGAACATGGAGGTGCAGATATCTCTTTGAGATCCTGATTTCAATTGCTTTGGATATACACCCAAAAGTGGGGTTGCTGGATCATACGGTTGTTCTATTTTTAATTTTTTGAGGAACCTCCTTACTGTTTTCTTTAATGGCTATACCAGTTTACATTCCCACCAACAGGGCACAAAGGTTCCCTTTTCTGCACAGCCTTGCCAACACTTATCCCTTGTCTTTTTGTTAAGAGACATTCTAACTGATGTGAGGTGCTATCACATTGTGGTTTTGGTTTGCATTTCCCTGAGGATTAGTGATGTTGGGTACCTTTTCATGTACCTGTTGGCCATCTATATGTCTTCTTTGGAAAAATGTCTGTTCAGGGCCTCTGCCCATTTTTTAATCAGGTTTTTTTTTTGGTATTGAATTATATAAGTTCTTTATATATTTTGGATGTTAACCCCTTATCAGACATATGATTTGCAAATATTTCTCTCATTCCTTAGATTGCCTTTTCATTTTTTTGATTGTTTCTTTGGCTGTGCAGAAGTTTTTTAATTTGATGTAGTCCCACTTATTTACTTTTGCTTTTGTTACTTGTGCTTTTGGTGTTATATCCAGAAAATCGCTGCCAAGATCAATGTCAAGGAGCTTTTTCTCTGTCTCATCTTTGTTTTAATTGGAGTGTTTTGCTTATTTATACTTGCTGCAATTACTAAAATAGTTGGGCATAAGCCTATTTTCTCCTATTTGATTTGTTTATCCTATCTGTTCTTCCTTTGTTCTTGTCCTTGCCATCTTTAGCGTTGTTTATTGTTATTTTTTGTTTTAAAATATAGATTTTATTGTTATTAGTTATAGGGAGGCCAAACAGATCAGATAACAACTGTCATTGGGAAGATAGTTTGTTATACTCACAGATGCCAAGAGAAGGGGGCACACCATGCCAGAGGGGACCACGTGGGGAAGCACTGGTGTCAGTGAGGAGGCAGAGTATGCAAGGGAAAAACGTGGGCAAGAGGCTTCGCTCTGGTTTCTGTGGGAAGAAATAGGGGAGGCAGGGTAAGCAAGTTTGGGATTAGCTAGTTGAAATAATTTCAGCTGGTTTGGAGTATAGGGGCTGTCCCTAGTTGTCTGGTACTTGGCCCTGTGGTGATTAGAGCAGGGGATAGAGGGCTCAGAGTGTGAGGTCATTGGAGATTTGGGCTCTAGATGGGTGGCTTGTATATGAAAGATGTCCTTTTTGCTATCTCCAGGAATTAGCTAAATCTGGGAGTGGCAGTCCCTACCTGTTATCAATTCCCCAGATGCCAAAGTATCAAATTACAGCAAATAAAAAGACTTGATTAATATATTTTTTCCTATATGAACCTTTTGGTTATGCATTCTTTTATTATTTTTCAGTTGTTACCCTAGAGATTATAATATATATTCTTGACTTATTATAGTTAAATTAGCACTTTTATTACCATTTCTCAAACAATATAAAAACCTTACAGTATTTCAACTGTCTTTCTCCTGTTCTTTGTGGAATTTTTCTCATATATTTTCTTCTAAAATGTCCATTTGCTTCCCTTTTTGTTTGTTTGTTTAAGTCTCTGGTAACCCCCATATTTGAATTTCTGTTGGGTGTATTTATGTTTCCAATTTTTTCCTTTTCAATATTTGGTCCACTTTTTTAGCATGCCTTATGAGTTTTGATTGGTTGCTCTTCATTATAGAGGAGAATGTGTAGATGTTTTGGATGATGTTACTTTTGCTCCAAGACCAGTGACATTGTCTTTTGGCAAGCTGATAGTGTACTGGTGGAATCACCTTGAGGCTTGGTTTTAGGCTTTGTTAGGGTTAGTTGATGTCAGTTTTGCCCTTAATACTGGACCTCGGCCCTTACTCTTAAAACATGGCTCTTCTGGGATCCCAACTGAATGTCTGGGGTGTTTATCAAGGCTCAATCATTTTGGTGGGGTTTGAGTTCCAACCTCCATCTCTCCAGCGCTTCTTCTCTTCTGAAAGTTCTGCTTATCTCTTTAGTCCTCCAGCTGCTATTTTCTCCTGGATTTCTGGGAGTCTTATCATGCAGATACATACTTAGGAGTTGACTACTTGAGGAGAATTTGCAGTTTTTTGAGCTGCTGCTTCTCTTTTTCTCTTCTTCTTTTGAGAAGCTTTCTCTTCTGAGATTGTGCTTTTTAAGTCCCAGATGCTTTGGAAGCTCTGGTCTCTGGCCTTTGTCTCCTCAGCCTAGCATCCTTCTTGGCTCTGTTTTCCTATAGCACAAGTTCAGGGATGAAGCTGGAGTAAATTTACAGCTCTCTTTGTATACTATTCTTCTCTCAAAGATTCTATTCTCTAAAGCTTTGCCTGCATGTGTTGCTCTCCAGTAGTATCATACAATTGTTTTACATATATTGCCTGCTTTTACGGTTATTTTGGGCTTCAGAGAAAGTCTAACACAGGGATCATGGCAAGAATTAGTACTGAAATTTCCCTTGGTTGATATTATTTGTACTTGCATGGGCTTTTCATATATCCTTCTGTTAAAGATAATATGTTTTTTTGAGAAATTGATCTTCCGTTGTTAATATTAAAAAGTATAGAATTTCACTAGGTTTTTTCTGTTCTTTAGATCTGCCTGTATGATCTGTCCAGTGGGGGAAGTAATTTTATTGTCCTTTTCCTTTCGTTAAAGGGACTGAATTAAATCGTATATTGGCAAAATATCAGTGATTTAAAAATTTTAAATAAAGCTGTAAAATTGCATTATCCCAAATCCAGAACTTGTCAGTAGTCTTTATTGAAGTATATGACTGAAGTGGCTATGTTTTGAATTGAGGTTGTAGTGGGAACTGAGAAAGGTAAAAAAGAAAGACAAGCAAGGACTCTTGAAGAGAGGCTCCTACGCTATACTGAGAAATGTGGGCTTTATTCTGAAGTCTTGAAGTAGCCACTGAAGTGCAACAGAAATATATTTCCATTTATGATATAGAAAGTTTATTCTTGTGGCAGTGTGGAGGAAAGATTGGCATGTGTCAAAGGTCAAAGATCAAAGAAAGGAGGCTGATTATGTAGCTTTTGTAATAATTTAGGAAAGAAATACTGAGAGCTTAAACTAGATCGTGGCAATGAAGATGGAGAGGTGAATACACATTTTAGAGTTAAAGTTTCTTTTTTTTTTTTTTCGTGAGGAAGACTAGCCCTGAGCTGACATCCATGCTAATCCTCCTCTTTTTGCTGATTAAAGTTTAATTGGTAGACTCGAGAGAACTTGTTTTCTGACAAGATAAGAGGGCGCACATTGTAGTGCCTCAACTGTGGAAGAAAATTATTGGGGAGGGAAGTGATTCTCTAGTATTTGGACCTCCTTATGAAATAGTTTCTGTGGTTGTCCCACCCAGGCTGAATTGTTTCAGAGAGCCGTGGTTGAGAGAGAAAGTCTCATAGTCCCAGAAATAAGGATCCAATAGGGGCAATGAAAGCAAGTTGGTCTAAGCTAGATATCAGGAGCTGACTTAAGCTTAACCCATGGGTAAGTACAATGTATGATCCTGGATTGGAAAAAAAAATTCCATAAAGGACATTACTAAGGTAATTGGTGAAATTTGAATATGGACTCTATATACGCTGGATAATAGTATTATATCAATGCTAAATTTCCTAAATTTGGTAATTGTACTGTGGTTATTCAAGAGAATGTTCGTATTCTCAGGAGATATATGAAGAAGTACTTTGGAACCAAGGGTGAGATCCAGCCTGTGGGCCAGATCCAGCCTGTGAATTATTTTTGCTCAGCTTCCAGACTAAGAATGGTTGCTACATTAAAAAAAAGAAGAAGGGGCTGGCCTGGTGGTTTTATGGTTAAGTTCATGCAGTCTGCTTTGGGGGCCTGGGGTTTGTGGGTTTGGATCCCAGGTGTGAACATACACACCACTCATCAAGCCATGCTGTGGCGGCATCCCACGTACAAAAAAAATAGAGAAAGATTGGCACAGATGTTAGCTCAGAGCCAGTCTTCCTCACCAAAAAAAAAAGAAGAAGAAGAAGAATATGCAACAGAGCAAGAAGAAGAATGTGTATTTGGCCCACAAAGCCTAAAATATTTAATATCTTGCTCTTTATAGAAAAAGTGCCAACTTCTGACCCAGTAGAAGGCATAACAGAGGTTCACTGTGCTATACCAACTTTACTTATTTTTGACAGATTTGTATAGTAAAATGAAGGAGGGAAACCAAAAAAAAGATGACTTAGGAAGTCAGGAAACCTAGGTTCAGTTTAGGACAACCCCAGGAATCATTGCATGAAAGCATAGAGGAGTCAGGTAACTGCTCAGAGCAGGTGTTTTCTGTTAATTTTCTTGATATCAGGAAACATGTACCATGTAGACGAGCAAAGTTTGAATGTAGCCCAGAATTGAATATTTTTGCAGTAATTCCATTTCTAGGTCACTAACCTTCATATTTTGTGGTATAGATAAACCTGTGTGTATATATGCGTTGCATATCTGAGGGTGTGCGCTTGAGCGTGTGCTTCTGTTTTTATGTTTCCTCTCACCCCCACCCCACGACAGGGATGAATGTGCAGTGTTAATCTATAGACTATATAGAGGAAGGACCTTCTCCTCAAATTTTTTAGGTGATTAAAAGTAGTTCTTATAACATATCTTTGATTGTCATTAATTGGCAGTAGGGATCACCTTAAGTTTAAAAATACTCTAATTGAGCCAGCTCTGCTGGCTGTCTCACCAGGCAATCTAATCAAGGACTGGTATCATAATAAGTATTTGAAACCAAACTAGAGAGTCAGATGTCCAAAAGGACCACTGTATCTAGATTGCCAGGAAGATAAACATTGTCTTTTAGTTTCCAATATACCTTAAATAGAACCAACATGATGTCAGTAGATGGTCCATAGAACACTGGCTTATGAACCAGGTAGCTTGCTAACAAATGTGGCAGACCACGTATGATCCCAGTGAAGTTATTTATTCACTTTATGCAAGTTTTTTCTCTTCATTTTTAAAAATGAGATGTCATATTTACCTCTTGTTTCCTAGTGTAAGATTTTACTAATCTGCATTCTTTCAGAAGATGGGCAAGTTTTATATTTTCAAAGGTTACAGCAAATTGTTTAATGTTATAAGAGAAAGATATAAATACACAAAAGATATATAGAGGGGCCGGCCCCGTGGCGCAAGCAGTTAAGTGCGCGTGCTCCGCTGTGGTGGCCCGGGGTTCGCCAATTCGGATTCCAGGCGTGCACCGACGCACCGCTTGTCGAGCCATGCTGTGGCGGCATCCCATATAAAGTGGAGGAAGATGGGCATGGATGTTAGCCCAGGGCCAGTTTTCCTCAGCAAAAAGAGGAGGATTGGCAGATGTTAGCTCAGGGCCCATCTTCCTCACAAAAAAAAAAAAGAAAGAAAGAGATATAGAAAGACCATTTACAATAATTAATGTGGTGATTTCAGATCTTTTTTTTTTTTTTTTTTTTTGCTGAGAAAGATTGGCCCTGAGCTAACATCTGTTGCCAATCTTCCTCTTTTTGCTGAGGAGGATTGGCCCTGAGCTAAAGTTTGTGCCCATCCTCCTGGGTTTTGTATGTGGGATGCCACTACAGCATGGCTTGATGAGTGGTGCGTAGGTCTGCGCCCAGGATCCAAACCTGCGAACCCTGGACCACTGAAGCTTAGCGCGTGAACTTAACCACTATGCCACCAGGCCAGCCCCTCAGATCATTCTTATTAGTTCATTAAAATAGCTCCCAGGGCCAGCCTCGTGGCTTAGTGGTTAAGTGCGCGCGCTCCGCTACTGGTGGCCCAGGTTCAGATCCCGGGCGTGCATTGGCACACCGCTTGTCTGGCCATGCTGAGGCCGCATCCCACATACAGCAACTAGAAGGATGTGCAACTATGACATACAACTATCTACTGGGGCTTTGGGGAAAAAACAAAAGGAGGAGGATTGGCAATAGATGTTAGCTCAGAGCCGGTCTTCCTCAGCAAAAAGAGGAGGATTAGCATGGATGTTAGCTCAGGGCTGACCTTCCTCACCAAAAAAAAAAAAAAAGCTCCCAAATGGATCTTCACAGACAGTTTTCCTGGTTGGAAACAAAATGACTGGTTGTATATATTTTCTTTTAATTACTCCTTTTTTGCTCTGAACAGCATCAAGTTTGTCTTTTAGATTTACAGCCAATTTTTTTCTTTACTCTTTTACTTTCAGGCAGTGACAACAGATGACATATAGTATTGTGTTCTTCTTTAATTACTCATAACTCATTTAATTGTGTTCTCCATAGTATTTTATTATGTATACAAACACTTTTTAAAACTTTTCTTTTCTGACTGTCTTATTCACTACCAGAAGAATATCCCATCCTCTTTTTAGTTCATTTGTTAATATTAATCACTTCAAGGAAAATGTAGAAATCATGTACTCCTGTCTGTATCCTTCATGCTATTTTGTCATATGTATTACATCTACAAACATTATAAGCCCAAAATTCAGCGTCATAATGTTTGCTTTAAACATTCATGTATTTTACAGAATCTAAGAGAAGAAATCGTTTTTAAATTTATCCACGTATTTACTGTATTACACACAGCATGATTGTTTACTTTGGAAAAGCCCACACAGTCTACAAATGGACCCCCAAAAATGTAGGTGATTTTAGCAAGGTTGCAGGATATAAGATCAGTACACAAAAATCCCTTGTATTTCTTATGTCAGCAGTGAACAACTGGAATGTGTTCTGTTCTACAAGTACTATTTATAGTGCCCCCAAAATGAAGTACTTGAGTATAAATCCCACAAAAAATGCATGATCCATGTGCTGAAAACCAGAAAACACGAATGAAAAAAATCAAAGATCTGAATAAGTGAAGAGAGACGCTGTGTTGATGGATTGGAAGACTACATATTGTTATGCTGTCAGTTATCTCCAGATTGATGTATAGATTCAATGCAATCCCAATCAAAATCCCAGCAGGCTTTTTTTAAATAGATATTGACAAGCGTATTCTAAATTTTTTATGAAAAGGCAAAGGAACTAGAGTAGCTAAAACAATTTTGAAAAAGAGAGCAAGTTAAAGAACTCACACTATCTGATTTCAGAAACTTACTATAAACCTACAGTAACCAAGATAGTATGATATTCTTGAAAGGATGAATATATAAAACAGTTGATATTCTTGAAAGGATGAATATATAAAACAGTCAAACAGAATAGAGTCCAGACATAGACCCATATCCACAGAAATATAGTCAACTGATTTTTTTTTTCCTTTATTTTTTGCGGGGGGAAGAAGATTGGCCCTGGGCTAACATCCATGCTCATCTTCCTCTACTTTGTATGGGACACCACCATAGCATGGCTTGACAAGCGGTGTGTCAGTCCGCACCCAGGATCCAAACTCATGAACCCCAGGCCACCGAAGCGAAGTGCACAAACTTAACCGCTACGCCACCTGGCCAGCCCGATAGTCAACTGATTTTTGACAGAGATGCAAAGACAGTTCAATGGAGAAAGGATAGTCTTTTCAACAAAAGGTGCCAGAGCAACTGGACATCCATATGCATAAAAATAAACTTGAACTCACACCTTATACAAAAATTAATGCAAATGGATCTTAGTGCTAAATGTCAAGCGTAAATACTATAAGGCTTCTAGGATAAAATATAAGAGAAAATCTGTGTTACACTAGATTATGCCAAGAGTTCATAGATAGGACACCAAAAGCATTATCCATAAAAGGCAAAGTTTATAAATTGAACTTTATCAAAATTAAAAGCTTTTGCTCTCTCAAAGATACTGTTAAGAGAATGAAAAGGAAAGCCACACTTAGTGGTTAAGTGTGCGCGCTCTGCTGCTGGCGGGCCGGGGGTCGGAGCCCAGGCGCGAACCGACGCACTGCTTCTCCGGCCATGCTGAGGCCGTGTCCCACATACAGCAACTGGAAGGATGTGCAGCTATGACATACAACTATCTACTGGGGCTTTGGGAGGGAAAAAATAAATAAATAAAATCTTTAAAAAAAAGGAAAGCCACAGACTAGCAGAAAATATTTGCAAGTTACATATCTGACAAAGGATTTGTATCCAGAACATATAAAGAACTCTCAAAACTCAACAGTAAGAAAACAACACAATAAAAACTGAGCAAAAGATCTAAAAAGACACATCACCAAAAAGATATAGTCAATAAAAATATGAAAAGATGTTTAACATCATTAGTGCTTAGAGAAATACAAATTAAGACCATGATGAGATAGCACTACACACCTATTCAAATGGCTTAAAAATAAAGATGAGAAGAAAAGAAATACAAGCAATACGAAGTGCTAGTGAGTATGCAAAACAATTGGAAATCTATTTCATTGCTGGTAGGAATGCAAATGTTCTTGCCACTGTGGAAAACAGTTCGGCAGTTTTTTTATGAAGTTAAACCTACAAAACATACAATTATCATATGACCCAGCATTCCCACTCCTAGACATTAATCCAGGAGAAATGAAAACTTAAGTTCACACACAAACCTATATGTGAATATTTATGGTAGTTTTATTCATTGTTGTCAAAAATTGCAGTATATTTCAATGTGTATGCCAAAAAGAGTGACTTTTACCCAAATTCATTAAATGTTCATTAATGTTCACTGAAAAAAACCAGCTATGATGTGAGAGAAACCCAAATGAATACAGACTCTAACAAATGAACCTAACTGTATTAGAAATTACTAACATAAACAAGGAGGTGGAGAAGAAAAGAACTAATCTCAAGTTATTTTGGAAACAGTGTTTTGGCTGAATACTCTAAGGCTAAAGACAAAAGGAACTCTAGTTTGTTTGTTTGTTTCTTCCAGGGGTAAGGTTTGGCAATTCTGAAACTACTGTATATATATATAGTAGATTTTAATAAATAAGTAAATGTATTGTAGATAATGAGAACCAGTTTTCTTATTGTCCAAGAAAGAAGCTACAAATAAGGAAAGGGGGAAGACTAAAAATACCTACTGGAGTGGAATTGGAGGTATCAATAGGAACTCATCACACACACATACACAGAAATATACATATGTATAAAAAGAATTAAAATTCCTTTTATTAAATGTAGAAGGAGTAAGGGAAATAATTGTTGCAGCCAAGATCTACTGATAGATGCTAAAATTAGTGGGTTACAGTTTGAGGAGAAACAGGATATATGCATAATCTCAAGTGTAACCCTAAAGATATTTATTAATTAAAGTGGGAAAATCAGTGGAGGAACCTGGCAGAGACTACCTTAACCAAGTGATCAGGGTTAATATCACCAATAATAAGACACATTGATATTATGTACCCCCTCTCTCTGACGTGACACACTGACAAGGACATATCATTTCTGTGGTATTCTAAAAGCATAAACTTAATCTAATTATGAGGAAATATCAGACAAACTCAGATTGGAGAACGTTATACAGAATAACCAGTACTCTTCAAACGTATCAAAGTCGTGAAAGACAAGGAAAGATTGAAGAACTGTCGCAGATTGGAGGAGACTAAGGCAACATGATAACCAAATGCAATGTAGGATCCTGGAACAGAAACAAGTTATTATTGGAAAAATTGGTGAAATTCAAATAAAGCCTATAGTTTAGTTAATAGTTAATAATTTTACCAATGTTAATCTCTTAGTTTTGATAATTGTACTCTGTTATGCAAGATGTTAATATTAGGGAAGCTGGCTGAAGGGTATACAGTAACTTCTTGTACTATTTTTGCAACATTTCCATGAATTTAAAATTATTTCAAAGTTAAAAAAAATGTTAAACTCATTAGTAACCAGAATTGGACTTTTTCTAAAAAAGAAAAAAGAAAAGTAAATTTGTTTCTGTAGACTCTTTTTCCTTCAGAAAAATAATATACACTTCATAAATAAAAGGTTCCAGGAAATAAAACTGGTAGTTAAAGGGATATGTTTATTATTTTAAAGAGTGTAATTTTAAAAGTGAGCCAACGAACTGCTACTCTAAAGCAATAAAACTTCTCCAAGAATTCCTTTCTTAATCTGTAGGGAAATACTGCACTCACAATCATTATTTATTCTTCCTATTAAAATTGCTTTTTTTTCCCCTTAAGCAATAAGTATTGTATAGATGTTTAATATTTTGGCAGTGTTATGGATTTAGTCTCTTTTTTTTATGAGCACCTTAGGAATAAAACCATAATTTAAAATAGTTTCTCTAGAGAAAATGTGTTTCAAATTCTTAACAATTTGAACTTTTGGTTTATATCCCATTTGTAAGTCGGAAACAAAAATAATGTAATAAGAACTCCATCTATAATTCACTACTCAAGGACAAGCTACTGTTAACATTTGGGTATATGTCGTTGCAGAATCTTTTTGTGTACACGTGCTGTATGTGTGTGTTTGATGTTGTTCACATTTGTTTCATTTCTGAATTGGACACAAAATGAAGGAAGAGGGACCCAGAAAACAACCTTTTTTCTATATTACAGTTTTGTCTGAGTTTACACTTATCCCTTTCCTCTCCATACACGTTAATGCGGAGAAATATAGAATAAAGGATAAATATGCATAGAATCTTATAAATGGGCCTAATAAAAGAATCCCATTGAGAAAATCCCTGATGTATAGCGATTCAGTGTGTGCTGGTATTATTTTTTAAATTGACTGATTTTATTGAATATAATTTATATATAGGAAATATACAGATATTAAATGTATAGTTTGATGAAATTAGGCAAATTATACCCCCATACAACCAACAATTCAAGGTGATAGTTGTGGTGGGGAATGGAATGGAAGAGATAGAGGACAGAATGATATTTGTTTGAGTACACTTCTTTGGATAATATTTTATATATGTAAAAATTAAAATTAAATCAGTACGTATGGAGGAGTGTCACTGAAACAGCAGACAGGAACGATGAACTGAACTGTATTTCAGACATAACCACATTAGAGGAAAAAAGATAGAATATGAGTAACTGTTGTACACACTGTTTTATTTTTTATTTCTTTATTTTTTTGTGTGAGGAAGACCAGCCCTGAGCTAACATCCGATGCCAATCCTCCTCTTTTTTGCTGAGGAATACTGGCCCTGGGCTAACATCCGTGCCCATCTTCTTCTACTTTATATGGGATGCCGCCACAGCGTGGCTTAACAAATGGTGCGTCAGTGCGCGCGCGGTATCCCAACCATCGAATCCCCGGCTGCCGCAGTACAGCGTATGCACTTAACTGCTTGCGCCACCGGGCTGGCCCCCACAGTATTTTAACAATATACCCTCAGTCTCATTTGGGGAAGGAAACTGCAGACAAGTCTTAAACTCTTCTTAATAGATTTGTTTCATATTGGTATGGGTGTGACAGTGTTGAAACTATGTGTTAAAGGATTGAACGATGAATAATGTTGATGTTATTTGGAGTCACTATCCTAACTATGAAAGATAGAAATATGGAATCGGGAAAGGTAAAGAAGAACCTTGTGGGATTGGATAGGAATTAAGAGGTATTAATATGAGCTAATTATGTCATATATATATTTCCTAGCTCTATCTGCTGCAAGATTCTAGTTGCAGTGATACCCCAGTAGCAATGAACACAGTTAGCACTCAGATCTTGAATTCCTCACTAAAAGGAACAAGAGCTCTTTGGAGGAATGGCTCATTCTATTGCGGAGGCAGGGAACATACAAGATAAACCTTAGAACATCTTGTGCCAGAAAGTTAAAAACTGCTTTAAAAAAAAAAAAAAAGATGAGGTCTGTCAAAAGGACACTGGAGCCAGCTTGGCGTGGCTCCCACTGGCCAATTCTGGAACAATTAGAGCATCAATATAAAGATAGTAATGGATTGTAACCCATTGAATAAAATAAGAATCCATAATTTCCATGATAGATGAAGGATGGATGGATGAAAAGGGAGAGCTTTCCCTATAATAGAATGCTGACTGATAAATGTGACGGAAATGGTAAAGTTGGAAAAAATCAACATTTTGTAATCATCATAGCAAAGATTGTTTTGGGCTAGAATCTTCAGTGGTTGCTAAGTGTAGGGGGAAAGTTTGATGAACAAGATGTTTACGTGGTTTAAAAATATCTCTCCACAGATTACTTGTTAGATACAAGATAGGAGACAGTAACTATCACTATATACATTAGAGAAAAACAGACAACACTTTGGGTGATGAAAATTAGTGACACCAATGAGGAACAGACAGACACTGTATACCTCCAGATATGATACCTTGAAAAGGACACAATATCACTCTTATAGTATTTTGGCCAGGGATATATAACCAGAATCTAATCTTGAAGAAACGTCAGGCAAGCACAAATTTAGTAACATTCTATGAAACACCACTGTATATTCTTCAAAAATGCCAGCGTCATAAAAGACAAAGAAAGGTTGAGTAATTGTTCTAGATTAGAAGAGACTAATAAGGCATGATAAGTAACATACATGTTCCTGAAAGGAGGGAAAAACATGTTTGTTGACATTAAATATTTTTATTTTTTGTTTTTTTAGATGTGATAGGCAAAAGTCATATGTCATTTTTAATTTATCATTTAATTTTAATTTAATAATTATTACTAATAAGTTTGAATTTTAATAAATTATAGTCACTTTTTAATTTAACTTACTATTTAAAAAGAATTTTAGGGCCGGCCCCGTGACTTAGCAGTTAAGTGCGCGCGCTCCGCTCCTGGCGGCCGGGGTTCGTATCCCGGGTGCGCACCGACGCACCGCTTGTCCGGCCATGCTGAGGCCGCGTCCCACATACAGCAACTAGAAGGATGTGCAACTTCCTTGACAACTTCCTATGACATACAACTATCTACTGGGGCTTTGGGGGGAGAAAAATAAATACATAAAAAAAATTAAAAGAATTTTAGATTTTTCAGAAGATTTTGAATAATAGTAAAGAGTTTTCTCTTATAGTCTTTACCCAGTTCCCCTAAATGTTAACATGTTATATAACCATGGTACATTTATCAAAACTAAGAAATCAGCGTTGATACAATACTGTTAACTAAACTACATCCTTCATTTAGATTTTCCTGGTTTTTCCACTGTCTCTTCTCTGACCTAGAATCTAATGCAGGATACTGCACTGCATTTAGTATATTCACTTTTAAATCAAGCTTTATCTTAGGCAAATTAAAAGTGTAGCTGTTTAATGCAAAACAATGAAATTGAGCCCTTACCTCATACCATATATAAAAATTAACTCAAAATGGATCAAAGACCTAAATGTATCAGTTAAAACCATAAAGCTCTTAGAAGAAAACAAAGGTAAATCTGCATGACCTTGGTTTTGACAAAGCATTCTTAGATGTGACACCAAAGGCATGAACAACAAAAGAAAATATAGATAAATTGGGCTTCATCAAAATTAAAAACTTCTATGCTTCAAAACAGTAAAAAGACAACCTACAGAATAGGAGAAAATATTTGTGAATCATATATCTAATAAGAGATTTGTGTCTAGAATATATAAAGAACTCTTACAACTCAATACTAAAAAGATAACCCAGTTTAAAAATGGACAAAGGATCTGAATTGACATTTCTCCAAAGAAGATGTACAAATGGTGAAGAAGCACATGAAAAGATGTTCAACATCATTAGTCATGAATCTTGAAAACACTATGCTAAGTGAAAGAAGCCAATCACAAAAGATCACGTAGTATATGGTTCTGTTTATATAAAATGTCCAGAATGGGCAAGACACTGGAGAGACACAAAGTAGGTTAGTTGTTGCTTGGGGCTGAAGGAGTGGGGGAAAAGGATTGGAGGATGATAGCTAAAAGGTACAGGGTTTCTTTCTCTTTTTTTTAAATAATTTTATTTATTTTTTTTCCCCCAAAGCCCCAGTAGATAGTTGTATGTCATAGCTGCACATCCTTCTAGTTGCTGTATGTGGGACGCGGCCTCAGCATTGCTGGAGAAGCGGTGCGTCGGTGCGCACCCAGGATCCGAACCCGGGCCGCCAGCAGCGGAGCACACACACTTAACGGCTAAGCCACGGGGCCGGCCCTCTTTCTCTCTTTTTTTAATAGAGGAAAAAAAAAATCTTATTGTGGTAAAATACACATTAAATTTACCAGTTTAACTTTTTTTTTTAATTGAGGTAATATTGCTTTATAACGTTATATAAACTTCAGGTGTACAGTATTATATTTTGATTTCTGTGTAGATTACATCATGTTCACTACCCAAAGACTAATTACCATCCATCACCATACACATGTGTCCCGTCACCCCATTTGCCCTTCTCCCTCCCCCTTCCCCTCTGGTAACCACCAATCTAATCTGTGTATCTATGTGTTTGGTTGTTGTTGTTGGTGGTTGTTTTTATCTTCTGTTTATGAGTGAGATCATACAGTACTTGACTTTTTCTGTCTGACTTACTTTGCTTAGCATAATACCCTCAAGGTCCATCCATGTTGTCACAAATGGCAAGATTTCATCTTTTTTTATAGCTAAGTAGTATTCCAGTGTGTATATATAACACATCTTCTTAATCTATTCTTCTTTTGATGGGCACTTAGGTTGTTTCCAAGTCTTGGCTATTGTGAATATAGGGGTGCATATATCTTTATGCATTCATATTTTCATGTTCTTTGGGTAAATAACCAGCAGTGGAACAGCTGGATCATATGGTAGTTCTGTTTTTGCTTTTCTGAGGAATCTATGTACTGTTTTCCATAGTGGCTGTACCAGTTTGCATTCCCACCAGGAGTGTATGAGGGTTCCTTTTTCTCCACATCCTCTCCAACACTTGTTATTTCTTGTTAATTATAGCCATTCTGATAGGCATGAGATGACATCTCATTGTAGTTTTGATTTGCATTTCCCTAATAATTAGTAATGTTCAACATCTTTTCACATGCCTGTTGGCCATCTGTATATCTTCTTTGGAGAAATGTCTGTTCAGATCTTTTGCCCATTTTTAATTGTGTTGTTTGCGTTTTTGTTGTTGAGGCGTATGAGTTCTTTATATATTTTGGATATTGACCCCCTATCAGATATGTGGTTTGCAAATATCTTCTCCCAATTGTTAGGTTGTCTTTTCGGTTTGTTGATGGTTTCTTTTGCTGTGCAGAAGCTTTTTAGTTTGATGAAGTCCCATTTATTTTTTCTTTTGTTTCCCTTGCCTGGTCAAACATGGTATTTGAAAATATGCTCCTAAGACCGATGTTGAAGAGCGTACTGCATGTGTTTTCTTCTAGAAGTTTTATGGTTTCAGGTCTTACATTCAAGTCTTTAATCCATGTTTTATTTTTTTTAATTTTATTGAGGTTGTAAGAGTTATAACATTGTGAAGTTTCAGTTGTATATTATTATTTGTCAGTCACCATATATACATGCCCCTTTACCCATTATGTCCACCCCCCAATCTCCTTCCCCTCGGGTAACCACTAATCTGTTCTCTTTGTCAGTGTGTTTGTTTATCTTCTACATATGAGTGAAATCATATGGTGTTTGTCTTTCTGTGTCTGGCTGATTTCACTTAACAACACTCTCAAGTTCCATCCATGTTGTTGCAAATGGGACGATTTTGTCTTTTTTTATGGCTGAGTAGTATTTTAATCCATTTTGAGTTAATTTTTGTGTATGGTGTAAGATAATGGTCTGCTTTCATTCTTTTGCATGTGGCTGTCCAGTTTTCGCAACACCATTTATTGAAGAGACTTTCCTTTCTCCATTGTATGTTCTTGGCTCTCTTGTCAAAAATTAGCTGTCCCTAGATGTGTGGGTTTATCTCTGGGCTCTTGAATCTGTTCTGGTGATCCGTATATCTGTTTTTGTACCAATACCATGCTGTTTTGATTACTATAGCTTTGTAGTATATTTTGAAAGAAGGGAGTGTGATACCTCCAGCTTTGTTCTTTTTTCTCAGGATTGCTTTGGCTATTTGGGGTCTTTTGTTGTTCCATATAAATCTTAGGATTCTTTGTTCTATTTCTGTGAAAAATGTCATTGGAACTTTGATAGGGATTGCATTGAATCTGTAGATTGCTTTAGGAAGTATGGACATTTTAACTGTGTTAATTCTTCTAATCTAAGAGCACGGAATATCTTTCCATTTCTTTGTATCTTCTTCAATTTCTTTCAACAATGTTTTGTAGTTTTCAGTGTACAGGTCTTTCACCTCTTTGGTTAAATTTATTCCTAGGTATTTTATTCTTTTTGTTGCAATTATAAATGGGATTGTATTCTTAATGTCTCTTTCTACTACTTAGTGTATAGAAATGCAACTTATTTTTGTATGTTGATTTTGTATCCTGCAACTTTACTGTATTCATTTATTATTTGTAAAAGTTTTTTGGTGGATTCTTTTTCTTTTTCGAAATCTTTTTATTTTATTTATTTTTTGCTGAGCACGATTGGCCCTGAGCTAACAACTGTTGCCAATATTCCTTTTTTTGCTTGAGGAAGGTTGTCCCTGAGCTAACATCTGTGCCAGTCTTCCTCTATTTTATACATGGGATGCCACAAGAGCATGGTTTGATGAGCAGTGTGTAGGTCCACACCCAGGATCCAAAACCATGAACCCCAGGCCACCGAAGCAGAGCGCACGAACTTACCCACTATGCCACCAGGCTGGCCCTCTGGTGGATTCTTTAGGGTTTTCTATATATAAAATCATGTCATCTGCAAATAGTGACAGTTTCACTTCTTCCTTTCCAATTTGGATCCCTTTTATTTCTTTTTTTGCCTGATTGCTTTGGCTAGGACTTCCAATACTATGTTAAATCAGAGTGTTGAAAGTGGGCTTCTTTGTCTGGTTCCTCTTTTTAAAGAGATAGCTTTCAGTTTTTCTTCATTGAGTATGATATTAGCTGTGGGTTTGTCATATATAGCCTTTACTATATTGAGGTACTTTCCTTCTATACCCATTTTATTTGGAGTTTTTATCATAAGTGGATGCTGTATCTTGTCAAATGCTTTCTCTGTGTCTGTTGAGATGATCATGTGATTTTTATCCTTCATTTTGTTAATGTATCACATTGATTGATTTATAGATGTTGAACCATCCTTGCATCCCTGGAATAAATCCCAGTTGATCATAGTGTGTGGTCTTTTTAGTGTATTGTTGTGTTCAATTTGCTAGTATTTTGTTGAGAATTTTTGCATCAATGTTCTTCAGTGATATTGGCCTGTAATTTTCTTTTTTGGTGTTGTCCTTGTCTGGTTTTGGTATTGGGATAACATTGGTCTTGTAGAATGAGTTAGGAAGCTTCCCCTCCTCTTCAAGTTCTTGGAAGAGTTTGAGAAGGATAGATATTAAGTCTTCTTTGAATGTTTGGTAGAATTCACCAGGGAAGCCGTCTAGTCTTGGACTTTTATTTTTTGAGAGAGTTTTGAATTACTGTTTTAATCTCCTTATTGGTAATTGGTCTATTCAAATGCTCTGTTTCTTCTTGATTTAGTTTTGGAACGTTGTATGAGTCTAAGAATTTATCCATTTCTTCTAGATTATCCAGTTTGTTGATGTATAGCTTTTCATAGTATTCTCTTATAATCTTTTGTATTTCTGAGGTGTCTGTTGTAATTTCTCTTCTTTCCTTTCTGATTTTATTTATTTAAGCCTTCTCTCTTTTTTTCTTGGTGAGTCTAGTGAAAGGTTTGTTAATTTTATCTTTTCAAAGAACCAGCTCTTAATTTCATTGATTTTTTTCTGTTGTTTTTTAAGTCTCTATTTCATTTATTTCCACTCTGATTTTTATTATTTCCTTCCTTCTGCTGATTTTGGGCTTTGTTTATTCTTCTTTTTCTAGTTCCTTTAGGTACACTGTTAGATTGTTTGAGATTTGTCTTGTTTTTTGAGGTAGGCCTGTATTGCTATAAACTTCCCTCTTAGAATCACTTTTGCTATATCCCATAAATTTTGGCATTTCCTATTTTCCTTTTCCTTTGTCTTCAGGTATTTTTTGATTTCTCCTTTGATTTCTTCATTGACCCTGTAGTTGTTCAGTAGCATTTTGTTTAGTCTTCACATGTTTGTGGCTTTTCCAGTTTTCTTCCTGTAGTTGATTTCTAAGTTTCATACCATTGTGGTCAGAAAAGATGCTTGGTATTATTTCAGTCTTCTTAAATTTATTGAGACTTGTTTTATGACCTAATATGTGATCTATCCTGGAGAATGTTCCATGTGCCTTCGAAAAGAATGTGTTTTCTATGGGTTTTGGATGGAATGTTTTGTATATATCTGCTAGGTCCATCTGGTCCAATGTGTCATTTAAGGCCAGTATTTCCTTATTGATCTTCTGTTTGGATGATCTAGCCATTGATGTAAGTGGAGTGTTAAAGACTCCTACTATTACCATGTTACTATTTCTCCTTTTATGTCTGTTAATAATTGCTTTTTATATTTAGGTACTCCTATGTTGGGTGCATAGATATTTACAAGTGTTACATCCTCTTGTTGGATTGTTCCCTTTATCATTATGTAGTGCCCTTCTTTGTCTCCTGTTACAGTTTTTGTTTTAAAGTCTATTTTGTCTAAGTATTGCTATGCCGGCATAGCAATGGCTTTTCATTGCCATTTGCGTGGAGTATCTTTTTCCATCCTTTCGCTTTCAGTTTGTGTGTGTCTTTAGGTCTGAAGTGTGTCTCTTGCATGCAGCACATATATGGGTCTCGCTTTTTTATCCAATCAGCCACCCTATGTCTTTTGATTGGAGCATGTAATCCATTGACATTTAAGGTAGCTATTGATAAGTATGTACTTACTGCCATTTTGTTACTTTTTTTCTGGATGTTTTAGTTCTCTGTTCCTTTCTTCTCCTGCTCTCTTCCTTTGTGGTTTGATGAGTTTCTTTAGTATTATATTTGGGTTCCTTTCTCTTAATTTTTTTATGTATTTATTATAGGTTTCTGGTTTGTGATTACCGTGAGATTCATATATAATAACCTACGTAAATAGCAACCTATGTTAAGTTGATGGTCTCTTAAGTTTGACCTCTTGCTAAAAGCTCTACTCTTTTACTCCCCTCCTTCCACATTTTATGTTTTAGATAACCATATTTAACCTCTTTTTTTGTGTGTGTATCCATTAACCTCTTATCTGGGAAATAGCTAATTTTAGTACTTTTGTCTTTTGACTTTCATATTAACCTCATAGGTGGTTGATCTGCTACCTTTACTGTATATTTGCCTTTACCAGTGATTTTATGATTATTTTTGATAATTTTCTTATTCCTATTTGTGGTCTTTTCTTAAATAAGTCCCTTTAGCATTTCTTGTAAGGCTGGTTTATTGTTGATAAACTCCTTTAGTTTTTGCTTGTCTGAAAAACTCTTTATCTCTCCTTCCATTCTGTATAATGACCTTGCCAGTTCGAGTATTCTTGGCTGTAGGTTTTTTCCTTTCAGCGCTTTAAATATATTCTGCTACTCCCTTCTAGCCCTAAGGTTTCTGCTGAGAAGTCAGCTGATAGCCCTATGGAGTTTCCTTTGTATGTAACTTGTTGCCTTTCTCTTGCAGCTGTTAGGATTCTCTCTTTGTCTTTAGTTCTTAATATTTTAATTATAATGTGTCTTGGTGTGGGCCTCTTTGGTTCATCTTGTTTGGTCCTCTCTGTGCTTCCTGTACCTGGATGTCTGTTTCCTTCCTTAGGTTAGGAAGGTTTTCAGCTATTATTTCTTTGAATATATTTTCTGCCCCTTTGTCTCTCTTTTCTCCTTCTGGGACACCTATAATATGGATGTTAGTGCGCTTGATGTTGTCCCAGAGGTCCCTTAGACTGTCCTCATTCTTTTTAATTCTTTTTTCTATTTAGCTTGGTGTGATTTCCTCTAGTCTTTTGTCCAGCTCGCTGATCCATTCTTCTGTATCATCTATTCTGCTTTTGATTCCCTGTAGTGAATTTTTCATTTCCATTTTTGTGTTCTTCAGTTCTGGTTGGTTCTTTTTTATATTTTCCAATTCTTTGTTGAAGTTCTCACTATATTCATCTGTTCTTCTCCCAAGATCAGTGAGCATCCCTATGACTATTAGTTTGTACTCTTTATCAGGTAGATCATTTATCTCTGTTTTGTTTAGTTGTTTTTCTGGGAACTTGTTTTGTTATTTTATTTGCAGCATATTCTTTTGTCTCCTCATTTTGCCAATTTTTCTGTGCTTATATCTATGTTTTAGGTAGATCAGCTATGTCTCCTGATCTTGGAGAAGTGGTCTTATGTAAGAGATGCCTTATCAGGCCCAGCAATATGCTTCCCTCTCTCACCAGTTCTAAATGTTCCAGGAGTGTCCCTTGTGTGAGCTACATGTGTCTTTCCATTGTGGTGGAGTTGCTCTTACTGCAGGTCCTTGGGAAGGCTAGGCTGTCTCCCTGGTTGGCTGGTTGTAAGGCTAGCTGTGTGCGGCTGCTAGGGTCCATTCAGTCACTTTCTTGGGTGGGGGGAGCCCCAGCACAGTTGGCTGCAAGGTCTAATTGCACATTCCTGCTGCAGTTTTCCTGTTAAGTGAGTAGGCCCCCAGCATGGCTGGTTGCTAGGCTCAGGGTCTCACAATTGCTGTAGGCCTCCAGCCTGCAAGGCTATTGTCAGCTCTCAGTGGTACAGCTGGATGCGGCTGGCCCCAGCACATCATTGTTTCAGGCATTGGAAGGTTGCGCACTTCCCCTATAAGGCTGTTTGAGAAGCACAAGTCTGTTGTGGCTGACCAGCCCCACCACCTGCAGGCCCACACACTCCGTCCATGCAGTCCTGCCCCGTGCGCGTGCCCTCCCCCACTGAATCGGACCCACTCGCCCCACTGCAGAAGTCCCACACACCCTGCCTATGCAGGCCCACAAGTTGCTCAAGGGCTTGCTGGTGGGTGGGGCCTGTCATTAGGGCGGGCTGCCTACCCTGGCTGAGCTGGATTAAATTGGTGCTCTACTGGCTGGGCAAACCCTTATGCTACCAGGCCAGGGGAAAACCTCCAATGGCCGTCTGCCAGTGTCTGTGTCAGCACACCTTTACTAGGTCACAATAATGGCTGCTGCCAAGGTCTCAGTCCTTGGGAAAGTGGTCCCAGTCACCTCCTGCCTCCCTGAGATGTGCCCAGAGACTATAAAGTGAGTCTCTGTTCACCAAAGGACTGTCCACCTTTTTCTGGTGATTTTGTGTTGCTTTCCAAAATGGGTGAATTTGTGCATGGGCCGTTTAAGAGCAGGCTTTTCTTTCTCTTATGTTCAATAGCTTTTCTAGGGATATTCCCTGTTTTTGTTAATAGCCAGCAAAGCCAGATATTATGGCATTCATCTCAGTTGTGCTGAGTTCAAAAGCTGCTTATTGTGGCATAGCTCTCCTGCTCAGATCCCCCACTCCTCCAGGGAAAGCTTCGTCCCTTAAGATTGCTCTTGGCTGTGAAGCTCCGCGCCTAGAATGTGGCTTTTTTCCTCTCCAGAAAGGTATTTCTGCCTCTTCCACCTTAGTCAGCACTGTCCCTTGTTGTAGGGGTGCTTTTTATCTAGTTTCCGGTTGTCTCTCAGTGGTATTTGTTCCAAGAGTAGTTGTAAATTTCTTGTGTCATTGGGAGGAGGTGAGTTCAGAGTCCTCCTATGCCGCCATCTTCCCAGCAATCCATTTTAACCATTTTTAAATGAACAATTTGAAGTTTCTTTTTGAGGTGATGAAAATTCTAAATGGACTGTAGTGATGGTTGCATTTATCTGTGAATGTACTAAAAGCCATTGAATTCTACCATTAAATTGTACCACTTAATGGCACAATTGTACCTTTGTGCCATTAAAACGAGTGAATTGTATGGTATGTAAATTATATCAATAAAGCTGTTATAAAAGAAAAGAATATAGCTGTTTATACCTATTGATTAAAATCAGGGGGCTCACAGATAGATAGCAGAGAACATTTTGGAAAAATAAATTCATATTCAAGCAGGACTTATGTGGATAGAGCCACTTCACCCATTACAATAAGTGGTGCAAATTTCCATTAACCAGGGGCCAGCCCCATGGCGTAGCGGTTAAGTGCGTGCGCTCTGCTGCTGGCACCCCGGGTTCAGATCCTGAGCATGCACCGACGCACTGTTTGTCAGGCCATGCTGTGGTGGCGTCCCACATAAAGTGGAGGAAGATGGGCACAGATGTTAGCTCAGGGCCAGTCATCCTCAGCAAAAAAAAAAAAAAAAAGGATTGGCATGGATGTTAGCTCAGGGCTGATCTTCCTCACACACACACAAAATTTCCATTAACCGATCCACTAGTAATTGAAATTGGAATGTCATTAGTTGTTCCCAGGATCTACTTAACAGAGTGTCCTTTTTTTTTTTTTTTAGCAACTCTATTGAGGTATAATTTACACATGTGCTATTTTTTTTTCCACAAGTTTTTTGAGGTGTAAATTACATACCATAAGTTCACCAAATTTAGGTGTACATTTCATTGATTTTTATTAAATATGAGTTTTGTAGCCATCACCATTATCTAATTTTAGAACACTTTGTCTTTGGGAATTCATTCAAGTCAGAATTGAAGATGAGTTCTTCCATAGGTGCTTTGAGATAGCTGGTTTTGACTCTTACTGAACTTGTTTTAAATATTTTATAACTATTCTCTTGTGCCCTCTTAATATATATATATATATCATTTTTTTTTACACATAATGAGAGTTTGGCTCTTTTCCAAAGAGTTAACTATCATATTTCTGTTATATTTTTATTACTTTTTTCAGAATTTCCACAACAGTGGTAAAAAATTGTGATAGCATTTTAGCAGTCTTTTCTTTTCTTTTTTTTTTGGTGAGGAAGATTGGCCTTGAGCTAACATCTGTGCCCATCTTCCTCTATTTTGTATATGGATTGCCACCACAGCATGGCTTGATGAGCGGTGCATAGGTTCATGCCCAGGATCCAAACCAGCAAACCCTGGGCTGCGGAAGTGGAGCTCACGAACTTAACCACTCTACCATGGGGCGAGCCCTTTAGCAGTCTTTTCTTAATCCTGATTAGCAGTTGTTTACAATAGACATGATTTATCATGTTGAAGAATTATATTTCTAATGTGAGTTTTGTGAGAGTTTGGCCTTCTCTGCAATTGAATACATTTAACGTTGAGTCATTCCTGCATTTTCAGCCTTTATATATATATATATTTATTTTTTCCCTTTTGCCTTTTAAAAAATGTGGTAAATCATGAAATTTTTTCCTAGTATCAAAATCTTTTTCATTTCTGTGATTATAGTATATTTTATCCAAATGCAAGATTCTTTTAATGCCCTGTAATATTTCATTTCTTAATTTTATTTAGAGTTCTCTTGTCTATATTTAAAAATAAAATTGGTACCTAACTTTGTATTTTGTGCTGTTTGTAAGGTTTTAGTTATTGGTTTATACTGCCTTCATAAAATTAATAGGATGGCTTTCCTTTTTTTCCTTTGCCCCTTATGTCCTGGAAATTTCCACTGGTAAAACTGTTTTCCACTCAAGACTATTTTAAAGATAATTCATTGGTGTTCTTTTCAATCTGCCACTATTGTTTGTTTTGCTCATATTTTCTTCTTCAGATTTGTTGATTTATTCTTTCCTAGAAAATTGTCCATTTCATTGAGATTTCAAAATTTATTAGCATAGACTTGTATGTACTAGTTTTGTTTTGTCTCTTTGTTTATAGTACTATTCAAATTTCTGTATTTTTCTTCTCAATTAGATCACTCAAGGGTAAACCTGCTTTATTTTTCTGTCCAAAGTACCAGCTCCTGGATGATTTGATAAGTCTCTCTATATAGTTATTGTTATTTTTTTAATGTTCTTTAAAAGTAATTTTGATGTCCTTTTTGACGTGGTAGCTTATAAATGCTTTTATTCTCAGAGAAATGATTGCCTAGATTTAATCTGTTGATTTTTACAATGATTCTTTCTTTGTTTTTTTAGGCACGAGATGTGCGTACCAATGAAGTGGTGGCTATCAAGAAAATGTCTTATAGTGGAAAGCAGTCTACTGAGGTAGGTAAAATATATACATTCTTATTGGCATGTTGGAGAAAGATATACTGTTTTCAGTTGGGGGTGGGTGGTAATTTTTTCAAAAAAGTATAACATACATAAAGAAATGTGTACAAATATTGTCTATATCTTGGTGAATTTTCTTTCACAAACTAAATATACCCATTTAACTTGTACCTAGGGCCATAAACAGAACATTACTGGCATCCCAAAAACCTCCCAACTTGTGCCCTCTGCTTTTAATTTTTGTAACTGTGGGTTAATATATTACTCTATCTTTATCATAGAAGGATTATCTGTTTCTAAAAAAGTAAACTAGAATAAGATGCATTTAATAGTAAATTATATTGGATATAATTTTTTTAATGGTTTAGAAATTCTTTAAGGGCTGTTTTAAACACACTTTAATCAAGAAACAGTATATATATATAGTCTGAAAAACGCAGTGTGTAATAATCTGAAAAAATAAAATTATTGACACTACATTGAGTGTACTTTAGTTGGCTAATATTCTGATCAGTTCTTTTCATATTACATTTATTCTATTTAATTGCATGAATTTATTTTATAAAATGTAGTCTACTTTCTAAATCTAGGATCTGTCAATCTTCAATTTTTTAAAATTTTAATTATTTTTAATTGTGGTAAGATACAAATAACAAAATTACCATCTTAACCATTTTCTTTGTTTGTTTGGGTTTTTTTTTTTCTTCCTTTGGTGAGGAAGATTGGCCCTGAGCAAACATCTGTTGCCAATCTTCCTCTATGTTGTGTATGGCACGCCGAGACAGCATGGCTTGATGAGCAGTGTGTAGGTCTACGCCTGGGATCTGAACCTGTGAACCCCGGGCAGCCGAAGTGGAGCGAACAAACTTAATCACTACGGCACCGGCTGTCCCCTCATCTTAACCATGTTTAAGTATACAGTTCAGTGGCATTAAGGGCGTTCACATTGTTGTGCAACCATCACCACCATTCATCTCCAGAACTCTTTTCATCTTGTAAACCTGAAATTCTATACCCATTAAACAATAACTCCCCACTTCCTCCTCCCCTAGCCTTTGGAAATTAGCATTCTACTTTCTGTCTCTATGAATTTGATTACTTTAGGTGCCTCATGTAAGTGAAATCGTGCAGTATTTGTCCTCTTATGGCTGGCTTATTTCACTTAACATAATGTCCTCAAAGTTCATCCGTGTTGTAGTATGGATTTCCTTCCTTTTTAAGGCTGAATAATATTCCTGCGTATGTGTTTATAAAACACCACATTTTGTTTATCTGTCCACTTAGTTTGCTTCCACCCCTTGGTTATTGTGAATAATGCTGCTGTGAACATGGGTATACATATATATCTTTGAGTCCCTTCTTTCAATACTTTGGGTATATGCCCAGAGGTAGAATTGCTGGATCAGTGTTTAATTTTTAAAGATTTTGGTTTTCCACTTTTTGGAATTTCTTTACTTTATGGTAAATCTTGTTTTTGTGATGATCATACTATGAATATGATAACACTGTTATGATTAGATCACTGTTCCCTCATTTTGATATGTAAAAAACTCCTATAAATACCTAAAACTCCTAAAAAATTTCATTTCTTACAAGTTTACTCTAATTTTATTCATCATTCTATAGCACAACTTTAGAACTAGCTTTCCTAGGCAGACTTGTACTGTGTTGGAGTCTGTTTGATTAGTCATACCTAGAACAAAAAGTTTCATTTAGGGCATTGTCTTTTCACATCTAATATTAGTGTCCTTTGTGAAAGTTTTTTAATTTGAAGAATACAGGTTTTTGTTTTGTTTTGAGAATTTGCCTCCCGGAGCATTCAAATTTGAAATTTAAAGCTCATGGAACATTTTCTGAATTTAGCATCTTATGTCTTACACATTTTACGTAAAACACTATGAACATATTTTACTGTGTTTTGTTGAAGGCTTGTGAAATAACATAGGAGATATATGATCTTAAACTCTAGTACAAAACATTTCTTCAAGTTTTCTGTTTTGCTAGTTCCCTTGCCTTTTAGAAATATGGCCCAAGTCAGTGGTAAAGCTTGAAAAAACTAAAACAAGAACAAAAAACATTTCTAGTTCCCATCCCGCACCTACTAAGAGAATCTCTGGGTATGAACCCAACGACCTGTATTTTTAGAGTTTCCTGGTTGCTTCTTAAGAGTAACTATGTTTAGGATATGGCCTAAGTGTCTAAAGTTGACGTGGAATAGCTTTGGCCAAAGGATTATCTGTGTTTCCTGGTGGGTGTCAATGAGAAAGGCTCTTAGTAAAATATGTAGGAAGATGTTTTCATAATGCTTATTGTTTTTCTGTGAACTTTCTTATGTGATAACTAACTGTTCACTAGCATTTTAGAAAGTGTGCATTTAGGAATTTAAATCTCAGAGTAATTACTTAATTTGAGTTTAAAAAACAAACAAAACCTTAACATTTGGTAGAAGATATAAACCAAAAACACAATAGGTGAACTTTATGGTATGTAAATTATATGTCAATAAAGCTGCAAATAAGAAAGGGGAGGGGCTGGCCCGGTGGTGCATCGGTTAAGTGCGCGCGCTCTGCTTTGGCCCAGGGTTTGCAGGTTCAGATCCTGTGTGCGCACTGACGCGCCGCTTGTCGAGCCATGCTGTGGCGGCGTCCCATATAAAGTAGAGGAAGATGGGCACAGCTGTTAGCCCAGGGCCAATCTTCCTCAGCAAAAAGAGGAGGATTGTCATTGGATGTTAGCTCAGGGCTGATCGTCCTCACAAAAAAAAAAAGAAAAGAAAAGAAAGGGGAAGTTGAATTTTAAAGAAAAAAATCACTAAATATGGTGTATAGTTTTCATCAACATGCTTGGTGTGTGGTTGTAAAATTGTGATAAGACTCATTGATGATAAATTTAACAAACTAAAATTTGTCCTACCTTGAATGAAATAATTTTATAAATTATCTAATTGAGTTGTAAACTATATAAATATAATTTCTTTTAAATTTATTCTTGTGACATTTAATCTAAATATTACAAATAAAGCAAAGTTGTATGTTCTCATTAACCTTTGTTAATCTAGTAATTACTTTTTTTCTTATATAACTGTCTAAGGAAAAGCAGCTGTTCATAATTCTTTCCTTTATTCCTTTTTTTCTCCCCACAGAAATGGCAGGATATTATTAAGGAAGTCAGGTTTCTACAAAGAATAAAACATCCCAACAGTATAGAATACAAAGGCTGCTATTTACGTGAGCATACAGCATGGGTAGGTATCTGCTTTCCCCTTGCTGTGATTTTAGTTGCTTTTGGTTTAGAATTAATCAATTCAAGAATGTCTAAAGATGGTTGTATAAAGCCATGCAAACACACTTTGAAATGTTAGTTTATAATCAGAAGGAAGGGCAGCTTTTCCTAGAACTCCTAGGCAATAAGAGATAATAGAACTTTTTGCAAGTTTACTGCAGTTATTTATCTGACCCTTGTGTGCGTGGTAAAATGTTCTCTGACATTTTTTAATAGTATTATTCTTCAAATGGTTTGTCAGACATTGTGTAAACAACCCTATTACTCGAGGGTGAAAGTTAGCATATCTGTTTGACATAAATGTAATCTATTTAACCACAAAGATCTTGGTGAAGTCTTGGTGAACCTGGTGAAATTTGAACTGATTATGATTCCTTGGCTGAATGATACTAAAGGTAGAGAATTGAGACACTTTATAACAAGAAGTGGAGGGGCCGGCCTGGTGGCGCAAGCGGTTAAGTGCCTGTGCTCTACTGCGGCGGCCCAGGGTTCGCTGGTTTGGAACCCGGGCACACATCGACACACTGCTTGTCGAACCATGCTGTGGCGGCGTCCCATATAAAGTAGAGGAAGATGGGCATGGGCCCTGTTAGCTCAGGGCCAATCTTCCTCAGCAAAAAAGAGGAGGACTGGAAGATGGGCATGGATGTTAGCTCAGGGCCAGTCTTCCTCAGCAAAAAAGAGGAGGATTGGCATCAGATGTTAGCTCCAGGCTGATCTTCCTCACACACACACAAAAAACTAGAAATTAATTTTGCCCTGTTGTTACCATTGAGGAGACAAGATAATAATCCTGCAGTAGTATAGGCATAATAACTATCTTTTGAGACAAAGGCTGAATTTTCTTAAAACAGGAATTATCCCTTATTTTGAATAATTAATAAGCCACAACGAATTACCATTTTAGTATATTGAACTTAGATTTGTAATGTTTGATGCATTTTTATTTAGTTTAATTTTGGTAGTGGTGGTGGTACTCCTAAACTTGAGGTTGTAGTTAAAGAAAAAGCAATGACATTGAGCAAGTTACCTCTCTGTCTCTCAAGTTTCTCCATCTGTAAAACAAGGATAATAATAGGGCCTACCTCATAAGGTGGTTGTGAGGATTAAATTAGTTAATATATATAAAATACCTGGCACATATGAGGTACTCTGTGTTTGCTTTAAAAGAAACATTTAAACTATAATCTAAGCTTTGTATATATAGTTCCAGAGGAGTTTTCTGCTTCCTAATGATTATCAGTATTGCTACTATAGGTTAATAGTAACAGAATATATATATTCCTTTATAATTATAGTTAGTAATTATATATGAAATACACATCTTGTACAAGCTATTGTATGTTGGTGTTATAAAAGATTAATGTATCATTGGTTTAAATTTATATATGCATTTAACAAGTTGCTAAATACATAAATATTTATTTTTTAAGGTAAATAATGATTAGAGTTTGTTTTATGTCACACAGTCTTCTTGATCTCCTTGGTGAATTTATTTTATTTCAAATAGAATCTTTTTAATAATATATTTTAATGCTTTATAATTTTTCTTCCCATGTAGCTTGTAATGGAATATTGTTTAGGATCTGCTTCAGATTTACTGGAAGGTAGGTTTCCTTTAATTATTATTACTATTATTATTATTTAAAGGCAGCCTTTCTTTTTTTTTTGAGAAAGATTGGCCCTGCGCTAACATCTGCTGCCAATCTTCCTCTTTTTCTTTTCTGTCCCCAAAGCCCCAGTACATAGTTGTATATCCTAGTTGTAGGTCCTTCTAGTTCTTCTATGTGGGACGCCGCCTCAGCGTGGCTTGATGAGCGGTGAGTAGGTCCGCGCCCAGGATCTGAACCAGTGAACCCTGGGCTGCTCAAGTGGAATGTGCAGACTTAACCGCTGCGCCACCAGGCTGGCCCTCCTTTAATTATTAAGGAGAAAAAAGTATTAGCAAAATAAAATGATAATTCAGTAAGAAATTTCTTTTGGTTTTTTGTGTGTGTGTGTGAGGAAGATCAGCCCTGAGCTAACATCCATGCCAATCCTCCTCTTTTTGCTGAGGAAGACTGGCCCTGGGCTAACATCTGTGCCCATCTTCCTCCACTTTATATGGGACGCCGCCACAGCATGGCCTGACAAGCGGTGCATCGGTGTGCGCCTGGAATCCGAACCTGGGCCACCAGCAGCGGAGCGTGCACACTTAACCGCTACGCCATGGGGCCGGCCCCAGAAATTTCTTAAATAATGTAACAACTTTCCAGAAAGAGTAAAATCCTTAACCTTTTCTAGATTCTCAGCATGGTATGCACTATCCTCATTAAATATGTAGTAGCATAAAATAGGTGGATTTCCTCTCGTTGTGACTTAAGTATTTTTCTGCATTCTTTGTCATTCAGTTTGATCTGTTCCTTCTGTTCAGAATGAAGATATGTGGGAATAAAGGGAGAACTTCTCTTTTATTACTTTTGTTTTTATAATCACTAAATAGTTGTTAAATGTTGTTAGCTTAGAGGAAAATTGGCTGTGAACTATACTTTAACAGCTAGGCACTTTATACTAGTTATAAAGTTCAATAGCCTTGTTTTGTTATCTTCTTAAAATCTCTTCTTCCTGAATGTTAGTTTTTAAAAATTGCCCCATATATTAGATATATATATTTATTTTTTTAAAGAAACATATTCTATATAATAATTATTTTCAAATAAATTTTTATTTTAAGTTCACAAAAAGCCATTACAGGAAGTGGAAATAGCAGCAATTACACATGGTGCTCTCCAGGGATTAGCCTACTTACATTCTCATACCATGATCCACAGGTAAGCACCTTGAAAATTATCATATATTAACAAGCAATTGGCTTGTTGCATTTATTAGCCCTGGGACTTATTAACCCTGAAATTTTTGTTGGTTATAGCAAGTCTTATAAATATTTTTTAGATTGTCTATGCCTTAAAAAGAACATACTAGTACACTTGATCTCTTTGCTTAGGATAATTTTTATCTTTGTCTACACATGCTGCTGGGCTTTCTGAAGTATGTGTACTTTATAAATTTGTGGTAGAAATTTCATTGTAGAATCATTTAATTTTTGAAATGGAAAGGACATTGGGGATTGTGTAGTCTTACTTTTTTCATTTTACTTATGAAGAAACTGATGCCCCAATTTGTGACTAATTTCCCTAAGTTTACAAAGCCAGATAGATTAAACTACAACCAAACCTAGATCTTTTGTCTTCCTGGTAACTGATAATGCCACATTTGTTCCATTGATTCCATGACATGGACAAATAAAAGCTACTTAAGACTCTTTATGCTTTTGAGTATTAATCGTTGATAATTCTTGAGACTGGATGGTAACTTCAAGATATTTTATAATGCATTTTTAGCACTGGTATTGATTTTGCCTGTTTTAAAAGAAAACAGCATTTTTAGATTATATATGGGAACTAGACAATACATATTAAACTATATAGTAGAGTCATTGTAAGTTAATGGGTTATCATTTTTTTTAGATGAGGATGGTAAGGTCCAAGAGAAATCCACATGCTAGTAAATAAGTGAATAGAAGAGTTGGAATTAAAACCTAAGGTTTTCTTAACTTCAAAGTTCTTCTCCATTTTTAAAAAACAAATGGAAGGAAAATAGATTCATGTAGTATTATATCCATTACAATATTATAGTTATAATTGACAAATGCTTGGAAATTTAGTTTTTGTTTTTTTTGAAAAAGTGTATGTTATGGTGCCCATTGGATATACAATCCCATTATATAAATATTCATAGTTTTGTTAGTTTGCATGGACAGTATGTTTGCTGATTTAGAAAAGTAACCTTGAAAGTAAATTTGGGACCATTGATATCACATTATCCATATGTTTCAGTTTTCATTTCATATTTAGTTAGGAGAACTATCCTAAGGTTTGGAAATGATATGAATAATCCTTTTTTTAAAAAAACAAATTTGGGGCATGAGATTTTTTTGTTTTGTTTTTTACATTACATGGGATACTCAGAGATCTTAAAATTATGAAGAGCAATCAGCTAATTAAATTCTGTTTTTAAAACCATTATTTGTACCAATAAACAGAAACTCAGATGTAGACTATATGCTCCAGTTAACGTTATTTTCTCTTGTTTTTGCTGCTATCTTGTCTTCTCTTTTAGAAAATTATTACTATATATTTATATGAATTCAGTATTTTTTGTTTTCTAATTTGGATCTTAATTCTCATGATTCCAATTGAGAGATTATCCTAGGACTTAATTATTTTTTATTTTTCCTTCCCTATTTTACAAATTTTTATTTGATTTTTATTGTTTTCAACACAATCTAATGAAGGAAAGAGAAATAATTTTCTGTGTTCCTTAACCCAGAGATATCAAAGCAGGAAATATCCTTCTGACAGAACCAGGCCAGGTGAAACTTGCTGACTTTGGATCTGCTTCCATGGCATCTCCTGCCAATTCTTTTGTGGGAACACCATATTGGTAAGAATAATCTCTCTGGTATTGATCCTCATAAATGAAATACACAATGTGTGGTTGTACTTTTTTCAGATGTCTTATCTTTTTCCTAGAAATGTAATTCTATTTTGGACATTTTAACTTTAAGCATTATACTTAGTTTCAAATACAGATTTGGAATGCTGCCCTTGCAACTCCTATTTTTTCTTTCTTTTTTTTTTTTTTGTGAGGAAGATCAGCCCTGAGCTAACATCCATGCTAATCCTCCTCTTTTTGCTGAGGAATACCGGCTCTGAGCTAACATCCATTGCCAGTCCTCCTCCCCCCCCCCCCCAAAGCCCCAGTAGATAGTCGTATGTCATAGTTGCACATCCTTCTAGTTGCTGCATGTGGGACACGGCCTCAGCATGGCCGGAGAAGCGGTGCCTCGGTGCGCGCCCGGGATCCGAACCTGGGCCGCCAGTAGCGGAGCGCATGCACTTTACCGCTAAGCCATGGGGCTGGCCCATCAACTCCTATTTTTTCATTTGTCCCCCTACATTTTCTTTCCTGTTATTATCTGCATCATATATTGGATGTGAGAGTGAAGAAATTCAATAAAAATTTAAGTGGGGAGAAGAGAGAAATGCTAAGTGGAAGTTTGTGTGTTTTCTTTATATTTATATTTGCTATGTTACAGTGATCTTCACACTAAAAATACCTGAAGACTGGTAGGTGATTTGGAGTTCTTTATTTTGTTTTGCTTTAATTTTTTATTATGGAGAATTTCAGATATACATAAAAGTAGACAAAAGGATAATGAAGCCTCACATACCAGTCACTCAGCCGAACAACATTATCCCATGGCCAGTCTTGCCCTATGTGTTCACTCCTCTCCCCCGCTTCCCCCCCTTCCTCCCATTTATTTTGAAGCAAATTCTAGACATCATCTAATTTTATCCATAAATAATTCAATATTAATGTCTGCAAGTTTGAAGGAAATAATTTTCCAAATCTTCAACTTCCATATGTGTCCTCTTTCTCTGTATGCTGAGAGTGGTGTCTTAGGTCCACTATATCTTTTCCATCTGCCTTTCAAATCTCCCTTCTCCCACTTTATAAAAGAAAGCTTCTTACCCATCCTGAATATTACAGTGATTCGTTGCTCTGGGTTGTAAAAGCCTCTAAGCAACACCTGAGGGAATATATAGCATCTATGAAAAATATTGAAGAGTCAGGACACAAACTCTTGGCAGGGCTTTGTGTGTTTCCAATCATTTCGCTTCCCTTCCTTTTACTCCTTGCTTTCTTTTTCTCCCCAATTATCTTCCCTCTCTTCTTTTTTTCTAGTGTAGAATTCATAACTGAGATGGTTGTCATGGGGACACATTAACGTTTTATTTGCATTGAAAAATGAAGTCAGACTTTCTGACAGATAGTGATTCTGATTTGACTGATGATACAGCCATGAAAACTTGCTTTGTTACTTAGGTTATACGGCAGTGTTTTTAACAGACTGAATGAGCTAATTCTGCAGCTCCAAGTTTTAAATATCTTTAAAGCACATATACAATATACAGTACATATGCTGTGTATTATATCCTTTGCATCTATTAAATTTATAACATTTAGATGACAACTAAAAAATGTGTAAGGGGATACATAGTTTTTATAAATTCGTTGGAGGTAAGAGAATAAAAAAATTTGAAGACCACTGCTTTAGATGACCAAAAATTTCTTATGTAGAACCCAAGTTTAGACAGAGTCCACTTCCCTTCTATAAAAGAGGGTTCTATAAGCAAATAATATCTCTTAATAGTTCCCCTCTTTAGAAATTAATGATGAATTTTAGATATTAAAAAGGCCCTGGAAAGTTCTGCAATAAAAAACAAAATTACTTGCTTAACTTTGCTTAACTTAGTAATTTCCCAAACTTATTTTAAAATCTTAAAGAACACATTGGAGGGGCCGGCCCTGTGGCTTAGCGTTTAAGTGCGTGTGCTCCGCTACCGGTGGCCCCGGTGCGGATCCTGGGCGTGCACCGGCACACTGCTTGTCTGGCTATGCTGAGGCGGCATCCCACGTACAGCAACTAGAAGAATGTGCAGCTATGACATACAACTATCTACTGGGGCTTTGGGGAGAAAAAGGGGGGAAAAAAAAGGAGGAGGATTGGCAATAGATGTTAGTTCAGGGCCGGTCTTCCTCAGCAAAAAAGAGAGGGGGATTGGCATGGATGTTAGCTCAGGGCTGATCTTCCTCACCAAAAAAGAAAAAAGTTAAAAAAAAAAAAAGAATACATTGGAAACACCCTGTTATTGACAGTTGAAAGTTTACTTTATTTACATATTTCTTAATTTGTATATAGTGAATTTGGAACACAGGACTTAGGTACATATTTATATGTCTTTACACACACACTAGGAGGCCTGGTGACAATCTTATTGAGGCAGTCAGCAGCTGTTCTAAGTGTCTGTCTGCGCTTAACACCAAGTACAAATAAAGTGTAAGGTAAAGTACCAGCAAGAATGTTAGACTCAACAACAGGGATGGACCTTGAGGGTATCATGCTAAGTGAAATAAGTCAGAGGGAGAAAGACAAATACCGTATGACTCCACTAGTATGTGGGAGATAAACAAAGAAACAAACACACAGATACAGAGAACCGATTGGTGGTTACCAGAGGAGAACGGGGTGAGGGGAGGGTGAAAGGTAAAGGGGCGCATTTGTATGGTGACGAATGGCAACTAGACTTGGTGATGAGCACAATGTAGTCTATACAGAACCTGAAATATGAGGTACACCTGAAATTTACATAATGTTATAAACCAGTGTTATCTCAATTAAATATAAGAAAGAAAGAAAGACAGACTCCTTCCCCACCCCGCAAAGGAATGTTAGACTCTAGCTGAAGACATGAATTAGTGTTTCATCTTAAAGCTAAGATGCCTGTAAGATTGATCATTGTGTGATTGTTTTAGTTGTGAGCTGCCCTAGCCACTTCTGCCCTAGCCACTTTTATCACAAAACACTATTCTTATTTGAAAGAAAGACGGACAAACTGTGATTATTCAGTGTTGGTTATTGTGGCAGATATTTTCTCAAATAAATGGAGTGAGCTTGTCAGGTCAAGAAAAACAACTGACGGTGTTCAGTGCCAATGATAGAATTCCATCTTTCAAGCAAAAATCAGACTTTTGTAATGGAATTCTGAGACCAAAATGTTTGAGAACCACTTGCCTAAAGGATATGCAATATTAGAATCTCCAAACTTGAACAGATGTAGAATACAACCCTGCTCTGGGGCATCTTTCCTTTAGGATGCTGTATGTATATGATCATGACAGATGGTGAGAATGAGTCTCACGCTATATGCAGTGGTAAATATTTACCTCACAATCTGTAATGCATTTATTTCCCATTATAAAAATTCTTATGTCCAGATATATTGTCTGGAATTCACACAAATGTTCTCCACATAGATGGTTGTTACATTTTTAAAGAATAGTATACATTTTTTTTTACTTTAATTTAGATGACATTTTATGTTTTAGGATGGCTCCAGAGGTAATTTTAGCCATGGACGAAGGACAGTATGATGGCAAAGTAGATGTATGGTCTCTTGGAATAACATGTATTGAACTAGGTAAGCATTGTTCTTTATTACTATGTAGTAAGTTTTCATCAATGTTCTACCTCAATTTCTGTACCAAATTATAGTTTTTTATTTTTTATGTCAGTTACTAAGGGGATCAATAAATATATTAAAGTTTTCGATTTGCTTATGTACTAGTTTTTATATATATTGTTAGGTGTATTATATTTGCTCTGATAAATTAGGTCTAAAATAATTTTCTACTACGGTATTCAGTTTGAGGTATTTATGCCTAACATTAATGAGTATTTGTTAAACATATAGAATATGTCTATGATTACTAGATTTACCATCTATAGAAGATCTCTAAAGCATTCATGACTTACCTCTACCTAGGATGCTTAATACTTTGAGTTAGGTATGAGAATTAGATGTCAGACTGCGTACCATGTTATAGCAGTTTGATTTTATGCACACATTTTATTCTGTTGCCCATAAATGGAACCATATCTAAGGCAGTGGACCATCATAACTTTAACATTCCCACTGTAAGTGAGCCAGGTGGGTAATTAAACTGTCACTGTAATTGAAGATGATGGGCATTTTCTTGCTCTTGATTCCCCAAGCTTCTCCGCACCAGCCTAATATTCTTTCCTTTTTTTCTTCTTAGAAGAATATTCCATTAAACTTTATTTAAAGTGGGAAGTATTGGAATATTTAATCGAACCATTCTAGGATTGAAAATAACACGTTAAAAGTAAAATCCTTGTGTAATTTCGATAAGTCATTATCAACCTGCGTTTGTCAGTAGTTTTCTAAAATAAATAGGTAAATTGAGGTAAAATAAAAGTAAAGCTTTGCTTATCATTACACAGTAGATGAAATGGTAATTTCTGTTATAACCAGACTGTATTTTGCAATCTAATATTTTTCCAAAATAATATAATCTTTAAATATTTTTCACTTTTATTGAAATTCCTACATTAACTATTGTCTTCAAGCTCTATATCATCATATTTATTTTAAAGTTTTACAACATCAGCAAACAGAGATTTGGAGATTACCATAATGTCATTCTCTTCTGATCTCTTGGTCTCAATTTGGGGTATCTTTAAGTGTTCTTTTACCCTTGATTTTTCTTCCTATTGGTCAATCCTAATTAATTTCTTAAGAAACCTGGGTATAAATGTAGAAAAGCTGGTTAATGTACTCTTCCCCTGGGTGTTTTTATATACTTGTGCTGGCTGATGCATACATGTGCCCCTTGGTGATAGTGAAATTATATTAATGGTTCTGTTAGATCACTGATATATTTTAATATTCATTTGATTAGAAGGTATTCGTTGGCTGATTGTACTGCTCAGAAAGAAATCTGCCTAAACTCGGCAGTTTCTGTGAAGTAGCTTCTTGTTTTTCCAGGCCTTCTTGCTCTTGTTATTGTAGTTCATAAAATAGAATTTCTTCACAATGATAGTTTTTACACTTATAATAAAGCAACTTCAGAAGATTGAAAAAAGCAGTGACTGACTGCTTTTAGATAATTTTAAATAAGTCAGACATTTTAAAGAAATTCTCTTAGAGTTTTAGGAATACATTTGGCATCTTCAACTTTCATAAGTAGTCTTTCATGATTACTTTTTAAAATTTTACTTACAAATGTTTTGAATTATGAAGTACTAAGTCAGGAACTATATTTTAAGCCTGGTTTTGGTTCCAAGGGAAAGGCTAGAGTAGCACAGGCTAATAACACTTTCTGTGATGATAGAAGTGTTCTGTATCTGCGTGGCTTTTGAGCACTTGAAATGTGGCTCCTGCAATTGAGGAACGGAATTTTAAATTTTATTTGATTTAAATAAGTTTGCATTTAAAAAGTCACATGTGGCTAGTAGCTACCCTGTTAGTACAGGTCTAGAGGCATGATTTTCCATGCAAATTAGATTTACAGTCTTGGGAAATGTATCTGTTATATACTTTTCTACTTCAAAATAGTTCAAGATAATGAATTAAAGCAACCTATTTTCTTACAGTGTAGATAAGAGAACAAATTTAAATCAATTGTACTATCCATGGTTGTGATAAATATGGTTCTAAATAAATATGACTCCTTCATACTTTCTTATCATAAATGTTAAAATAACATGGTTATGTGTTATGACCAAGAAGTAAAACTGTCCCTATGACATGATAGATGACATGGTATTATATATAGAAAACCCTAAAGACTCCACCAACAAACTGGTAGAAATAATAAACAAATTCAGTAAAGTTGCAAAATACAAATAAGTATACAAAAATCGGTTGTGTTTCTATACACTAAAAACGAACTATCAGAGAAATTAAGACAACAATCCCATTTACAATGACATCAAAAATAATAAAATACCTAGGAATAAATTTAACCCAGGAGGTGAAAGACCTGTACGCTGAAAACTGTGAGACAGTGATGAAAAAATTGAAGAAGACACAAATAAATGGAAAGATATTCCATGCTCCTGGATTGGAAGAATTAATATCCTAAAATGTCCATACTACCCAAAGCAATCTGCAGATTCAGTGCCATCTCTATGAAAATTCCAATGGCATTTTTCACGAAACTAGAACAAACAATCCTAAAATTGGTGGAGAGGAAGACTATTTCTCTTCCCTCTGGGTCCTTCTGGCTGGTCTAGGAATTAAATTGACGTGAGACAGAGTAACAGGAGAAAAATCAAACAAAGCTTTATAACATGTATACATAGGAGAAACCCAGGAAAACTGAGCAACTCACCAGAATTGCCGAGGTTGCCACCTTAAATATCATCTTCAACTAAAGACAAAAGAGGATGTTGAGGGTGGGGGGAGTCAGTTATGAGAGATTACCAGAAAAGCACAGTAAACGAGAGTAAGGTTATTATGCAGATTTAAGTCCTTGCCTTCCACGTTTAATAAGAGTTCTAGAGATAAAGTCATCCCCCTCTTCCTGGTACAGAGAGGGAGACGTCTTTACAAATGGAGATTTCCTTTGCAAATGTAAATGTCTCTTACAAAGGGTAACTTCTTGGTTTTCAAAGCTTTTCCCATGTCTGCAGTTTTTTAAAAAATAACCAGCCAAAAATAATCCTCATGCCAAAGAGACACATCTTGAGGTGGCAAATTCTACTCCCCTACAAATTTGCATGGAACCACAAAAGACCCTGAATAGCTAAAGCAATCTTGAGAAAGAACAGAGCTGGAGGCATCATGCTTCCTGATTTCAAAGTATATTAGAAAACTATAATAATCAAAACAATATGGTATTGGCGTAGAAACAGACACAGTGGAACAGAATAGAGAGTCCAGAAATAAACCCACACACGTCAATTAATTTACAACAGAGGAGCCAAGAATATACAGTGGGGAAAGACAGTCTTTTCAATAAATGATGTTAGGAAAACTGGAGAGCCACATGCAAAAGATTGGAACTGGACCATTATCTTATACCAGACACAAAAATCAACTCAAAATTTAATTTTACAGAAGCAATCTACATTTTTGGATAGAGACATTTCAGAAATGTGTATAAGATAATAAGGAATAGGATCTCTGTAACTTTTTAAAAAATAAATTTTGTTTGAATCATATTGGTTTTGTGGTAGCTTATAAGAATTTGAGATAGAAAGTGTCAGTTGAATCCACCAAAATCTACCACGTTTTATAATTTTATTTATTTATTTATTTTTCCCCCAAAGCCCCAGTAGATAGTTGTATGTCATAGTTGCACATCCTTCTAGTTGCTGTATGTGGGACGCGGCCTCAGCATGGCCGGAGAAGCAGTGCGTTGGTGCGCGTCCGGATCCGAACCCGGGCCGACAGCAGTGGAGCGCGAGCACTTAACCACTAAGCCACGGAGCCGGCCCCTCTACCACGTTTTAAATTTGATAAATCTCTTCTATGGTTTCTGGCTAATAAATTCAGTGTTTTCTGACAAAATTGAGAGATGTTAAATTTTATAGTGACAAAATCAAAAAGCGTATTCTGGTTTGATATATTGATGGTACACCATTAAAAAAATTTAAATACTTTAATAAATTATCATAGAAACGCAAGTATTTCATTCATTTAGAATTTCTTCAGTAACCCCTTCCCCTTCCTAAACTATTCAGTCTTAAAGCTATTAGGTAGGACAATGTAAGGTAGGTGTCCATGTCAGCTGGTGAGCCATGGTGGAGTGTCAGAATCATGTGAAGAGGAGGGAGTTCCCACAGACAAATAGCCGTGTATGTGGAAACAGAGTCTAATGAGGGTATATATGCAAGGAGGCAGTCGGATTTGGAGATTCGGAGCCCTAGTGTGGTGACTAAGACATTCATAACATGGAGGTGACTGAGCACGGGGTATCAGAGCCTAGATAGGGTGAGGAGGTGACAACAGTAGGAGCGTCCTATTATATGGGGTCAGAGCCTAAGGAGGACATTTGTATTTGGGGGTGGCCTGATGCAGTGGCAGTGCCTGGTCAAAAAGAAGAGGGCTTCCTTCATGAGGACTGATAAGGAGGGCCTCAGTGCAGAGAAGTGACCCGGTTTGGGTGGGGTATCAGGAACTGAGTGGGTGAAGATGATGTTCACTCTATAGAGTGACTTGGGATGAGGTTTCAAAACTTGAGCAGGGAAAGGGAGGCATCTACTCAGGAGAGAGGGTGGTGACATAGATGGGAGACTTGGATACACACGGGGAATTTATCAAATAAGGAAATACAAAGAATAAAGAGAGCGAGGTTTCTCATTGTCAAAGAGGAGTGTTGCAAATAACGGAAAGAGAGAAAGCTAGAATAAATACTATGGGATTGGATTGGATCTGAGAAATGGTAGTGAACTCAATTGTTTTCAATTAACAAATATAGATGTTTAATGTGCGTGTATGCATATAAATGTATTGTGTATATGTATGTGTTCCCTAACTCTATCCCCTGAGAGGATCTAATAGCAGTGATAACTCAGTAGCAGTGAGCACACCTGTTGCCATGGCTCCTTGGAGAAATGGTTGATCCAGTGTCTGGAGTAGGGAAAGTACAAGATGAGCCTGAAACATCTTAGTGTGCCAGAAAGCAAGGAAGTGATCAAGGAATGGTGGAGCAATGTCAAAAAGACAGAAACCAGCATAAAGAGGTTCTTACTGCTCAAATGTGAGGCAATTTGAAGATCGAAATAAATGATAGTAGCAGATTATAACATATTAAATAAAATAGAGATCTGTAAGTCCATACAATAAGTAAAAAAAAAATAAAATGAAAGTTTTTGGAAAAACAGGATATTTATATAGATTCAAAGTATCTTCTCACAAAATACTTATTAATTACAAAGGAAAAAAGAGAAATTTTACCATGTTAGAAGCCTGGCAGACTTGCCTTAAGTGATCAAAGTGAACACCATCAATAATGGAACCATTCAAAATCACACACTGCCTCATAGAATACAATGAGAATAATATAACATTTACTTCTGTGCTGTTCTTGCCAAAGATGTATAACCCAAATTTAATCATAGGACAAACCCAAATTGAGGGACATTCCAGAGTCTTGTATACTTTGAAATTGTCAAGGTCATGACTTCAACTTTCACCTTAAGAAATTAGAAAAAGAAGAGCAAATTCAACCCAAAATAAGCAAAAGAGAATAAAGAAGATCATAGGAGAAATCAAATTAAATAGAAAATTAAATTAAATTAAATAGAAAACAGAAAAACAATAGAGAAAAATCAATGAAACCAAAAACTAGTTTTTTGAGAAAATTAATAAAATTGATAAACTTCCAGCCAGATTGATCAGGTGAAAAAGAGAGAAGACACAAATTACCAAAATTAGGAATGAGAGGTGATGTCACTGCAGATTTTATGGGTATTAAAAGGACTATAGGGAAATATTATGAAGAATTTTATGTTGATAAATGTAACAACTTAGATAAAATAGACAATTTCCTTGAAGGACACAAATAATCAAAGCTCACTTTTGCTACAAAGGACATTATTGGGACATTTGAGTGAAACTTGAATGGGGTTTGAGGGTTGAATGATAGTTATGTATCATTAATGGCCTGATTGAGTGGATGTATTATGGTTCTCTAGTAAAATGTTCTTATTTATAGGAAATATACACTACAGTATTTAGGGGTGGCGCAGCATCAGGTCAGCAATTTACTCTAAATTGCTTCACTTGAAAAAGTTCTTTGAACTCCAGTTGTAATTTTTTCTAAGTTTGAGATTATGTAACAAAAGAAACTTGAGCAATACTTGTGTGCCCCTATGTAACAGGCACCTATTTTAATAGGAAGATTTCTTCTTTTTTTTTTATAGCGGAAAGGAAGCCTCCTTTATTTAATATGAATGCAATGAGTGCCTTATATCACATAGCCCAAAATGAATCCCCTACACTACAGTCTAATGAATGGTGAGTATCGCTAAAAGATACAGTACTCAACATTGTATAAATTAAATGCCTTTCATAATGTTATCAAAATGATTTCACTTCATTTAGGTAAAATGTATTATCTGAAGAAATATTAAAATAGGTTTATTGTACCCTTTTATCATGTTTATCCTTTATTACGTCTGCTTTTCATAGTGTGTATATAACTCAGTTCAGAAATAAAGGCTAGATGATGCCAAATGGAAGCAAAAAGTATTGCTTTTTTTTTTTTTTTTTTGTGAGGAAGATCAGCCCTGACCTAACATCCATGCTAATCCTCCTCTTTTTGCTGAGGAAGACCGGCTCTGAGCTAACATCTATTGCCAATCCTCCTCCTTTTTTTTTCCCCAAAGCCCCAGTAGATAGTTGTATGTCATAGTTGCACATCCTTCTAGTTGCTGTATGTGAGACGTGGCCTCAGCATGGCCAGAGAAGCGGTGCGTCAGTGCGCACCCGGGATCCGAACCTGGGCCTCCAGTAGCGGAGCTCGCGCACTTAACCGCTAAGCCACGGGCGGCCAGCCCCCAAAAGTATTGCTTTTTATAAAAATTTATATTTTATTTTTTCTTTGAACTTTAGAAACCATAACCCTGATTATATAATAAATAGCATGATTTAAACGTTAATATTTTATAATTAAAATATATAGATAGCCACACCTGTAGTGATATTTTATTGGGGAATGATTTATAATTTATATAGTATACAAAAATTTATATTTATATGGTAAAATGATTTGATTTATCAGAGTTATCAGATAATTCATAACTTTGGAATCATTCTAATTGTTGTTATGATTTATTTATTTATTTATTTATTTTTTGGTGAGGAAGATCAGCCCCGAGCTAACTTCCATGCCAATCCTCCTCTTTTTTTGCTGAGGAAGACTGGCCCTGGGCTAACATCCGTGCCTATCTTCCTGCACTTTATATGGGACACCACCACAGCATGGCCTGACAAGCAGTGCGTCGGTGCGCGCCCAGGATCCGAACCCCGGGCCGCCAGCAGTGGAGCGCGCGCACTTAACCGCTACACCACGGGACCGGCCGTTGTTATTATGATATTTATTATTCAGAGTGCTCTGATATTTGTTCTCCTACTGCTTCCTTGATTTGATAAAATTAAGTTCATTCATGTAAAGAAGTTTATGGAGAACAGATTGACAATTTTAGAAAACTAGGATTTTTATCAGTGATAGAAAATTTTTGTGGGAAATTAATTCTTCAGGTATATCTAGCATTTGAAAAATTCTAGGGAAATATCTAGCATATTTAATAAATATTTTTAAAATTCACAAGTAGATGCATAAATTAACTATACTTTATATTTTTAAAGATTACATAATTAAGGCATATTCTTAGGTCTTTACTACTTATGTAGAGACATATAGAAAGAACCTTTTGGCAAAGATTTTAGTATTATGGTACATATAAGAAATGTGCTGAACACAGACTGTCTTTACACTGTGTTTGATACCTTGGGGATTCAAAAAAGAATTTTCTTGCCTACAAGGAACTTAAAATCTTATTTGAATATTGAAGACAAACATTGATGGAATAATTATTACTTACTGCCCTACTCACTGAACTCTCATCAGTAACACTATCTAATAATATATTGCAGACTTCTAATATTTTTTAAAATATCTTCATTGATTTTCTAGGTTTAATGGAAATTTTATGCATTTGCTCAGGGACACCAAATACTCAGATATTAAAAAATGCTCACTACAAAGCACACAGAGTGATGTTTTGAAACATGCTATATAGAAGATGATCCAAGGGGTAAACAAGAGAGATGGCTTAGAGAAAAGAAAAAGAAAATTGAGAGGAATATTATCTTAGATTTGAATGCAAAAAAGAAAAATTTTGCCTCAGTATAGAATGAGTTATGATATTTAAATACGTGGGAGCAGGATTTTTAAATAGTCTGTGCAAGTTTATCTTTGGAAAATGGTAAAGATTCATTGGTTGCTTTAGATAGCTTTTCATAAACTTATATGAAATATATAATATATGGTGTCTGCTTTGTTTATCATTTCTTTTCCATCCCCCACCACCACCAATAGGCACATGCCTTGATTTATGGATGTGTTTTTTAAGGAAATAGCAATATGTTCACCTGATACTTTCCTTTACAATAGGTCTGATTATTTTCGCAACTTTGTAGATTCTTGCCTCCAGAAAATCCCTCAAGATCGCCCTACATCAGAGGAACTTTTAAAGGTCAGTTTTGTTATGTTCAAAGTCTGTTTTCTACCCCTAAGAAACTATTTTAAAGAATGTATTTTATTCTTCTTTGATTCTGAATCAGTATTAAGTATGCTGTACTAATTTTTACTAAAATACTAATTTTGTATGCTGTTCTCTCGGAACTTTTCTTAGATGCTGAGTCTTTTTGTTTGTTTTTTTCAAAATTGGTTAACTGCTTTTACCATGTCTGAATAGAATATATAGTTAAATATTTAAAAATGGCTAAAATTTTGTATGCACAAGTATATTCATGAGTTATAATTGTAAGTTTTAATTCATGTGGAATAATATTTCAAAGTTGGTAAAATGTAGTTTAACTTTGGATCTAATTTTTGTATCTACCATACTTTATATATTGATCTGTCCTATATTAAAATAATAGAAAAAAAGAGAAATTATGTGTAATATATAAATATTGTGGGAGGAAGGACATTTCAAAAGAAATCGTTAAAAATGGGTATCGTATTTTTGTTTCCTTTTTAGAAATAGATTTTTCTAATGAAGCAATGAAAATATTTTAAAAATTATGTAAATTCTATTCAGTTTTCTGTAGGTTTGGTTGCCTAATTTAAATACATGATTGGTATATGTTTTCTGTCCTCAAAAATTTATTATTTCATTTGGAGCTTGGTTATCTTATTAATAGCAATAATAGTATTGTTGAACTTAATATAGTTCTTAAAGCATCTAGATAAGGCAATAGTAAAGTAGGCTTTGACTGTATCTCTTTGTGACCCTAGGAATCTTGTGATTTTTCACTAAAAGATTTAAGTAGACTATTTTTACATGAATGTTTTAGAATTTCAAGAAGTTCAGTTTATTTTCACCAACACATATCAGTTAAGTTAAAGATACAAGGAAATTAAAAGGATATTATATATATTTGATAGTATTATTTGCAACCACAGTATGCAGAAGAGCAATATAAAGTTTCAGTAATGCTTGGGGAATTTTACGCAGTAAGCTTACTCATAGTCTCAAAACTGAAAGCCTGAATAAATAGGTACTCACAATAGCAACAAAAGGTTTAGTATAGCTAGGAATTATGTTAGTGAAAAATAAGCAAGATCTACATTTAGAAAACGATCAAACTTAGAAATATATTATTTTTGGATAGGAAGACTTAATATTGTAAATAATGGTACATACCAAGCTAAGGCTCAGGAAAAAGGAAGAATGTAACCGGCTTCTTACGCTTGCCTAATACAGTCATGTATCGGTTAATGACAGGGATACATTCTGAGAAATGCATTGTTAGGCAATTTTGTGCAAACCTCATAGAGTATACTTATACAAATCTAGATGGTATTGCCTACTGCACACCTAGGCTATATGATACTACTCTCATGGGACCATCGTCATGTATGTGTTCCATCGTTGACCAAAACGTTGTTATGTGGCACATGACTGTATAGGCAAAAGGAGCTCTTTCAGTCATAACCCAGCCCACCAGGGCCAGGTATTTGGTATTTAGTGATTAGATCCCAAGTCTGCATATAGTATTCATTTACCTGGTCCATAGCGTGTATTGGCACAGCCTTATTGGAAATGATAAGAAGTATCAAGTGCTTTTTTCCCTTTGGCCTAATTGCATTACAGTCATAGTCTGTCATAAAGAAAAAAAAAATTAATAAAGTTTTTAAATTATATAAAGCTATTTATCTCAGAATAAAAATTAGAAATAACTATCCAGAATTAGGGTAATGGTTAAAATAATTTTGGCATAAACATTTGATGAATATTCTATAGGTATTATATTTATGAGTTTGAAATAACGTAATACTTAGGACAGTGAAAGTAGAATAAAATATCATATAGTTATAGCTCTTTGCATGGAAAAGAAGTAAGTTTGAGCTAACAAAAGGTAAAAGTGTTGTAAGATTTCAAGGGCATCTCATGAACTCAAGGCAGAAGGTGTCTTTATGCAATCCCTATCCTAACTATGTATCTACAAAACAAAATCTATACACAGAAAATTTCTGAAAAGAAATATATCAGGATGGAACAGTGATAATTCTAATGGTGAAATTCTTTCTACTTTTCTGTATTTGATGAAGTTAAGCTTTATTAAAATTTAGTGGTAAAAATCACTAATAATATAACGGCTTTTAATCAACGGCTAGTATTTTATGAAGAGTGTTGTTTATGCAACATATGAAGAAACCCTTAATATCCAAGTTTATGTTACATTAACCACCGTCAGAAAATACATTCCTGTTGAAATCTAATGTAACTCAGAACTGAACATGCCATTTCTATGAAATCAGCAGTTGTAAGAATATGTAAACTTATTTAGCCTTTATTTACAGCTCTAATTAGAGTTAATTCTTAGTGTTTAATTAGACCTTTTGATTATTTCAACTCTACATTTTCATTTGGCCAATAAAAGTATCATGTTCAAAGTTTTTATAAAATGTGCAGGTTTAGTTATGTAGGCACAGAGTATATATATGCAATCGACAATTTTGTAAGTATAAGAAGTCAGAAGTGTAATAGAATTAGATAGCTGTAGATTATATGCATTGCCTATCATGATTACTCTAGGGTCTGAGAAGAGAAGAGTACATGTGTACCAATTGAAAAAAATATATAGGTTTCAACCTGACTTTTACCTTTTACTCTTATCCAGCACATGTTTGTTCTTCGGGAGCGTCCTGAAACAGTGTTAATAGATCTCATTCAAAGGACAAAGGATGCAGTGAGAGAGCTGGACAATCTGCAGTATCGAAAGATGAAGAAACTCCTTTTCCAAGAGGCACATAACGGACCAGCAGTAGAAGCACAGGAAGAAGAGGAGGTAATAACTTAGAAGTGACTCAAATATTGAGCTCTCTTTGTTGGTTTCTTTCCTTATGCAACTTGTCTTGCCACAAGTCTTTCATATCAGTGGTTCCCAGATTGTGTTTTCTTAAAACTAGTCATGTAAGATCACAGGTGGAAAAAAAAGGTTTTGCATTCTTTAAACCCAACCGCTCCATAGTGCACGTTGGCATAGTAAAGGCCTGCGAAGTCTTTGATTAAATAAAGCTGTTCAACTGTATTTAATCCAGTCCATCTCATATTTCTTGGCCACTGAACCCTCTTTTGCCTGATTGTCCGATTCCATGGAACATGCTTTTGGAAATACTTGAAATTACAGTCTGTGGAAATTGACAGTATTCAGAAATCATTAGAAAGTTGCCAAGCATTCTACTCTGTCATCAGGTTCACTTGATTCTTTTCAGTTCTGCATAATTCATGCCATCTACACAGTTCTTAAATACTCATTTTACAGATAAGTAGAGCAAGGCTAAGTGGTTAACTAACTCACCATAGGCAGACGCAATGGGTTCAAGTTCATATATCTCTTGCTCTCAAGGCCAAGTTCTTTCCATGTTGCCTTTTAAAAAGGGAGAATGGAAATAAAATTTGCAATAGAAATGTTATAGAACTTTCTCACAAAGAAATATACGTATAAAGCTTATTATTTGTGGAGCTATTTTTTTTTTTTGCTCTAAATATTTTGTTTTCTTCTTTGCTCCTATCAGAATTCCAAAGCTTTGATTCTTTTTTATTGCTTTCCAGTGAGAGAGATCATTTTGCAGTCGGAAACCAGGAGCAGTAGTTACTTACTTTTCTTTTTAAAAGTGCTGCATAATTAATGAACTATAAAATACAAGACTTTCTTAACTTACAGTTTTGTTTTTTTTTGGTTTTGCTTTTATTTTGTTTTTTAAATCTTATAATAGTCATTAGAAAATTGTGTTGGGGGCCAGCCCCGTGGCTTAGCGGTTAAGTGCATGCGCTCTGCTGCTGGCAGCCCGGGTTCGGATCCCGGGCGCGCACCGACGCACCGCTTCTCTGGCCATGCTGGGGCCGCGTCCCACATACAGCAACTGGAAGGATGTGCAGCTATGACATACAACCATCTACTGGGGCTTTGGGGGGAAAAAATAAATAAATAAAATCTTTAAAAAAAAAAAAAGAAAAGAAAAGAAAATTGTGTTGGGATATCTTAGATATATGAAATATTTTAGTAAAGTTGTGAAATTAATAAAATTCTAATGTAGTTAAATCTGTAACAGCATCTCTGTTAGGCTAGGGATGTAAGAAAAGTTCCTATATATATACCATGTGTCTGTATTTGTTAAATTCTGCGTATCTTATAGAGTTTTGGTAAGACTACTATAATGTTGGTGCCCAGACACCATTGCTTGCCTGCTTGCTTCAGAAAAACATTCTTGTGATTTTGATTAGATATATGTGTAATATGTAATTTTTAATGTACACAAAAATAGATACGAGTTAATATTAAATTATTTGGTGGTAGAAGAATAGGCTAGAGACTATATTCTGAGGAAGAAAGAAAAATATAAAAGACTTCAATAAAAAATAAAACGGCTGGCCCAGTGGTGTAGTGGTTAAGTTCACGTATTCCGCTTTGGCAGCCTGGGGTTCGTGGATTCAAATCCCGGGTGCAGACCAACACACCGTTCATTGAGCCATGCTGTGGCAGCGTCCCACATACAAAATAGAGGAAGATGGGCACAGATGTTAGCTCAGAGCCAACCTTCCTCAGCGAAAGGAGGACGATTGGCAACAGATGTTAGCTCAAGCCCAATCTTCCTCACCAAAAAAAAAAAAAAAACCACACACACAACTAAAAGCTATTATTTATAGGATTAAAAAAAAAAGATTGGGGCTTGTTTTACCCATGGGGATCATTGAGAAATGAGCAGAATCTCTGTATATCCCCCATGAAATGTGTGGTAGAAATGGATTTCAAAAAATGTCAAAACAATTTAGAGAAAATGCTACACTTTCGAAGTAACCCAGAACTGATGAACTGACTTTTTCACATAGTTGTTTGGGTTTTTTGTTATTTACTTGCTGGTCATTTTTATCTGTTTGATTTCTGTCAATAGTTGGTAAACTTCCTGGTCTTGGCAAATAAGGGAATTTCTAATGATAGACCTCTGACTTTCTTTCTAAAGACTATGTGCCAAGCAATGTGCGAGGTGCTTATAATCAAGAATCAAAAGAGATATAGATATTTGAAGCTAATGCTCTTTTCCCTTAGGAACAAGATCATGGTGTTGGACGGACAGGAACAGTGAATAGTGTTGGAAGTAATCAGTCTATCCCTAGTATGTCCATCAGTGCCAGTAGCCAAAGCAGTAGTGTTAACAGTCTTCCAGATGCCTCAGATGACAAGAGTGAGCTAGACATGATGGAGGGAGACCACACAGTGATGTCTAATAGTTCTGTCATCCATTTAAAACCTGTGAGTATTTGGATTTCAATGAAAAAAAATGTCAACCTTGGTAAATAATTTTCTTCAGCTGATCGGTTTAAGAGGAGATTTTTCTTTGATGTTTCAGAAGTTTGGAACATTTTTAGGTAACTTATTCTAAAATGGCAGTAGGGGCCAGCTCCATGGCTTAGCGGTTAAGTGCGCACACTCCGCTGCTGGCGGCCTGGGTTCGGATCCCGGGCGCACACCGACGCACCGCTTCTCCGGCCATGCTGAGGCTGCGTCCCACATACAGCAACTAGAAGGATGTGCAACTATGACATACAACTATCTACTGGGCCTTTGGGGGAAAAAAAAGGAGAAGGATTGGCAATAGATGTTAGCTCAGAGCCGGTCTTCCTCAGCAAAAAGAGGAGGATTAGCATATGGATGTTAGCTCAGGGCTGATCTTCCTCACAAAAAAAATAAATAAAAAAAATAAAATAAAATGGCAGTAGGCTTGTTAATTCCCAATATAATGTCTGCATTTGAAAAGAAATATTTTGAGAATACAAAAAGGATGTTTTAAAAATATTAGAAGAAAGAAATAAAGAAATAGTATAGAATGTATTGTTTGAAGTTATTTAGATGGAAAACAAAGAATTTAAAAATAGTAAGTATACACATGAAATTCTTGATAATGGTTGCCTTTGGTGAGTGGGAGAAAGGGTTAGGATGGGTGATGATCAAAAGTGACTTTTACATTATGCATAACATTTACACCTTTAAAATAAAACTGAGTGTAATTGTGGAAAATTATAATTGTGGAAAATTCCTGAGTTTAGGAAATATGAGTGTTTGCTACATTATTCTTTGTACTTTCAAGTGCAAAATTTAAAATTTTTTTGAAAATATTTGAAGGTCCAGTAACTCCTTTTAGCAATTAATAGAAATGCTTTCTTTTTAACCTCACAGCTTGCAGTATGACCTAAAAAGTTATTAGGCGTAATAGCCAAAAGATGGAACCAACCCAAGTGTCCATCAACACATGAATGGATAAACAAAATGTGGTATAAACATCTAATGGAATGTGATTCAGCTATAAAAAGGAATGAAATTCTAATACATGCTACAGCATGAGCGAACCTTGAAAACGTTATGCGAAGTGATATAAGCCAGGTGCAAGAAGACAAGTATTGTACGATTCCACTTATATGAAATATCTAGAATAGGCAAATTCATAGAGACAGAAAGTAGGTTAGAGGTTACCAGGGGCTGAGTGGAGGATGAAATGGAGATTTTTTGTTAATGGATACAGAGTTTCCCTTTGGGTTGATGAAAAGATTTGAAAATCGTGGCAACGGTTGCGCAACATTGAGAATGTAATTAATGCCACTGAATTGTGCACTTAAAGATAGTTAAAATGGAAAATTTTATATTACATATGTTTTATCACACACAGAAAAAGTTATTGGGAATGATTTAGTGTTATTCAGGGCAAAATCATGTTTAATTTTTATATTCTTAGACAATAGAATCAGCAATAAAAAAGATTATTCCCACATTTAGTTGGCTGCTGCTTAATTGACTTCCTCTTCAGTAAGTAAACTAAGGTGTAGGTAAGGAAAGATATCAGTTCTTAAAATTTTTACAACTATGTTTTGATTACTTATCTTGGACAAGTGGCAGAAGTATTATAAAGATATTTTTAGGCTATATTATTGCTTCTAAAACCCAAGAGCCTTAGGGTAATTAATTTTATTACTGCTGTTTAAAATACTGGCTGCATGTTACATCATCTTTGTTTTTAAGTTATAGTAAAACTTTTCAATTTTGCGTGTAATGAGTAGGATATAAGTCTAGCCTTATAGATTTTCTTAATCTGAATCTGTGTGCTGTTTCATACACTGAGGAAATAATATCTCTTGACTATAGTTATGTTGAAAATGAAATTACAGCATTCCCAAATTTTGTTTTTGCTTTTTAAAATTGTCTTTGAGATTTATTCATCAAATTGTCTTTAAACTTTGTCTTCAAAGTTCAAATATACTGTGTTTCTTCACCTCAGATAGTATTGTCTCTTTCTTTGCCTAGGAGGAAGAAAATTACAGAGAAGAGGGAGATCCTAGAACAAGAGCATCAGATCCACAATCGCCGCCCCAAGTATCTCGTCATAAATCACACTATCGTAATCGAGAACACTTTGCTACTATACGGACGGCATCGCTGGTATGTACTTCCCCTGAATTAGAAATATATTTTTTATGTTGGACCTTGGCATCTCTACTGAAGTATATCTTATTTTTTTGTGGTTGGGGTTTATTTTGCAAAACATTCATTTAACATTTAAGTGCGTATTATGAGAACGATTATTATACAAAGCCCTCTGAGAGACATTAAGCTAATAATATCTTCAAGACGTGCACACATAACTAATATGTTAGAATATATTTGAATGCTTAAGAGGACTACAAGATACTAAAGAGGAATTCAGATTACCTTTGATTCAAGGCATAAAGGAAGTATTTCTAAAACAAATGGTTTGAGCCTTTAATAATCAGTCAGTTTTAGGCACGGTGGGGAGAGGAGAAATGTTATTTCCCTAAAGAATTGACAATAACGAAGTACTGAGGCTAACTAAAATGAGGGGAAATGTTTGGCAATGGCTGGTAATCCAGTTTGATATACTCAAAATGGAGTTCTGCTGATTTCCCAAATAACAATAAAAATGGATTATTTGTCCCTTACAAAGATGTTGGTATAGTGGGGTACTTATAACCCTGATCAGTCAGATAAGTAGGACCAAAACATGATAAAGGATACTAGGGATAGAAAGAAATTACATTAAGATATCTTAGGAAAAGTAGGCTATTAGAAAATACGATAGAAAGAAAGAAAGATATGGGAGCTATCTGAGTTATCAACTACATAAGCAGATTTTATAAATGCCGTGCTATGGCCCATGAATCTCTATGACATGTGGGGTCAAGAATGCCATCCCCCACCATACGTCAGGTTGTTCCTACTATTCTGCAACATGTAAATAACTCTTTGAACAAAGCACTGGCAAAAATTGCTGAATGTTTTCATCACCATCTTAATAACTACCTAGAGAGAGGCCAGCTCGTGGGAAAACATTTTTGTGACTTGGCATATATTAAATGTTTCCCAAGCAAGTCTTCTGTCCCAAATTTTGGCTCCCTCAAATTAATTAAGGACAGCTAAGTTATGGGGCCGGCCCTGTGGTGTAGCAGTTCACTGCACGCGCTCTGCTGCTGGCGGCCTGGGTTCGGATCCCAGGCATGCACTGACACACCACTTGTCAGGCCATGCTGTGGCGATGTCCCATATAAAGTGGAGGAAGATCGGCACGGATGTTAGCTCAGTGCCAGTCTTCCCTCAGCAAAAAGAGGAGGATTGGCATGGATGTTAGCTCAAGGCTGATCTTCCGCGTGCGTGCGCGCCCACACACACACACTAAATAAATAAATAAATATTTAAAAAAAAAAAAAGAACAGGTAGGTTATGGATTTACAAAACTTAAGACCTGGATCCTTAAACCCAGTAATTCCATTTATTTCAAATAAAACATTCAGAGAGTATGTAGATTTATGTACAAATATAATAACTCAGTCTAACTTCTTCTGCCTTGGATTTTTTTCATACAATAAAATGCATAGATCTTAGGTATTCAATTTGAAGAGTTTTTATAATGGTACACATCAGTATTAGCTATCACCTAAAAAAACAAGATAAGTACAATTTCTTGTCATCCCGGAAAGTTCTATTCATACCCCTCTTTAGTCAGTTCTCCACTCGCATGACCATCACTTTCTGTTTCTTCACTATTGTTAGTTTTAACTGTTTTTAGATTTCATATAAAAGGAATCACACAGAATGTATTCTTTTGCGTCTGGCTTACTTTGTTCAGCTTAATGTTTTTGAGATTCATCCATGTTGTTGTGTTCATCAGAGTTCACTCTTTTTTATTACTGTAAATAGTTTTCCATTGTGTGAATATACTACAATCTTCTATTGATGAACATTTGGTTTGATTCTCGTTTTGGGCTATTATACATAAAGTTGCTATGCAAATTCTTGTACAAATCTTTATGTGAGCATGATGTTTTAATTTATGGCAGATACCTAAGAGTAGAATTGCTGAATCATAGGACATATGTATGTTTAGCTTCATAAGAAACTGTCAAACAGTTTTCCAAAATGGTTATACCATTTCACATGCTTCTTAGCAATGTGTAAGAGTTCCAGTTAGTCTGTATCCTCTCCATTTTTTGGTGTTGTCACTTTTTTATTTTAGCCATTCTAGTGGATGTGAAATGGAATTTCATAGTGGTTTTTTTTGCATTTCTCTATCACTAAAGATGTCACCATAATAAGCACCTTTTTATGTGCTTTTTGTCCATTCATATATGTTCTTTAGTAAAGTGTCTCTTCAAGTCTTTTGCCTAATTTCTTATTCATCTTTTTAATATTGATTTGTAGGAGTTCTTTATATAGTCTGGATACAAGTTTTATGTCTTATATATATCTTGCAAGTATTTTTTTCTCCATCTGTGATTTGCCTATGCTTTTTCTTACTGTTGTCTTGGTGAGAAATTAAAATTTTTTACTTTTAAAATCCAATTTAAACAACACACTTAAAAAAGGGGTAAAGGACTTGAATAGACGTTTCTCCAGAGAAGATACACAAATGGCCAATAAGCACATGAAAAGATGCTCAGCATCATTAGTCATTAGGGAAATGCAAGTCAAAACCACAATGAGACACCACCTCATACCCACTAGGATGGCTACTAAAAATAAATAAATAAATAAAAAATGAAACTAACAAGTGTTGGAGAGCATGTGGAAAAACTGGAAATCCTGTATATTGCTGGTAGGAATGTAAAATGGTTCAGCTGCTATGGAAAACAGTTGGTGATTCCTCAGAAAGTTAAACAGAATTACCACATGACCTAGCAATTCTACTCCTAGGTATATACCCAAAAGAATTGAAAACAGATATTCAAACAAGTGCATTTACACACACATTCATAGCAGCACTAGTCAAATAGCCAAAAGGTGTAAACAACACAAATATCCATCAAAAACAAATCATGGTATATGCGTACAATGGAATATTATTCAACTATAAAGAGGAATGAAGTACTGATACATGCTGTACAATACGGATGAACCTTAAAAACATGCTAAATGAAAGAAGCCAGACATAAAAGATCACGTATTGTATGACTCTATTTATATGAATATCCAGGATAGATAAATCCATAGAAACCGGAAACAGATTGGTGGTTACCAGAAGGGGAGAATGGGGAGCAACTGCTTAACAGATACAGGGTTTTTTTCCTGAGGTGAAAAAAATGTTTTGTAACCATGAGGTGGTGGTTGCATAACGTCATGAATATACTGAATGCACTGAGTTGTTCACTTAAAAAGGATTAATTTTATGTTATGTGATTTTCACCTCGATTAAAAAATCCAATTTATACATTTTTTTTTCTTTATAGTCAGTGCTTTTTTTGTCCTGCCCAAGAAATATTTGCCTACCCCAAGGTCATGAAGATATTGTTTTCTTCTGCTTTATGATTCTGGGTTTTATGTTTAGATCAAATGATTCTTTTCAAATTAATTTTTTTTTAATTTTTTTTTTTTTAAGATTTTATTTATTTATTTTTCCCCCAACGCCCCAGTAGATAGTTGTCTGTCATAGCTGCACATCCTTCCAGTTGCTGTACGTGGGACGCGGCCTCAGCATGGCCGGAGAAGCGGTACGTCGGTGCGATCCCGGGATCCGAACCTGGGCCGCCAGCAGCGGAGCGCACGCACTTAACCGCCAAGCCACGGGGCCGGCCCCAAATTAATTTTTTTATATAGAGTGGTATAGGAGTCAAGGTTTATTTATTTATTTTTGATACAGAGAATGAGTTGTTTCAGCAGAGTTTGTTAAAAACACTTTCCAGGGCCAGCCTGGTCGCGTAGTGGTTAAGTGCATGCACTCCGTTTCGGTCGCCCAGGGTTCAGGTTCGTATCCCGGGCGTGCACTGATGCACCGCTTGTCAAGCCATGCTGTGGCGGCATTCCATATAAAATAGAGGAAGATGAGCACGGATTTTAGCGCAGGGCCAATCTTCCTCACGAAAAAAAAAAAACCACTTTCCTTTCTTCTTTGAATTAACTTGACTTTTTGGTAGAAAATCAGTTGACTGTGTGTGGATCTCTTTCGAGATTTTATTCTGTTCCTTTGGTTTATTCAGCCTGTCCTTACACCATTAACACACTGTTTTGATTACTGAAGTGTATGTCTTCCAACTTTTTTTTTTCCTCAAGATCGTTTTGGCTATTCTAGGTCCTTTACATTCCCATATAAATTTTAGAACCAGGGCCGGCCCCGTGGCTTAGCGGTTGGATGCGTGCGCTCCGCTGCTGGCGGCCCGGGTTCGGATGCCGGGCGCGCACCGACGCACCGCTTCTCCGGCCATGCTGGGGCCGTGTCCCACATGCAGCAACTGGAAGGATGTGCAGCTATGACATACAACTATCTACTGGGGCTTTGGGGGAAAATAAATAAATAAATAAAATCTTTTAAAAATAAATAAATAAATAAATAAATTTTAGAGCCAACGTGTCTATTTCTTTAAAAGACCTCTGGAAATTTAATCAGAAACTATGAACTAGAATCTCTTCCTTTTTTTTTTTTTAATTTTTTGTTTGTTGCAGTAACATTGGTTTATAGCATTGTATAAATTTCAGGTGAGCTAGGATCTCTTAATTGCCTACTTAGTTAATTGCAGAGTGGTCTAAAATGCTTTTGAAAGAAAAATGTTTTGCTTTATTTTATTCTTTTCTTTTCATTGTTTGTATGTCTAGGTTACAAGGCAAATGCAAGAACATGAGCAGGACTCTGAGCTCAGAGAACAGATGTCTGGCTATAAGAGAATGAGGCGGCAACATCAAAAGCAGCTGATGACTCTGGAAAATAAGCTAAAGGCTGAGATGGATGAACATCGCCTCAGATTAGACAAAGATCTTGAAACTCAGCGTAACAATTTTGCTGCAGAAATGGAGAAACTTATCAAGAAACATCAGGCTGCCATGGAGAAAGAGGTGGCTGATTCAGTATTATTAATTTATTGATTCTAGCTTGTGACCATCACAGAATTAACCAAAATGGCATTTTGATGTTAGGGTATCTGTTCCCCAGAACCAAGCAAATCAGTTGGGGAAAGAGAGAAACAGTTATATAATGTGTATAATATACTGTGTCTGGGAACCAGTGCACATGGGATCATTTCCTGACTCTTGATAGTTTTATAGTGTCACAGTGGGTAAGTCATTGAACTATTCTAGGACTCGGGTACCCTGGTTATCTGAGGAGTTTGAGAAATCACCTATCACTAGGTGATTTAGGTCTTAAAAAAATCATTCATGATTCTTTTCTCTGGGTATTTTTTGGGAAATCTTCCTTAAATGTGTAGCAGCATTTTTATATCAGAGAATAATTGAAGTTTAATGTATACAGAATGTGTTAGAGATTGTAAATTAAGAGAGACTGAGATTAAGATTTAGCTCATTTATTTAAAAATAAGTGGCATTCTACTATATGATAAAGGTACATTTTTAAGGATTCTTGTTATGTGAAACCTTTCCTTCTAATGTTTTTGCCGTCCTATCAGTTCATTTTATTTTAATAGTCATGTTTGACAATTAAAATATAAGATTCTCAATAAATTCACACAATATCATCAAATATGTCTGGCTAGTCCACATTGAGACATTATTTATCATAGCTACCCTGGTCACTCTCCCCCTCCAAAAAAGAAGAACCACCTTCTCACAATGGTAGAGAATTTGGCAAAATAATTTATGGTGTAAATAAATATTTGATTTTGAAATAATTTGGTAAAAGAATGTACAGATATTTAGAATCCTGTTGGGCATTGGGTTGTATTTTTAATAACTTGGAAAGAAGTACATACTAACATATTTAGGAAAGCAATTCATGAAACAGGATGTACAATATGATTACAGTTTTGTTTGAAATATATGTATGCATAGAAAAAATTAGGAAGGGTATGCACCAAAATGTTTATATTGGTTATCTCTGGGTGCTATGAGATTTTTCTTCTTTGTGTTTTTTTTTGTATATCCTAAATGTTCTACAATGAATAGGTATTGCATATATAATCAGAAATAAAACAGTATGATACATATATCTAATATTTAACATTTTCATATTATTTAATATATGAATTAAAGGTCAGGGTTTAATTTGAAGATGAATGTACGTATTATGTTATCTAATAGACAAGTCAATCTAGATAACAGGCCATGATTTAATTATATTTATCGATAAATGTGTGTTTGTTTTGTTTTACTGCAAGGAAGGCATACTCTTGCTAAATGAAAAAAACAAAGGTGAAAAAATTTTGACCCTATAAAAGATCAACATTTTAAAGATGAGCTCCATTTCACTGGTTCTCTGAAATTCAAACACTAAAGATGCTGAGTAACACTTATTAATAATTTGTTGAGTATTCTTATTTTGGTAGTGTTTATACTGATTTTATGTTCTTTGGGAAAAAAGGTATCCTTGGTGATGTGTATTCAACTGCTGGTTTGAATATATCTACTTAACTAATTTGATATGTTTTTAAAATTTTCTATAGGCCAAAGTGATGGCCAATGAGGAGAAAAAATTTCAGCAACATATTCAGGCCCAACAGAAGAAAGAACTGAATAGCTTTTTGGAGTCCCAGAAAAGAGAATATAAACTTCGAAAAGAACAGCTTAAGGAGGTACTCATTTTATAAAAATGTTCAAGCCAGTTATCTGCTTATTGATTATATTCGATGTTGATCAACTCATAGAACCATTAGGATAAATTTTTCTTTTGTTGTTTGTGGCCACCTAAGTGTATATCAGTTTGAATGAAGACATTGATTATAATCAATTACTCTTTAATGAACTGAGATCCTCAGTTGAGTAGGATCTAAAAAAGAATCATTGGGGCCGGCCCTGTGGCTTAGCGGTTAAGTGCACGCGCTCCGCTGCTGCCTGCCCGGGTTTGGATCCCGGGCGGGCACCGATGCACTGCTTCTCCGGCCACGCTGAGGCTGCGTCCCACATACAGCAACTAGAAGGATGTGCAACTATGACATACAACTATCTACTGGGGCTTTGGGGAAGAAAAAAAAAAGGAGGAGGATTGGCAATAGATGTTAGCTCAGGGCTGATCTCCCTCACAAAAAAACAAAAAAAGAGATTGGATAATAAATACACATTTAAAAAAATAAAATAAAATAAAAAAGAATCATCTGAAAATATAAATTACTTTATTTATAATAGCTTTTCTATGCACTTATTAAGTAACCAACTCACTAGAAATAAAAATATTTGAACTGTGAAAAAACGCCACACGTTTCTTTCTTTAAAAGTAAACCATACCTTCTTTTGACTCATGAGTTTACAATAATTTGTTCTTATTCCGATTTTAACATAGAGTAAGGATAAGAGACATATTTACTCATCACATTTTCTTTAATAGGAGAACATACTGATTATTTTTCAGTTTATACTCCCTCTTACAGACTGATTGAAATTTTTAGTCTATTTAATTAATGATTAGAACACTGATAAATTGATCTTGATAAAATAACAGTAATCTCTTTGGTATTAATGCTTTCATGTGTATAAGAATTTGCCTTATAATCAGATATATAAGTCTTATAATGGACCTATTGATGGCACAAAGACTTGCTATATACACCCTGCCAAGTGAGCTTCATTGACAAGATTTTTCCAACTCAGAAGGGTATAACTTGCAGTGTATTCCCATCACTATAATACAAAGCCAAACTCTGTACTGGAACATTGGGTTTGAAAAGATTATTAATAGGGTTCCCAACTGTAAATAAATATCCAACAAAATGCAGTTCTGCAGTTCCAGTTCCCAGTGAAATGAGATTTTAGTTTTATGGGTGTCTTGGTTTAGATAATCCTTTAGGCATATAATTTATAGTCCAACTAATAAATTCATTTTCTTTTAGAAGCCAGATTTGTGTGTGTGTGTTCATTTAGAATAATGATTCTCAGTATAGAGGAAGGGAGATAGTAGAGTCTTGGTGGGGAAGTTTCCTGGCAGAAAATTTTAAAAAAGATACCCAGGTGATATTCCATGTATGTGCCTGTGTTATCCCTGTCTCTCCCTATAGTATGTGTTCACATATACCCTTAAGCTGAGAACTACTAATTTATGTGCTTTTTATTTTTGTGTTTGAATATTTTGTGGACTAAAGTTATAAAGAATTGGTTTCTGTCATAAATAACAGGGGAAGGACCATAATGATAGTAGTCTGTGAAAAGTCATCTTATATACCTAGGAAAAATGGGTGATTTATATTCTGTGCAATGTTGATGCTTTTTAGGTTGAAAATACACTAGTGTTAATTAGAATCCTAGGGTTTGCCTCATTGAGTATATCATCGATGTTCTCATCTTGCCCAATATAAGTGCATTTTCATTTAGGTAGTTTGTGAGATGATATTTAAAATGCTGTAGAAAAGCTTTGGTTTTTATTTGGTGATTATTAATGCTGAATATTAAATACCATTCATAAAGAAGGTCTCTATTCTCTCATGGTTTTGTTGATTTTTCCATTTAATTTCCAATTCTTTCATATTGAGTCCATCCGTAATTTTGCTGAAAACTTAATGTTTAGAATGTTGAAAACCAACAAGTGAGACATAACTATATTTTAGCCCTAATTTTAATTCACATACATATTTCACTGGTAACTTAAGAAAAAGAAAAATATACCTACCTCCTTAAGGTCATTGCCCTGCCTGAGCATTACAGAGGACACAAATTAAGTACTTTTATTTAAATTTACCAGATACCAGGGGCCGGCCCCGTGGCTCTGCTACTGGCAGCCCGGGTTGGGATCCCGGGCGCGCACCGACGCACCGCTTGTCCGGCCACGCTGAGGCAGCATCCCATATACAGCAACTAGAAGGATGTGCAACTACGACGTACAACTATCTACTGGGGCCTTGGGGAAAAAAAGGAGGAGGATTGGCAATAGATGTTAGCTCAGGGCCGGTCTTCCTCAGCAAAAAGAGGAGGATTGGCATGGATCTTAGCTCAGGGCTGATTTTCCTCACAAAAAAATAAATAAAATTTACCAGATACCAAATGGTACATTCATGTAGTTAACTTTTCTGTGTTCTGAATTGAGTTGTTTTTTATGTTGTCAGGAGCTGAATGAAAACCAGAGCACCCCAAAAAAAGAAAAACAGGAGTGGCTTTCAAAGCAGAAGGAGAATATACAGCATTTCCAAGCAGAGGAAGAGGCTAATCTTCTTCGACGACAGAGACAATACCTAGAGCTGGAATGCCGTCGCTTCAAGAGAAGAATGTTACTTGGGCGCCATAATTTGGAGCAGGACCTTGTCAGGGAGGTGTGTGTGAATGATGTGAAATCAGAATCTTTCTTGAAAATCTGTCAGTCACATCCTAGCCTCAGGGCCTTTGCTCTTGTACTTCCTTCTGCCTAAATCCTTCTTTCCCAGATATCCACATGGCTTGCTTTCCTTCATATTTCTCCTCCAATGTCATTTCCTCAGAAATGCCTTCCCTGATCACCAGATCCTTCTCCCTTCTTTAAACTTTCTTCTTTGCACTTCTCTTTCTTAAACACACACACTTTTTTGGGGAAAGTCGCTCTCCCCCACTAGAATGGAAATTATATGAAGTCACAGATTTTGTTCAGGCCTTTATATCCTTAGTGTCTGGCCCATAGTAGGCATTCAATTAAATACTTAATTAATAAATATTAAATTCATGAATGAAAGAAGTATTAATTTTTAAATATAAGAAAATTGGATAGTTTATGCCTTTTGATCTGAATTAGGTGCCATGAAGTGTGTGTTACCATTTAACGCATTTCTATAATCATGTAATTATTCATTGGATGAATGTAGAAACTTATGCCAATGAAAACAATTGTTCTCATTATCAGGGATACCTGTGAGCATAGATAGGTTTATTTCTAAGAGTCGCTTAAGATAACTTCAAATATAGCATAATTGTTCAAATTCTCTAATAATTAAAGAAATTAAAATTAAAACAGTTGCATTAATTAGGTAAGAACTTTAAAAGATTGATAACATTGAGTCCTAGTAGTGGCATGGAACAATGGGCAGTGTTGGTTAGAGTATAGATTGATGCTGCCCTTTTAGAGCATAATTCAGCAGTAGCTTTTAAAATTTAATATGCACATATGCTTTTACTCATCAAATCCACTTCTAGAAGTCTATCCTAAAGAAATGATGACACGATTATATGATCATCATGCATATTTATTGAAAATTTGTTTATAAAAGCTTACTATGAAACTTAAAAAAAAAAAGATCTATATGTAATGATCTGTGTATATGTCCATTATATTGTTAGGTGAAGAAAGCACATTACGTGCCTATAACGTATATTGTTGTTCAGTTTTTAAAACTGTATGTTTTTGTATAATAGATATGTCACGGTAAGCATGGGGAAGGTTGGGAAGCATTTGCAGCAAACTGTTGGCCTCTGGAGAAAGGGTTTGCAGAGGGAAAGGGGGCAAGTTTGTCTTCTACATTGTATGTGTGAGTGTGTTGTACACTTGTTCTTTTTAATCTGAAGAAAAGAATAAGAAGTTTTATTGAGTATCACGTGCCAAGTGTTATTCTGAGAACTTTCCATTTATGAGCTCATTTCATTCTCACATTAAATCTATGAAATAGCTATATTATTATCTCCATTTGAGAAGTGATGCAGCTGAAGCACAGAGAGTTTAAATAACCCAAGAACTTACTCCTCTAAAGAGCAGAGCCAGGATTTAGAATACAGGCAGTCTAACTCTAGGGTCCATGTTCTTTTTTTTTCATTTCTTTTCTTTTTTTGCTGAGGAAGATTCACCCTGAGGTAACATCCACTGCCAATCTTCCTCTTTTTTGTATGTGAGCTGCTGCCACAGCATGGCCACTGACAGATGAGTGGTGTAGGTCTGTGCCGAGGAACTGATCCAGGGCTGCTGAAGCAGAGCATGTTGAACTTAACCGCTAGGCCACCAGGGCTGGCCTAGAGTCCATGTTCTTAACCACTACGCTATACTGGGTATACTGCATTTAATAGAATTAAATAGTATACTCAAGAAATTTGAAGGATGACTATTCAAATATAAAATTAGAAAACAATAAATAAAAGAAGGAAAGACATTAAGCCTCTTGAGATAGATTTGATATGTCTTAAACTTATTGTATAAAATAGTATTAATGAATAGGGTAAGGAAATTTGTGCTACTAATTGCCCATTTACTACCCGTTTATGACTAAACGTCATAAAACTCAAACATTTACTATGCAACCATTGAATCAGAGGATTACACCTATTTCCTGGTTATCATGTTTCTTAGGATTCTTTTTCCTGGCAATGTATAGCAGTAAATTATACTTTTGTCTTTTGTGTTATGAATTAGGAGTTAAATAAAAGGCAGACTCAAAAGGACTTAGAGCATGCCATGCTACTGCGACAGCACGAATCCATGCAAGAACTGGAGTTCCGCCACCTCAACACAATTCAGAAGATGCGCTGTGAATTGATCAGATTGCAGCATCAAACTGAGCTCACTAACCAGCTGGAATATAATAAGCGAAGAGAACGAGAACTAAGACGAAAGCATGTCATGGAGGTTCGACAACAGCCTAAGAGTCTGAAGGTATCTTTAGCTTAAGCTTCTTGACAAAGGGGAAAATAGATAAGAGGCATCCATGTAAACGGTAAAAATCTAAGACAGATGTCTGTCGTAAAGTAATTGAATAAACTCTTTTTCTTTTTCCTTTTAAGCATGTTTGGTTAGTTTTAATGTGGAGTGTCTGTAGCTATAGACTTTTGCTTATGTAGTTCTCAGCAGAGTACCAAAAAATGGCCAAAACTTTTAGCTGTGGGAATTGCCATAAGTAAGAATCAGAATTGTTTTAAATGTACCCAAATGTCCAATGCTGATATTACGGTCTGCATGTCAACATGCTAACCTGTTGGCTTCTCTCTGTTGTTTCAAGTAATACCATTTTGGAATCGTATTTGCTCTAAATGTGATTTGTATCCAAAAAAGACAGTAAGTTCTTAATTAATACAGAAGCCAGTGAATGAAAAATGCCTTTTTACCTCCCTCCCTTCATTGTCTAGACTCATCCTAAGAGGAATAGTGGGATCATCACAGTGGTAGTCCCATTCTGCTTATTTTCTTTGTGTGCTTGATAGTGTAGGTAAGACCATGTCATAGGTAGTTGGGCTATATATTTCTTCAATTAGCACGTCAGAGTGGAGCAAGTTGTTATATGCCCTTCCTCAAACAAATAAGAAAAGACAAGTGTTGGTGGTATATATAATACCTAAGGACTTTAAATTCTGTATTTGCTTTGAATAGAGGAATATATTCCCATGTTATGAAATTCGAAAGATACCAAAGTGTACTATAAAGTTAAAGGCTTCTCTCTCTCCCCTTGTCCCTCCAGCCACCTGGTCCAGCCCCCTCCACCAAAGTCAACCAGTGTTAACAATTCTAAGAAATTTTCAAATTTTGTAACTTGTAGTAAATATTTAAAGGAGTATAATCACATGAATCTTAATAAACAAAAACAAAACCACCCACTATATAGGCTGTCATCCATAGTAGTTCCTCAATTAATCTATACATGTCTCCACATTTTAAACTTTTATTTACATCCAGTAAGGCCCAGGTCCCACAGTATTTTCTTTTTAAAGCCTACCTCCCTTTTTAAACTATTTGATAATAAACTGTAAAACTATTCTTGGTGTTACCTGAATAACTGTCCTGGAGTGAAGTGAAATTCATTCACAGAGGTAATCTGTGTCAAAATCTAGAAACGACACTACACCTAATAATATCCCCAATTCCCACACACTCCATTCAAACAAGCTGTCCTGAACAAAATATAGAAGCAAAGTTAAGATCTTTTACCCTTTCCGTGTGAACCTGAGTAAAATTTCACTTTGCTGTGTCTTCAAAACAACTAATTAACATCATTTGCAGAGTAGGTTATGTTGACTACCTAGATAACCTTTTAGTCATTACTTAGAAAAATTGGAATTCGTAATGATTTTTCAGATTTATATTGTCTTTGTAGTGGAGAGGTATATACTCTTTTGGCTATAGAGTAGATAATTTCCGACCAAAAGATTTTCAAAACAACATGTCTGTGAAATTAATTAGGTTTTAAAGTTAGCAGCACCTAGAAGTAAGCCAAACTGAAAGCTTGGTGGTAGTTTTCTGTAATCATACCATAAATCTGATATACCACATTTTTCTGGGGCTTGGAATAGATCATTGTTTGATTTTGAACCGTTCCTTTCTGTTTCTTGTTGTTGCAGCCTTTTCAGTTTGAAAGCTTTTAAACACTAGTCTTATTTTCATAGATACTGTACAAAAAGTGAGGAGAAAAATAATATTTCACAAATGGTCAGACTTTGAATAGAATGCTTCCTTCTGATGACAAATGAGCTCAAGATTTTCCATAAAGGAAATTGTTCCGTTACTTTAGCAGGGAAGAAAATCACCATGTTGTTCTTAGTTATGTATATCTATCTACTTCCTCAATTTGAACAAAACAGACTAGATTTTAACACCAAGTCATCTCATTTTTATTTGCTTGAGTAATAGTTGCCTCTTTCATCTTTCTCTAAGACTTTAAAGGGGGTAGAGGACTTCAGTTTGAGCACTTATGTGAGTTGACTAGGATTTGTCGGGGTTGGGGTACCATTTCTATGGAGTGAGTTGGGTAAACACCTGTTGCCTACTCTGCTGTTTCTTCATCTGCCATCCAGAGATGCTTTGTCAGTGTTAAATGATTAGAAACAACTATAACTTACATTCATCTTGCTGTCATTGGAGTCAAACGTTGAGGGATATAGTTTATTCTTTGTGTAAATATTACTCTTCTCATTGAAGAAAAATTTCTCTCTCTCTCTCCTTTTTTTTTTTTTTTTTGTGAGGAAGATCAGCCCTGAGCTAACATCCATGCTAATCCTCCTCTTTTTTGCTGAGGAAGACCGGCTCTGAGCTAACATCTATTGCCAATCCTCCTCCTTTTTTTTCTCCAAAGCCCCAGTAGATAGTTGTATGTCATAGTTGCACGTCCTTCTAGTTGCTGTATGTGGGACGTGGCCTCAGCATGGCCGGAGAAGCGGTGTGTCGGTGCGCTCCCGGAATCCAAACCCGGCCCGCCAGTAGCGGAGCGCACACGCTTAACTGCTAAGCCACGGGGCCGGCCCAAGAAAAATTTTTCTATGTGAGAAGATGGATGTTAGCTGAACCTATTGTGGTAATCATTTTACAGTATAAGCAAATCACACCATCATGCTGTAGATCTTAAACAGTGATATACGTCAATTATTTTTGACGTATGGAAAAAAATCAGTAAGTAGAAAAAATTTTTTCAAGGAGCTCTTTTTTCTCATTAAGCTAATGATATGGAATGATTACAGTTTTCTTGGTACAATATTTTAAAAATAAAAACTTTTAAAAGAATGGAGACTGTTATACAGAGGCAGAAGAGAATGTCTAAATTTCATTGTTTCTTTCCTGGCTAACTTGGAAGAATTTTGTTAACCAAGGATAGTATTTAAGAGCGGTGCCACTAAGCATAGCTAAACCAAGAGTTTCTCTTTCTAGCTAGACATTTCTTGACCCTTCACAGAATAAAGGTATATGACTATAATCTAGTGCCTCAGTTGGTGTAAAATATGGAAAGGGTATATTTGATGTTGTAGTATGGCAAGGGGAGGTGAACAGTTACTTCCTTGACAAGTGTGCTGCATTGGTCAGATATGCATTTGTTGCACAGTGAATCAGTCAACCAACTAATATCTGGCAGTATTTATATTAAGGAAAATAATTCCAACTGTATGTCTGCCTTAGTGTAGTAAATGAATATATTCTCACTTGTAGGCTTGACCGATATAACTTATAGAAATATATCTCATCTTATTAAATTTTGGTAAAACCTGAGTTCATAGAATGCCTAACCTGTGATTAACTGAACACTAAAGCCAAAACTTCTGTCTCTGAACTTAAATTATTTTATCTCAGAAATGTTTATGTAGTTTATGTTTATCATCATCCTCCGAAGAAGGCTTGTCCCCTCCCTTGCCCCATAACTCTTGTTTGACCTTTTAAAGATTAGTTAAATCGATTGACTTTCAAGTTTTTGTTTTGGTGTTAAAGAGTAAACCATTACTAAGTATGTTACTACCCAGTTTATTTCCTTAAGGAAAAGACAATTGTAATAACAATATTAGTTACTAATAGTCTACTTTTGTGGAGTCTGTTGTAGACTATGTAGTTGGATTTGAGATTGTCATTAAAAGAAATTGGAGCAAAGTGTCTCAGATAAGGAGTAGAATAAATATGGTTATTTTCTTCCTCAGAGATCTGATAAAATATTGTCTGGCCAATAAAATGCATTTATATCTACTATACTTAATGCATGAGAAGAAATTTAATTTTCTGTCATCAATATACACATAATCTAAGCTAGTTTTAATATTTACTCAAGTCACTTAAATTTACTAGCAAAATAATGAGTAATGCTTGAAGTCCTGTGATAAATGAAGTTCTTGATATTCTAATATTTTAAATTAGAATTTTTATTATAAAAGTGCATAGAATCCAATGGTTTGGCCCAGTAGCCAAGTGCAAAAGTACCTGCAACCTTATGACTTGACCTTTTTGTTTTTCTTCTCCCTTTCTCCAAGTAGCCTTTATTTTCATATAAGTATAAGGTATACCAGATGCCATATGTTAAAAATTATATACATCTATTTTTTTCTTCCCAGTCTAAAGAACTCCAAATAAAAAAGCAGTTTCAGGACACCTGCAAAATCCAAACCAGACAGTACAAAGCATTAAGAAATCACCTACTGGAGACTACACCAAAGAGTGAGCACAAAGCTGTTCTGAAACGGCTCAAGGAGGAACAGACCCGGAAGTTAGCCATCTTGGCTGAGCAGTATGATCACAGCATCAATGAGATGCTTTCCACACAAGCCGTGAGTTTGTTTTATTTAGGCAAAACAAATTTAGTGCCCCTTTCCTTCCACTACCTGAATGGAATCCCAATAGTTAAAATACTAGTTGGAAATTATAGCTCTCCTGCAGCTTGGGAAATAGTAGTGGTGGTCCATATTCTTCTTGCTCTCAGCATTGCTTGGAAGCAGGCATGATATCTATAGAATTTTCATTAATACTTTTAGACATGAGGTTATAAATAGGCTCTCTGCCAGTGCCCCTCAGATGTTTAGCACATATCCCAACAGCTTATCAAGATTAGCAGCTTTGTTAAGCAGTGGGCAAAAAGTAGTACTATATTGGGAATCCAAGTGGTCACATTTGAGTGCAAATACACATTTCCTATGTAAGTTTTGCAGACTTTTTCTTAAAGGGCCAGGTAGTAAATATTTTAGGTTTTGTGGGCCAGGAGGCAAAATTAAGGATACTGTGTACGTACTTATATGCCATTTAAAATGTAATCATTTCAAAATGTAAAAACCATTTTTAAGTAGAGGGCTATTTAAAAAACAAAAACAAAAACAAAACAGGCTGCTGCCCAGATTTGGCCTATAGGCTGTAGTTTGCTGGTCCCTATTGTGTAGTTATTTCCATTGGAGACAAGAGGTTCCGAGTCTTATATCACCTAATTAGATTCTAGATTTTTCTAAAGAAAAATATGGTTATTTAGGCATTATCCAAATAGCTTATGATAGCATTGTCTTCATAATACCATCATTGGTTACTGTGCCTTCCTTTTTCAGAGATGTTTACTTCCAAGATACAAGAGACAACAATTGTGTATCCCACAAAAGAGTAGTCTTCCTCTCATGCTTCCTCCTTGCCATAGGTATGAATAGAGAGCTCACAGTAGGATATATCTGTTTTCTTTCAGCTGCGTTTGGATGAAGCACAGGAAGCAGAGTGCCAGGTTTTGAAGATGCAGCTGCAGCAGGAACTGGAGCTGTTGAATGCATATCAGAGCAAAATCAAGATGCAGGCTGAGGCACAACATGATCGAGAGCTTCGGGAGCTTGAACAGAGGGTCTCCCTCCGCAGGGCACTCTTAGAACAAAAGGTATAAGTAATAGAAGGAAGATAATTGTGCTAGTATTTGCTTTCATCAGAAGCACTTTATAAATAATAAACCAATGTTACTGCAATAAACAAAAAATTAAAATAAATAAATAAAAATAAAAATAAAAAAATAAATAACTTAAGAACTACAAAAAAAAAAGAAGCACTTTATAAATATATTTTCATATTGATAGAGCTGGTATGAGATTGTTCGCACGATACCATATTTCCTTAATTCTAGTTTTGGTAGTGTTTTTCTTTTTCTTTAAAATTATTGATTCAATAATGAACCTTATAATTAATGAGTTCTAAAGGGAGTATAAGTAATAATTGCTAGAGGAAGGATATGGGGTTATGTGAAGACAGCTGAATTGTGAGAGAATAGCTCTGGCTCCATGTTCCTCACTTTCTTTTGTGTGCCTAATAAGCTCAACCTAAGGAGATTGGAGAAAAACTTGAATAGTGAACAAAAAGAACTTTAGTAATTGCCTAGAAGAGGTAGGGAAATGGCTCAGGAATATGGACTTTACTCATATGTCTCGGGCCTGGAACTATACAAGTTGATGGAAGATTACTAGGGGGTAGTATATAAAACCAGTTCCACACAGGTGAAAAGTCAGGTTGAAAATGTTACTTCTAGATGTATCTTTATTTATTTATTTTTTTACTTATTCTTTGACAGATATATTAGAGAATAGAACTAGAATCCCCATATTCATTTCCATTCTTTAAGGTACTAAAGCTCTGTGTGTGTGTGTTTTGGGGAAAGGGTGATGGGCAAAAGATTTTGAGAGATAAAGAGAGGAGAGGCATTTGTTGTGAGAAGTAGTAGAGTATCAGTTGTATCCGGCATTCAGAGCTGTGTTCCAGAATTCCTGAGCCATAAGTTCCCAACAGCTAGTATAGTCTTAGGTCTATTGGACCATTATAAGTTAATACTTGCTTAATATCTTACCTGTTAAAAGTTGTCATTGTTTCTGGACTATTGGCCCATAGATTTTTCTCTATTTCCTGCAGTTTTTGTGATGAAAATAGAATGTCTTATTCAATTAGGAAATATATTTTTTAAAAGCCCACCTAAATAAGATGTTACTGTTTCTCTGACACAGCTTTCTTTATTACTGGCTTCTTTGAGAGATACCTGCATCTAAAAATTACCTCAATTATGTTTCTCATTCAAGGTGGGAAAGATTGAAACATAAAATTTGAGAAAAATCTAGTTTGCCCCATGTACACATTTCATGTCTGATTCCAACTTTCATATTTAAAATTCAATCTAAAGTTCTATCTCTTATGCTTTAAAATTATTACTAAAAAGAAAACTCCCTATAGTATTTCAGAAATAGTGGTGTGAGAGAAATATTGGTACTGTTCAAGTATGTTTGTATTTTTAGCTCCACCTAGTGGTTTAGAGTTAAACAGGGCTAATGAGTATCTTAGGTAACGTCTTGTTTCAGTATAGTCATGTGTTGCTTAATAATGGGGATACATTCTAAGAAATGCATCCTTAGGCAATTTTGTCATTGTTTGAACATCATAGAGTGTACTTAGACAAACCTAGATGGTGTAGCTTACTACCTAGGCTACATGGTACTGATCTTATGGGACCACCATTGTATATGCGGTCCATTGTTGACTGAAACGTCGTTATGTGGCACATGACTGTATATGAACCAAAGCCTGCATGCTCTATAAAGTCTAGTAAAATGTGAACATAAAACTGGTACCCATGGCACTCTCATATATTGTTAATGCAATTTGGAAGTACATATTGAGCTTTGGAAATGTTAAGTATTTAAGACTTTGAGAATTTATTGTAAGGAAAAGAAATCCAAAATATAGAAAAAAACAATATGCATAAATAAGGTAATTATAGCATATTTTATGATGGTTTAAAACACCTAACCATCTAAAATAGAGATATAATTAAGTAATTATGGCCAAGCCACTTAAAATCTTATTCAGCCATTTAAATGACGGCTACAAAGACAGTATTAATATGGAAAAATGTTTATGATGTGTTGAATAGAATAAAAAATACAAATCACATTTAAAGTGAATTGAAGTAATACTAGTAGTGGCAATATTAATATAGTAGATTGGTTCGTTTTTCTATTTTACTTTTTTTAATGTGGTGGTTTATATTACTTTGATAATGGAAAATGCATAAGATCATTTAGTATTAAAAATAATAAAAGAACAGGGCCGGCGCCGTGGCTTGGCAGTTAAGTGCGCACGCTCCACTACTGGCGGCCCGGGTTTGGGGCCTGGACGCGCACCAACACACTGCTTCTCCGGCCATGCTGAGGCCGCGTTCCACATACAGCAACTAGAAGGATATGCAGCTATGACATACAACTATCCACTGGGGCTTTGTGGGAAAAATAAATAAATAACATTATTTAAAAAAAATAATAATAAAAGAACAATAGGATGATAAATCTATATAGTGCTTTGAGTTACTACTTGATTTTTAAGGCTAATGTTTACCTTTCAATTGAAGTACGTGACTGTAAAGCAGTTTGGGGTCAGTTGACAACTACCAAGGCCATGTATCCTCTCTGTAAAAACTTTGAAAGATCATAATAGCTATATTTTCTGCACTTTGTGCTTACTGGTTGTATAGATAAGAAATAGTCATGTGAAAATAAATAGAGGTGGAACCACAGTGAATATTAGTTGTCTCTAGATGAATAATGCTATTTGAAGATTGGTTTAAGCCTCCAAATGAACCAAGAATTGTTTCTTTAGGTTGAGACACCAACAAAGTAAGCCTCACTTGACTCACATGAGGTCTTATTAAACTTTTCTTATACCTCATTTACATTAAAATTTCAGCAAGGGGCCAGCCCCATGGGATAGTGGTTGAGTTCAGCACACTCTACTTCCATGGCCTGGGTTCGCGGGTTCTTATCTCGGGCGCAGACTTATACCACTTGTCAGCCATGCTGAGGCAGTGACCCACATATAAAGTGGAGGAAGATTGGCACAGATGTTAGTTCAGGGCCAATCTTCCTCAGCAAAAAAAAAAAAAAAAAAATTCAGCAAGATGACAACATAACTATAAATGTTAAAATTCCATGTAAATTTTATACATGCATGAAAAGTGGCAGTATTTCCAAAGTATAAATGGGCTTTTTTTATTTTATCATTTCATTTAATTTTCTCTCAATATTTCACTTAATATCAACAACATGGTTGGTAGTTTTTAAAAAAGAATTGACAGTTGGAACATCTTACAAGACCTTTCTTTGTGGAACTGAAAATATTCACACAAAAATATTACATTTGATTTCAAAGAAGATAGGTTGGGAGAGCCTCTCAAAAGTCTTAATTATGGTACCTCTTATGTACTTAGTGAAACCACCTTTCTAATTTGCAGTAATAAATAACGTTTTAAAAGAAATGAGGATTAATGTAACCTATCACAAATCTTAGTTTTTATTTTTATTTAATTGAAAAATGTTCTGAATTTCTTAAATCACAAAACTAATCAGCAAACAAAATTGAAGTAATGCTTACTGGATAAAACGTTGATAAGCATTAATGTGTTTAATATTTTTATCATGAGTTTCCTTCAGTTAATATGCAAGGCATTCAGATCATTTTTATGCTCAGCACATTCCCATCGTTTATTAGATCCCTCAAATTAAAGTAATCGCTTTTAGGGGCCGGCCCTGTGGCATAGTGGTTAAGTGCGCATGCTCCGCTGCTGGCAGCCGGGGGTTCAGATCTCCGGCGCGCACCAATGCACCACTTGTCAAGTCGTGCTGTGGCGGCGTCCCACGTAAAGTGGAGGAAGATGGGCACCGACGTTAGCCCGGGGCCAGTCTTCCTCAGCATAAAGAGGAAGATTGGCAGATGTTAGCTCAGGGCTGATCTTCCTCACAAAAAATAAAATAAACAATAAAATAATCACTTTTAGTGTATGGATTTTTGAAATTTTAACTATTAAATATTTAAAAGAAAAAATTAGAAGTTCTTTGAACTTTAGAGCTATGTAAATTTAATTTTTATATGAATTGGGTATTTTAGATATAGCTATTAAAAGATTAGAAAATTATTTTACAAAAACACAATCATTGTTTTAAAACTTGGAAAATATAGAAAAACATAAATAGAAATTAAAATGTCTTTAATCCCACCACTCAGAAATCACCGCAGTTAACAGTTTGATGTCTCGCTCAGAAGAAGCATCCATGTCTAAGTTCTCCTTCAGTCTTCGTATGAAATGGCCTCTCTAAACCTTTGTAACACCTTAGTACTTAGAACCTTCAATAATTTTCAAACTCTTCTTACTGGAGTCCATTCTGGCCTATTTGTAATTCCCCGAACACTTCTTATTTTATCATTTTTTCATGCTTTTGCACATGTTCCCTCTGCTGAAAATATCTTTCCTTCCCCTTGTCTTCCTGGTAAACTTGTATTCTTCCTTCAGAATCCAGTCTCTACCACCTCTTCTGAGAAGACTTCTTTGCCCTAATCTCCCTCTCCTATAGAGGGAATCACTCAATCTCTTTGTATTTCTGCTATACCTTATAAATCTTTTATAGCGTCTTATCACATTTTGCTGCAATTTTTTATTTGCATGTTTCACATGCTAAACTGTGTATTTTTTTAAAGGCCATGTTAAAAACTTGATACATAAAAACTAAACATATTTGTTGAGCTCAATTTCTGGAGAGAGCAATGACAATTGGCTTAAGTCCTCAAATCTTGAAACCTGATTATTTTAATGCTCCTGTTTTACAAGTTCTCTTTATTTCCTACTTTTTAAAAACTTTTTATCATGGAAACTTTCAAACATACACAAAATAGGAAGAATTAGTACAATGAAATCCCCAAGTACTCATCACCCAACTTCAACAGTTATCAATATTTTGCTGATTTTTTCTATTGATTCCCCCACTCCACACACACAGCTTTTGGGGGGAGCAGGATGTGGGGGAGAGTGTTTGGAGTATTTTAAAGCAAATCCCAGTATAGCATCATTTCACTCCTAAATATAGATAAGGACTTTTTGACTTTAACATAACCATAATTTCATCGTGATATCTAATAAAATTAATAACAAACGTTTAATATTATCTAATACTTAGTCCATGCCTAAATTTCCCCTTTTATCTCAAAAATGTCTTCCTTATAGAGTTACTTCATTTGGATTGGGGCCCAAACAAGGTCCAGACATTACATTTGGTTAATTGTCTTTTAAGTCTTTTAGTCTGTAATAGGTCCTCCCCCCACCATCCTCTCTGCCCGCCCCTTTTTCTAAAACTGTGTATTGGATCATTTGCGCTGTAGGAAGTCTCACATTCTGGATTTGGCTGATTGCATCCTCATGGTGTCATTTAATGTATGCCTCTCTCCTTGACTTCATATTTCCTATAAACTGGTAATTAGATCTAGAGGCATGATTATATTTAGATTTAATTTTTTTTTATTTTAAAAAATTTTTGCAAGGAATTTTCATAAGGGTTACTGTGTACTTACTTTTTCATCACATCAAGAGATACATAATGTCAAGTTGTCCTACTGTTAAGTGATATTAATATTGATCAGCAGGTTCAGGTATTGTCAATCTGATCATTCATTAAAAACTTCTCCATCAACTTTTGTTTTCATTGTCTACTGGCTTTATTATGTATTTTTTTACATTAAAAAAATTTATATACAGTCAACTATATTTATTTGTAATACCTTCCAGTTTTCCAAGACCGATTATGATGGCTACCCAACCACTAATTTCTAGGTACATAAAGTCTCCTAACTTATTAACGAAAACTTGATAGTTTTTGTTTGTTTTTCACTTAAGGCTTTGGTCCATTCAGAATATGGTATAAGATGGAGTTCCATTTTTATTTCCTTCCAGATGGTTGGCCAGTTGTGCCTGTGTTATTTCTTTAAAAATCATCTTTTTCCCATTGAATTAATTGCTGCTTTTGTCCTGCATTAAAAACTTAACAAACTGAGATCTTCATTCTTTTTGTATTTCACTAATTGTCTATTCCTACACCAATACCATATTTATTTTATTAGAGTGACATTATGGTATGTCTGATGAGGCTAGTTTCCCCTCACCCATTTTCTTTTTCATTCAACTTTTTACCTAATGGATTTAGTAGCCATTGATGATGATTGCCTTGATTTCAATAGAGGTTATTACCTTTGCTTTTAAGATTTGATTTTACACATTTAAAAAATATAAATTATGTATGATTCCTATAGTACATCTCTTTGATTTTTAAATGTACATCCATAAAATAGCCAGAGTGAACTTTTTTATGATTCACTTCAAAACTGAGTAGTTATTCCTTCCTTAGTTTATAGATTTTTAAAAATAAATCAGCTTTTTTTTTGCTTCCCTCCCCCAATCCCCAACAGATTGAAGAAGAGATGTTGGCTTTGCAGAATGAACGCACAGAACGAATACGAAGCCTCCTGGAGCGTCAAGCCAGAGAAATTGAAGCTTTTGACTCTGAAAGCATGAGACTAGGTTTTAGTAACATGGTCCTTTCTAATCTCTCCCCTGAGGCATTCAGCCACAGCTACCCAGGAGCTTCTGGTTGGTCTCACAATCCCACTGGGGGTCCAGGACCTCACTGGGGTCATCCCATGGGTGGCCCACCACAAGCTTGGGGCCATCCAATGCAAGGTGGACCCCAGCCATGGGGTCACCCCTCAGGGCCAATGCAAGGGGTACCTCGAGGTAGCAGTATGGGAGTCCGCAATAGCCCTCAGGCTCTGAGGCGGACAGCTTCTGGGGGACGGACGGAGCAGGGCATGAGCAGAAGCACGAGTGTCACTTCACAAATATCCAATGGGTCACACATGTCTTATACATAACTTAATAATTGAGAGTGGCAATTCCGCTGGAGCTGTCTGCCAAAAGAAACTGCCTACAGACATCGTCACAGCAGCCTCCTCACTTGGGTACTACAGTGTGGAAGCTGAGTGCATATGGTATATTTTATTCATTTTTGTAAAGCGTTCTGTTTTGTGTTTACTAATTGGGATGTCATAGTATTTGGCTGCCGGGTTTTGTTTTGTTTTTTAAACTTTTGGAAGAATTTTGAAAAGGGGAATTTGTATATATGTGTGCGTGTTTGTCTAAGTAAGTACACACACACGCACACATATATATCATGCATATAGTAAAAAGAAGTTAGCTAGATGGGGGTATTTTCTGAACACTGCAAAAAAAAGAATGCAGCAAAGTGGCTTGAGTCATCACTTTTGGGCAACTATATCCTAAGAAGTTTGTGAAAAGATCTAAAGCCTTTCTCCATACCCCCTAATTCTTATGAGCCGCTCACAGCAGGCAGCATATGCTGAAACAAGTTATTATGGAAACACATCTGTATCCCCTCACCAATGTATTTTCTTTATTAAATTGCTCTGACTTCTCAGCCTCATTTGGAGTAAAAAAAGAAAGCAGAAATCTATGAACACTAAAGGGTTACATTGACTTTTTCAGAAAGTAGAAAACAACTTAGTTCTTTTTCTGAATGCTGCATAGGTTTGTCAGTGATTTTTTTTTTTTTCCATTCAATTGTGCCTTCTTTGTGGCATGGTGAGATGGAGGTGCTTAAGGAGATCACAAGTTGTGTGGGATTTGCATCAGTGAACCTGTGAGCCTTCAAAGGAAAGACCAGAGGGTAAGAGAGGCCCCTGAAAGTTCGTATGATGGATATGTTCAGCAGCAGAGTGAGGAGATGAAGCCTATATATTCTGACATTTTGTTGCTTATACTGTGATATCTCATCCTAGCTAAGCTCTATAACCTCTATAACTCCCAAGATCCCAAACAGTACTTTTACTTTGTTTGTACAAAAACAAAGACATATAGCCAATACAAATCAAATGCCAGAGGTATTTGAATGATGCCATATTTGCAAATTGCCATCTGTTGGAATTCTCATCACACTACATAGACATAATTTGATTACCCCCTTTTGGCTTATGGGATTCCCTGTTTACAAGTAGAATAGCCAGTTATTTTAGTGTTTAGTTGCCATAGTGAACCAGGAGTCACTGAGCCAATGACTTTACCAGCTGCTGACTAATCCTCATCACCACTGTAGATTATGCTGCATGTGCAGGGCCTCTTTTCTTTTTTTTAATTGCTGTTTTTGTTGCTGCAGTACTTTACAAACATCTAGTTCCTTGAGACTTAGTGACCATTGGCATCATGTTAACATCACACAATAGGAAACACCACTTCCAGAAGTCTCTAGCCTCAGTGCTAAAGTACTACTGAAAAGGAACTAGCAAGTTTGGCACATTAAGAAAAAAAAAAAAGTAAAGTAAGTTATAGTGGTCAGGGAATCTCTTGACAAAAGCTAACTTTTTTTTTCCCAGAGAGGGGCATGTTTTGTTTTGTTTTGTTTTGCAATGAAGGATCAACCCAATGCTGAAAGTCAGATGTTATTTGGTATTCCACTGCCAGTGTGGAAATTCAGTTGAAGGTGGGTAGGGAGCTGTGAGTATGACTTGAAGAAAAAAAATGTCCTTTTCCAGTGACAGATCAGAGTTTCTTACAAGTTATTTTCCTGCCCCCTCCCCAATTGTCTTGAAGAACCCTTGCTGCTAACTCTGGATCCTGCTTTTCATATAGTTAGAGGGCTCCAAGGCAGAAGTCTCTAAGTCTCTCTCAATGATACTCTTCACCTAGACCAGACTAATGACCAAACAGTAATCTATCACTGTTGAAATCTTGGTTTTCTCAACCAAATTTAAGTCTTCCCCAGGTATGTCAGTCCAGTCTCCATGAATCCTCCCCATTAGGAGTTTCTGGCATTCATTTAAAGGTAACTGGAAGAAAAATTAATATTTTAACGTAAATACTTTTAAAACCAAGATCACAATAGAATTCACACAGTTTTAGGCAGTGGTTCAGGTGGCACTCTGATACATTGTCCTCTTGGCCATGCTCAAGATCACTAGTTTTTAGGTGAACATGACATGTACTTATAATATCTAATAAAAGGGGCTTTTAATTTTCTCAATATCTTTTTTGCACTCCATATTATACAAATTGAAAAAATGAATTTATACAGTATTTCAAACAAATTAATATATGTACCTATATGGAAGAAAATGATAGAGAGCTTTAGAATTAATAAAATGTCCAAAAATATAATGGAATTTGATAACTTTAAAAATTTTTTATTAAATCTGGCCCCTCTGTGCTACTGGAGGAGTAGATTAGGGAAGCAGATCAGTTTTGCATACAAGACTCCTTAAAATCTAAAATACTACCAATGGAACATGTTAAAGTCTACTTGTGGACTTAAATTAGTCAAATTGAGTTACCCAGTTCATGCAGATCATATGTACTTGTAAAATCATGATTGAGTACTGACTCCAAATGTCTACCCAGTAGGGCTTTGTATCTGATTTAATTGTGTGGCAATCAGTTTTACATGTAGGTCATGACTATACCTGGATTATTCCATTAAGTTAATTTTAATTAAAATATATATAGTTTGCAAAAATGATTCAATTAATTGGTTTGTGTGTGTTTGTAAGATCTAACTTCTGAGAATCTCATACATGGTAGGAATCATCAAGAGTAAAGCTTGTAACCGGAAAATTTGAACGGTTTTTGGAGATCCTAAAGAAAGAAGCAGGCACTTTCTGAATCAGTGTGCAAATGTAAACATTTGATCAAATTAATACTACCTCCTCCCCAGTGTTGTTGTTCACTCAATATATATGTGTTTAAGAAAATAAAAAGTGTGAGAAATTTGTCCAGCACATCAGAAAGTCGTAAATGCTATATCTGGTATCCAGAGCTTGGCAGTAAAAAGTTTCTTGTGTTCACTGTCTCTCCCTTCTTTTAGTTAGCATTTTAAAAATGCAAAACCTCATACCTTGAAATATATTATTCCTAATTGGGTTCCCTTCCTTTTGCACATATTTTTTTCTCCCCTTATTAAAGTCAACTCTAACCCTAAATTATAGTATATGAAAGTATTTTCATTATATAGATAATGTTAGCTGGAAAATGTTTGTATTATTTTTATTCAGAGCTGCCATTCTTTTCAGTCATTTCTATGCCTAGGGATGAATAGTCCTGCAGTTGAAGCCACACCCACAAGTATAATATGCTTGGTACTCTAGGCCAAGGATTTATTGGTAAATTGAACTTTTTAGCATAATCATGATTTTCGGCTGCCTAGACATCAGCTAAACACCATTCAGTACACTAAAGAAATTGTCCTGGACACTCCATCCTACTCCCACCTATTTTTCCTCACCCCCTTTTCAAAAATCGAAAACTCTATGAGTGTCTTTTTCAGACCATAAGGCAGACTTTAGTAACTTTCTACTTCTGTAAGTACTAAATGTCTGGCATTTTAAACTTTTATAGAATACATTGTGTTGGACACTGGAATAATACTGTTTATTTTCACCTGTGAAAAATGACTTTATTGTACTTGAAACACCTCTTTTGCATTTCTCCATTCGTGCCATTCACTAGTGGAAATAAATTGTATTATACCATGATCTACTGGCTTTTTAAAACTGTGTTAAATATGCACATTTTTGGTATAGCTATTATCATTTGTATGTATATATTGTATATACATATGAGTGTCTATATGTGTGTATAGATAGATGGATGGATGGAACTCATACTGTACATTTCCATCAGGGCACTTAAGGTTCTGTTATTTTATTTTGTTATTTCAGTCCTCAGTTAAGGCCAGAATGCATGTGTTTCTTAAGAATGAGTAGTCTGGGTTGATATTTATGAGAAGGTGGTCATTAGATGCAATCTTTTCTTTTTTAGTCCCTTCTTAGCACTTGTGTGGGTGGAAAGAAAGTTAAGTAAAAGGTGGAACCATAAGTTGCAATGCAGTAAAATAGTGCTGGGGAAGGAGCCAGTTAGTGTTTCTGTGAGTTTGTGTCGTGATGCAATAAAAGATAAGTGATCTAGAGAGGAATGAACTGTGGAAAGTACTAACACTGGCAGTGATTCCTCTGCAATCTGATAAAAAGAACCAGTAAATCACACAGTCTTCATGGGCGCTCTGTACGTAATTCTTAGTAGTGATGCCTTTGATCCTCTTACTCTTTTTCTCCATTAATACTAATAATTATAAATTTTGCTAAGGACCAAAACAGCCAAGAAAGAAATTACTGCTAAAGCGTCTAAGGTTCTCCTAAACTATAAAATCAACAGGAAATGGCCACTGGGAGAGAAGGATACGGTATTGGCTGGGGCTTTCTCCCTTTAGCTGCCTCTTCTTGCTTGCTAATAGTGAGTTTGTGCACCTTCCACCACTTCTGAGCCACTGCTATTCAAGCAGAGATTTGGCCCAACACAGCAACCCTTTCCTAGGAGGTTTATATGGTCCTGCGTTTTGTTCCATGCTCACAATGTGAAGTGTCTAGTGTGTATTCAAGTCAGAAAATAATATATTTAAGATGTAAAGTGTGAATCTCCTATAATGATGGAAGAAGTTCTTGTTTCTTAGGTAGAAGACCGCCTTCTCTAAGGAACAAAGCCAAAACGTGGGCTGTCATCTTTGCGCTGCTTAGCAAGATACAGATAATTATTAAAGAGAAACAAATTCTCTATTTTGTTTTCCCTCATCTAACATGATAGTGCCCCAAACCAGGTTGTAGCATTGCCTTTGAAAAGGCACTCACTCACTCTTAGTTGTTAAGAACTGGAAATTTCCCATCCTCAGATTCCTTAAAGGATGAAGAGTGTGCTGTACACTTAGCAGACTTGCCTCTTGTATGCAAGGACTACTGATTGAAGTCTATTTTGCTGTGTATCTGGTTATGTTGTCTGCACTTTTATGAAATCACTACAATAGGTCTACATTGGAAATGACTATTAATTTGTAAAGAAGTAGGTTTTATTAAACACTGTCTAGAAAAAAAAGTGAAGCTGAGAACTCTTCCTTTATTGTGCATTTATATATTCTACTGAATTTTGGTAGCCCCTGTTAAAGTCACATTGACTAATGTTTCCCTCATTTATATTCAGATTTCCAAAATTTCACTCATACAAAGGAAGAGAACCCATTTGGCCTAATGGTAGTCTTCAGATCATAAGAAATACATAAATTAGTATGCACCTTATCTGCCTGTTGTGGGTTTCTTAAACTTGCACTTCCCTCCCACCCACCCAAAAATAGATATCCTTTAAAGAAAATAAAGGCAGAGAATTAAAACTGGGGAGCCATTTACTATGTCACCATCACTGTTAACTGTTTCCCAGCAATCCTGACTTTTTGAAGTTTCAGAGATTTGTATGTGAGTGTGTGTGTGTGTGTGTCTGTTTTGTTTTTAAATATACACGAGATTCTTCTTTAGATAGAGAAAAAGGTTAATCCTCTCTGAAACAGGATGCCCACTGGATATACTAATCTGGACATCTGTAGGTAGTTTGCCATGAAAAAGTAGAGAGAAGATGAGACTTCTGAATGAATGAAAAGGGTATCTTGATGCTCAAGAATTCCCCCCAAAGTACGGGTAATTCAACCTGCACAGTTTCCTTTTCACTCATAGTTTTTAGCAATTGTGAGTGAAAAATCATGTAATTATCTGTAAATATGTAGCTAACAAATTGACCTAGTTTCTGTATTTTTTTGTTTTTGTACTAAAGTTTATAAGTCTGTGCCAGCTAGAGAGGAGTTGCTGTCATTGCCGGTTGTGGTCCTAGCATCTAACCCTGAAACCATCCTAGGTAACATTTTTAGAATTAATGCTTAAATGTTGTTAAACAGGGGGAAATGAAGCTTAATCATTGGTCAGATTTAAAATCCTTTGAAGTCATTTTATATAATATAATGATTACATGTCCTCCATCATGATTGAGGTAGGGAGCCTCCCTCCCCCAGTGGCCATGTTTACAGAAGTGTGTTTTGTTTATAAAGTGCAAGAGTTTTAATGTTTATGTAAATTATGCAGGTGATAACATTATGGCTTGGAACTGTTTATTGGGCTCTCTAGCTGAATTTTCAAATGAAATGAATTATGCTTATTGTTGGCACATTGATCCCATTTTTGGAGCATTTTTCCTATTTCCAGAATTACATATATTCCTTTGTCGTTATCCCCACTTAACCTTTGTCTGATATGCCTTGTAGACTAAGGTATTAAAGGCTGGTGAACATAGACGAGGGAAATGCATTTTTTAAAATCCATGAACCCTCATTTGTATGCTTTCAGTACTCATGTTATATGTTTCTATGGCAACTCTGAGGTCAGTGGAGTTTAGAAATGAGATACCAGTGTTAATGAAAAGTGTGTACTCTTTGCTTTTGCATGGCTTGCCTTAGCAAAAAGGTATATTAGGGCCACTTGAAAGCATGAAGACCAGTTGTATGGGAACAGGTTTCTCTCAGTGGCACATTTTGCTTTTTCTGTGCCCTCAAATACATTTTGCCTCAGCATGAACATTATTGTTACTATAAATTGCACATGGTCATGGAGTGAATTGTGTGATTAAAAAAGATGTAACTGCTTAATGTTTGCGGATTCTGGCTGGTCCATGTGACTATTTGGCACATATCAAATAAACCGGGGCGGGGGATGGGGGGACGGTATTGGAACACTTCTAAACCCTTTTTTTCCGTAGACAAGTATATTTAGTTTATTAAGATGTTGGCTACCCCTGGTCTGTTGCCAGGCAGCTCTTTTGTGGTGCCCATTCCAAATGTGCTTCCTTGCATTTCATAATATCAAAGAAACCACCACCCCTTCTCCCCAACAGCATTTTATGTTATACCTTGTATTCCACATTAATGGGAATTGTGCCTACTTGGAGTGCCCCTCCAATTAATTACATACACGTGTCCTAAAATAATCCAAGCCAGAAGTACCAGGTGGGAAAATTGAAAAAAAAAAAAAAGTCCACTTGAGGCCAGTAATTTATCTGACAAGGTATTTTACCACATTATCTTGACACTTGATACATGAGCCTATTAGGAGTTGCAGGAGGTTTCATAGGGCAAAATTCAAGTGGAGAGGGATATGTGGGGTTTCTGTTAGGAAATAATTTTGTTCTTAGTTTACCTTCCTTTTATGCTCCTCTGCTAGGTTAGAATAGATTAATTCTCCAAATTTGTTTTATTTTGTTTTTTATCTTTTAGGGAAATTTTTACAAAAGCGATGGTCTGATGTAAATAACATTTTAAAGTATAGTGCACATAACTTCCCCAGACTATTCCAACCTGATAATTTGTAAATGCTTTAGAGTTTTTTAAATTAACAGTTGTGTTGCTAAATCCTATTTATGTAAGTCTGCTAAAATTTTTAACCCATTTAAAACTTAAGACAGACATTTAAATAATGGATGGGTTACTCTGAGCAATTTAGCTTTCAGAACCTCCTTGTTTTAGCATATGAAAAAGATAGCCTAATGCGCATTAATGAGGTTGGAGAGACTATGAGAAATATGTATAGTGTATATTTTAAAACAGCTTTGCTTGTATTGTGAAGATTTAAAAACAAACTTGAGATTTTTAACGTAACTATTAACACAGTTTTAACATAAGTTATCCCACTGGGTTTAAGAGCATCTTGAATGTATAATCCTTTTTGTAACCCAGGTTGGTTTCTGCTTTTACCAGTCATCCAAACATTATTTATGTTTTTAGTTTTATATACTCATTTCCCTTTGTTTTCCTCAACCAGCATGATTTTTTTGCACATGTATTGTAGAAATTTTTAAACAGAAAAGTTAATACATCATTTTCTCCACTTCTCTCTTCCTTTCTATTAACCCCTTATCTTAAAGGCCATATCGCTCCATTTGCATTATTTGTGCAAATGCCAGGGTTGGTTTTTATTTTTATTTTTGCTATTTACCTAAAAAAAGAAAAATGCTTCAGTCAATTGCTTTTTTATTTAAAAAAGAAAAAAGAAAAGAAAAAAAGCTGTAACCTTATCATTTCTGAGTAGACCATTGAGAGATGAATGCACACCTGTAATAGCCCAGGACCAGCTTTGGTGGCTAAAGGGAATATTTTAACTAAGCAAGAGGTTCTTTTCTAAAAGTGGTATATATTGTTCACAATCTCTTTCTGTTATTCCCACAAGTCAGGGGTCCAGATAAAATGAGGGTTATCAGCTAACTGATAGTTATCATTGAGGTTCATCAATGAATTTGTACATTTCTAGTTCCCTTTGGTGAAGGGAAAAATGACAATTTTGCAAGACCTAGATTTTGGCTTGGTTTCTTGCCTCCTTTTCGGCAGCCTTCATCTTCTCATCTCCCAAAGCCCTTGAGCCTGTAGGGTTTTCGTAGTGGACGAAGGACTTGTGGTCTTTTAAAACTAGGACTGATTTTTTGGTGAGAGATTATCATGTGCACAGTAATGTTCTACCACTTTACCGATGACTAAGTTTAAATATACACAGTCACAGTCCTCTCAATTTTCGGACCAAACAGATGCCCACAGTGGAGGCTTATCAAGGGTTGCAATGGGGAAGAAGCCTCTCCCTCACTGTCAGCACCAGCTGGTAAAGGTGACTGTACAGATGTGCATTTTCCTTTTGGTAGAAATGGTCCGCAGCACTAACTGGTAAGGCTTATTGTACAGTATATTGTCAGTATTCTTCTGGTTCAACATACCTTATAGTTCATATATAACCTGTATTAATTGTATAGATTGTGCATTTAAAGCTGTTACCAAGTTGTCAGAACACAAGAGCGAAAACAAGGTCATATGTAATATTTTGTTTGTAAGTATCCTTTGTATCATAGCAAAGGAAATGTTTAAAAAAATCAACTGTAATAAAGTAATTTTAGTACACAGAGTGTCTGCTCAATTTTTTTAAGTGGTTTTATTCCCATAAAGTATATTTCAATTCAGTGACTATCTATAGGATAATTACTACTGAATCTCACTGTGCTGGATGTTGGGGGTTACAAAAATGAGTAAGATATGGCTAAGAGTAACCTCCCTGATATAGACATAAACCCTCTAGTCTGATTGCCTCAAATCCTGTTTGCCCAAAGAGTGAAGTGGTCCGTTGTGTTGTGGGTGTGAGATGATTCTTTAGGTTCTAACAGTTTGATGCAGGTTCTTAAGTTTCACATGGACCTGTGTTGTGGTCTGTATAACTACAGTTCCTCCCACATACACGGACAGATAAATGTATGCAGCTCTTGGACCTGTACAAAGCTTCAAAGAGTGGCTTCATCTGGGCTTATCTTCCCAGATTTAAAAGTCATCACATTTTAGCCCTACATGGGGCAGAATATCTAATCCAATTCTGTTGTTTAAAACACCGCTAAGGTGACTTTTTTTTTGTCAGAAGGCTAACTTTGGAGGAGGGGGTTTCATGGGCTGGGGTTTTTATGCTGTTTATTAGAAAATTGTTTTAAGTGTCATTTTTAAAAGTATAATTGAGATTACCTACTTTATTGAATAGAAGACTGTCAGGAAAATGGCACTTTTAACTTTTTAACATAGCTTTTTAACTCCTAGAATGTTGATATTGAGCTATTTTGAGATTAACTAACATTTATATAGTGTTTAATTTGTGTGGGTCAAACAGCTATGTGGCAGAGCCAAGATTAGATTCCAGGTCTCCAATTGACAGCATTTCCAGCATCCCACCTTGAATTTGGAGGAACTCAAAGAGTTTAAAAAACAAGACTTCTTTCTGCTTTATCCCCACAATTGAGCTCTTCAAACTACGTTGGAATGAGAGTATTATAAAACACGTGCTTCTAGCCTGTAGCCCATGTCAGCGGCCCAAAACAAATGTTGTTATTGGCTAAACATATCAGAGACACTGAGTTATGCGTAGGGTTTAAAGCCTATCCTACCTGTGACAGAAATTTGAACATAAATAAAAATTTACCACAGTGGTCAGCTAGCTCCACCGCCACAGTGGTTATGTTCGTGCTATCACCTACATCTCAGTGATGCCAGCTGCAGAACCAGGGTTTTCCTATGTGTTGTGGGCAATTAGTGACTTTAATTGCTACCATATTTTCAGATACTTGTTCTTAATGAATACAGGGAGACAAGGCTGCTGAGGGTGTTAAGGCTACGCAGGCTATGCAATAAACAACTTCAGGGGTGCCATTTATAGATTAATGTGTATGGCTCCCCCACTGAGTTGTGCACTACAGCAGCTCTGAAGACAAATTCTTTTCCTTTTTGTTAATACCCTTTATATGAAGGAGTCTAAAGTGAGCATTAGTTACCGTCATCTCAGCCCATGATTGACTATGAAAAGACAAAGTAATGGCATAAAGAGCACTGGTTTGAGTTCTGGTCTTTAGCCCCACCACAATTAATTGTGAGATTTTAAATAATTTTATTTATTTATTTTTCCCCCCAAAGCCCCAGTAGATAGTTGTATGTCATAGCTGCACATCCCTCTAGTTGCTGTATGTGGGACGCGGCCTCAGCATGGCCGGAGAAGCGGTCCGTCGGTGCACGCCCGGATCCGAACCCGGGCCGCCAGCAGCGGAGCGCGCGCACTTAACCGCTAAGCCACGGGGCCGGCCCAATTGTGAGATTTTAAATGTTACATCCTCTCTGACCTTCATCTATAAGAAACAGGAAAAATGCCTTTTGGCCAGAACAAATGAACCAATGTGAAACCTATTAGCCCTAACATATTAATCAGAGTGAGTGAGTGTATGTGTGTGTGTATGTTTGGGAGAGAAGCAGGGCGAGTTTGCCTTCAGTTGGGCAACCCAGGACCCAGCCTGCGAGCCTCAAAGGTGCTGCTCTTCCAAGCTTTTCCCAGCTTTGCAGTGGAATTAATAACTGGAACTTCTTGGCCTTGTAAGAACTGGAGAACAGATTTTGATCTGAAAGCAGATGCCACCTCCTTAGAGGTCTGCGCTCCAGACTCAGAGAATGGGATCTACCTGCTTTTACCATCTCTTTATATCCTAACAGAACTAAATGAAAATCTATTCACAGTCTTAGTCTTTTCATATGGAACAACTCATAAAATAACTCCCAGTGTCAGAGGAGTCACAGATGAAGTAGGAACTAGAACCCACATCTCTAAACTACTTCTTCAGTACTCTATCCAATACACAAATTACTAATTGCCCACTGGAAAATATCTCTATGTAGGTACCATTGATGATCAGGGAATTTTGTGTCTGCTGGGAAATTATTAGCCCAGAACAGGAGGCCTGGTTGTTGATTAAACAGAGCTGCCACTGGTTAGTGTTAGGGGACACAGGCTAGAAGTGAAGCAACAACTGGTGAACAGAGAATGTGCAGGGAGGCTCTGTTAGCTCAGCAGGTAGGTAAGCATGGCTCAGTACACAGAGGACTTCAGAAAAACAGCACATTGGTTTCTGGAGATTTAAAAAAACAATGACATTCTCTTGTTGCAGGAAGACTGCAATTTATTTACTATTCAGAGGCAAACAAGTTGAGAGAAATTTTGTTCAACCACACTAGTGATAAACACTAGAGCAAGGTATTACCTTATTACGCATGAAGGCTGGAGGGGCTATAGACATTTATTCTTGATGTGTTAGTGTCTTACTGTTTGCTTTAATAAAATTCCACTTTTCCTTCAAACTTTTAGCTCTTGCTGGATCCTTTAGACTAGAGCATAATTATTGGATATTTTAAAAACATCCTCTGGGCTGGCCCCGTGGCTTGGTGGTTAAGAGCGCACGCTCTGCTGCTGGCGGCCTGGGTTCGGAGCCCGGGCGCGCACCGATGCACCGCTTCTCCAGCCATGCTGAGGCCGTGTCCCACACACAGCAACTAGAAGGATGTGCAGCTATGACATACAACTAACTACTGTGGCTTTGGGGGGAAAAAATAAAATAAATAAAATCTTTTAAAAAAATTAAAAAATAAAAACATCCTCTGGTCACTTTAGCAGGATTATGTTCATTAAAATCTTTATGTCACTTCCCAACTCCCAGAATCTAGATCAGGTCTGTGATCTCCTGATCCTCAATCCCATAGACCAACCAGAAGTCTTTACAACACATTGAGCTCAATAGCTTTATTTCAGTTCACCGACTCTCAGATGAGAAGAGACTTTATATGAAATCTAGGCCACTCATTTCTCGGCACATGTCTCCCCTATGATGTGTGCCAAGTGGCAGTCTAGCCTGTATATCCCACCGATGATGTGGGACTTACTGCTTCCTGAGGCACTCATTCTATTTCCAGGCACTCGGATACTCCCGAGGTATAACTTCTCAATCTTGTCTCTGGAAATTGTGATAACTAGTGAAAACAGTTTCTGTTGCCATCCTTCGTGGCTTGGCCATAGAATCACAAATACTCCTTATTGGCGTTGTTACCAAGTTCTACTAAAGCAGCCAAGTGTATCTGCTTGTTTAAGCAGAGAGAGGAGTGCATGCTAAAGTTTACTTCTAACGGAAGATACCTTGGCATTACTAAGGGTGACTGACAAAGCATCTTGTGGTCTGGATGGAAGATACAGAGGAGCTTTTGACTCTGGGGTGGTTTTGAGGTTCTATATAAAGCCAAGATGACACTTCCTGTCAAGAGCTCTTTTCTAACAGTACTCAAGTCTTAGAAAGGATATCTTCACTCAAAACAGATGACAATTCTCAAAGTGAGGATTTGGTGCTGTCTTTTCATACTGTGGTCTCCAGCCAAGGAACCCTGGAAACCTATGTATAAATACATAAAGTGCTAAATCTTTAAGCCTAGGACAATATTCAGTATCAGAGGTCAGAACTTAGCAGAACTCAAAGAAACCATCAGAGGCAGTTGTCTGCTTCCTGCATTCTGATCAATAGCTGGAGTCAGGGAACTCAGTCTCTACTTCTGACATAATGCCTCCTTTAAGTCATTAGGCTTTTTTTTCCCTCACTATTTGAGGGTGTTGATAAATAATGAAGAGACCAAAAGGGAGGCAAGCAAGTGAACGAGGCCTAAGAGGATCCCTAAAGACTCGCTACCTGGAAAACTCCAACTCAGTGGTACTTCTTTGGGTTTTGTTTGTTTTGCTGTTTGTTTCTTTTTTTTTAAGATTTATTTATTTATTTTTATTTTTTCCCCCCGAAGCCCCAGTAGATAGTTGTATGTCATAGCTGCACATCCTTCTAGTTGCTGTACATGGGACGCGGCCTCAGCATGGCCGGAGAAGCGGCGCATCGGTGCGCGCCCGGGATCCGAACCCGGGCCACCAGCAGCAGAGAGCGCGCACTTAACCGCCAAGCCACGGGGCCGGCCCATGCTGTTTGTTTCGTACTTCCTCAAACTCATAACTTGTGATTTTGTTCTAGGGCCACACAGTCTCTCAGAATAGAGTGCCCAGGGTTCCTCCAGCTGGTTTCACATAATTAGCTATTAACCAAAGCAGAGTCAATATGGGTAATTCCTTCATCGTTAGACAGAAGGACAGGGTCACCCAAACCTTTTTGAACAGGAACTGCACTTTCTTGGCAAAAATGGGCTGAAAAGCAGTGATGCCGTCAAACAGTGATGGGAAGATGAGAGAGAAGTAGCTTTCTGAGATAGGCAATGAGCACATTTCGCTCAAGGCGCAAGGAGGAAAAATACTTTAGAGTTTAGGTCATTAGGGCTGTGGGTCCAAGATAATTAAAGGAGCCTGGACTAGGGTTGTTCTGCCATTCTGAAGGCGTTAAGATTATAACTGAAAAAATATATATACATATATATGTGTGTATATATATATATATACGTATATATATTTTCACCCTACCCCACTTCCGCCACAAGCGTTCTTTCCTATTAAAAAAAGGAAAGGAAAACCAACCATGATTTCTCCAAAAGCTATTATCTTAAAGAACCAGAGTCCCATGGTATCTGGCCTAGAGAAACAATCCAGATTTTAGCCCTTAGGGGCCTGTGAGCCAGAAGGATTTAAAAACCACTCTTTCCCATTTTGCAGTCAGTTCTGAATGATCCTAGGGTCCTGCATATGGGCCTGCAGGACCCTAATTAACTGAAATCCCCACTGTACCAGATCCTGGGGGGGTGGCCAGAGGTCAGTAATTCTCCTGCACCAAGCCTTACAGTGAGACTGTTAACCAGCAGTAGAATGACTTCTTTAGATTTCAGTTCCTTGTTATTTCTCTTGCTCAGAAATGGTGAAAGGATGTTAGATGAGGAATGTGGAGGAGAAGAAGCAAGAGTGGGGAAGGAGAGAGGTAATTTTTCATGACAGGATAATGTGCCTTAGACAATCGAGTGTTATCTACATTTCAATTTAGATTCTTGGATAGTTCAGACTTCTTGTTTCATCTAGAAGAATGAAGCTGGGCTAAGATTATCCAAACTTGAAATCATGGCCCCAGGAATTCCTCATACCAAGCCTTAGGACATGGCTTTTGGTAAACATCTCTCCTCTTTAAAAGTGCTTTGCTGTTTGTAAGGCCAGGATGGAGCTTCCTGTCAATGCACGTGCCCTCTTTCTCAATGACAAATTAATTTTTATTTATTTTATTTTTTCCCCCAAAGCCCCAGTAGATAGTTGTATGTCATAGCTGTACATCCTTCTAGTTGCTGTATGTGGGACGCGGCCTCGCATGGCCAGACAAGCAGTGCGTCAGTGCACGCCCGGGATCCGAACCAGGGTCGCCAGCAGCGGAGCGCGTGCACTTAACCGCTAAGCCATGGGGCCGGGCCCTCAATGACAAATTAAAATAACACTTCGGGGCAAAGTTCTTAGCAGCACATGGAACCGGATGTCCTATTATATTGTTTAATGGCCTAATCCAAAACAGGATATGTGGATCAATTGGTACAATGCCTTATTTTACTCTGGTCTTCAGCATTATTCGTCATAAAACCAAACATCCTCTCAGTCACTGAGTGGCCAGATCCAGGAAGAAGATTTTTCTGCATCACAAAGACGGCTTTTTGAATAATTTAGCAGAAAAAGCATAGTAATGTGAAATATTCATAAATCACTGAGTCAGCTCTAGCCAACATCTTGGAACTTTTGTTTTCTCTGGTCCCAGATGTCTCTCCAGGCTCTGGAGAGGGAGGGACTAGCAGTAGTGTCAGAAAAGAGGGCAACTAACCAGAAAACACCTAAGATATGAGGTTTATACTTTTCACCACTTACAGAAAGCCCCCATTTCAGGAGAACATGGCTCTGGCTAGGGCTCTCTGGAGTAATCCCCCAAAATGGTACCAGAGGGAACAGCTAGACTGCCTGAGAATCTGGCTCCTTGAGCCATGGTCCAGCAGACCCTGTGTGTGAGGACTTCGCATTCCTAAAATCATCCTTGGGATCTCTCCAGTGAGGCTTGAGGTCCTAGGCTGAAGCCCCAGATCAGCCCCATTCCCAACTTGGAGAACTTGTCTGAAAGACCGGACCTCAGTACTCCAGACACAGGCATTCACACTCTCTACCTTGTCGCCCTCACCAACCCAGTTTCAGCACAGCACTTACTGCCTCTGCCACCTTCCTCACACTCACGCAAGACTGACACAGCTCTGTGAGCCCGCTTCCACGGCTGTGGCCGCGTTAAGTCAGCAAAGCACCACAACCACAGAACAAAATGAGGGAAGTGGGACTGAGACACAAACATCCTGTCCTCACTACATCGAGGCTCCACTACATCAATGGCTCCAGCTTGAGAATCAGGGTCACAGAGCTGATGATTTATGTGGGACAGAGCTGCCCAGTGACACACATAAACTCATCTTCTCTGCAGTCATTGCTAGTGAAAGAGCATTTTCTCCTGAGTCCATGGGCTTATTTATTTATTTATTTTTTGAGGAAGATCAGCCCTGAGCTAACATCTATTGCCAATCCTCCTCCTTTTTTTTCCCCAAAGCCCCAGTAGATAGTTGTATGTCATAGTTGCACATCCTTCTAGTTGCTGTATGTGGGACGCGGCCTCAGCATGGCCGGAGAAGCGGTGCCTCGGTGCACGCCCGGGATCCGAACCTGGGCCGCCAGTAGCAGAGCGCCCGCACTTAACCGCTAAGCCACGGGGCCGGCCCTCCATGGGCTTAAATGGTGCTATTCTTTGGCTTATGCGGTTGGTGACAGGAGACAGTGACCGGGAATGCCCAGCTGCTGACCAGGATGAGCAGGAATGTGTTGAGCAGAGTCTGAGCAGGAGTTCTGCTCAGGGTAAAGTCAGCGCCAGCTTGCTGGAAGTTCCATGTCTTTCCACAGACCAGTTTAAGAGAGAATGGGCTGAATCAGTGGCAAAGAGCTGGAGCTGCTTGCCCCATTCGGCCCTCATCACCTTTCAGGACTCTCCCATCCCCAGCTCTGTTCTTCCTTCCAGAACTGAGGGGTTCCCAGGCCAGGTCTCACCTTGTATACGATCGCTTCCAGCTAAAGATCTCCTCCAGATTGGAAGAGGGAGAGATCTCCCGCTTCTGCAGGGTTCCCCAGCGTCGCCGGCCCCCTAGGAACGAAGCTCGGCGCCTGCTCAGCCCTTTCATCCTCTCTTCTGTTCGGAAGAACTCAGTCAAGGCCCGGAAGTACTCCAAGATGACCTCATGGCTCCAGGCTGGCAAGGGCTCTTGGCGCAGGAAGCCACAGTGGCCTCCGTGGCGACTGAGCAGGAGGAAGAAGTAGGGGTTGCTGTGAAAGAGTTCAGTCGGCAGGAAGTGGTCTGGGGGCCCACACACGGGGTCATCAGCACTACAGATACACAGCACAGGCACGGCGGCTTCATCTACATCCCGGAGGGGGTCGTTGTGGTCCCAATAGGTGTCCCAGGTGATGGGAAAACTCTTGGTGTGGCAGAAGAGGGTCTCCTCAAACTCTCGCAGAGAGCGGCTCCTGAACAGTTTGCGGGTGTCCACTGTGTCCTCCAGGGCCGTGGCGTACCTGACAGCAAGAAGCGGAATGGGGAAGTAGGAAAGAGGGAAGAATTCGACACCAAATTGACAGCAAGCATATGTTACAGAGTGGCAACCCACAGGTCAGATTCTGGCCATGGAAGCTTTCTTTGGCCATATAGGATTTTTTAAAACTTCCATTTCATTATCATCGTTTAAAATCAGGAAATTTCATGTAAAATGCAGCTATCTGTCTTCTCTAGGGAAATGGGAAGTTCTGGCAACATGGGTTGGCATCCTTCAGGCAGGAATCAGGGTATTTCCTCCTTCCTGTGTTGCAGTTCCTGCCAGACCTGTCACTCAGGGCATTACCTGCCCACCCCTGGGGTAGCATTTGACTTTACAGCCACTGAGCTACAGCAACAGCTCTTTTGACCTCAACTTCTGACCCTCTGTAGGGAATTTGCTCTTAACTGTCACCTCCTGAACCTCTCCTAGAAGAACTCACTGGCTCAGACTATCCAAACCAGCAGGTCACACCCCTCCATCATTAACATTTTACTTTACATTGTATTAGTTAGTTTGTTTTTTAAAAGCTAACATGCTGTCCAGATGATGACAAATGAGTGTGACCTTGATCAGTGAGGGAGGTATTCCTGGGTGGGCTGGGGGCAGAGGAAGTGACTGGGAGTGTAATTAATTTACGCAGTGAGTTCCAAATGGGAGCAGCCTGGGAGCAACTGCTCTGGGGAAGAGGGACGTCTTTGCTGTTTCCACCTCCCTGGAGAGGCCTGGCTCCCTGACAAGGAGGCCAGGGTGGGCAGCTCCTTTGGGTAGATCAACCCAGCTTTAGCCACTTGAATTTGGATGTGTGTCTCCTGCAAACATTCAAAGAGGCTTGCCCCAAGTTTTCAGTCCTAAACTTCCATGGGCAAGGCAGTTCCTAAAGGCCCAGGTTTCCTCTCCACTTTCTGTATCTTATCCTTGTAGGGGATCAGAATTTGCCACCCCAAAATGTGTCTCTTCCACTTGATTATTTTCAAGGACAAAAGACTCTGAAAGAAACTTTGACCTTCCCCCTAACTGCCTAAAAGAATTTAAGATAAAAGGCCTGTCCCAGGACAGGCCATCACCATAGATAACTCTGCGTATGGTAGACAGGGAGGATCCTTGCTAAGCCCATTTTTATCTTCATTTTCTCCCTCTCCCTCTCCCTCGCCCTCGCCCTCTCCCTCTCCCCTCCTCTCATCACATTGTCTATAGATGGCCTAGCAAACATTTGTTTATCAAACATTTGCTTTTCCATCTCCATGTAAATTGCCTTCCTCCCCTTTGAAGTCCCAAACCACCAGCCCCAACATCCTCCTTGGTCCTTAGCCATCCTCCTTCGTCCTTAGCTGAAGATGGTTTTTAAGGTGGTAGCTTCCTCCATTGTGGTGATTTATTCAGTTTTCCTGGGTTTCTCCCATGTAGACATGTTATTAAACTTTGTTTGACTTTCTCCTGTTATTCTGCCTCGTGTCAATTTAATTCTTAGACCAGCCAGAAGGACCCACAGGGTAGAGGAATTATCTTCCTCCCCTACATCCTCCAGCTGGTGCCCAGGGTCAGTGCTGGTGGCGGTCATTTGTGGATGAAAACTGGTAATTAAGCCATATGAGAGCACCTTGCCCCTGAACTGCTCTGGTGGATCTGGTTGCCATGGCAGCACTTGGGGCTGTTGTTGAGCTCAGGGTTTGACCTTCTCAGAACAGGAGGCAAAATGGGGAAAGGAAAGAAAATCACAATTGCTACCATTTTTTGAGCACCTACCCAGTGCCAGGCCCCTCACTTTCGTTATCTCATTTCATGCTTCTAATCACCCTGGGAGGTGGTCATTATCAGCTCCATTTAACTGAAGAGGGAACTGAGGCTCAAAGGGGTTAGGTAACATGCTGGAAATTAGGATTTGAATCCAAGTGGGTCTGACCTTACATCTCAGGTCTTCCTGCCACACCACACTGTTGCCATAATGTCTTTGACCTCATTCTGCCCTCTCCTAGCAGAGCAACAGTGCAAACTGAGGCCCAGTTATTTGCTGTGGGACTGTTGCTCAGGGCTTAGTGGAAAAGTCTCACCTGTCACCCTGGTGGTGGATTCTTCTCTTTTCGGAGATTTTTTTTTAAATTATGTTTAAATGTTTGTATTGAATGTTGAATACAGAATACATACCTAGGAATATGCGGAACATTTGTCAAGTCTAAAGCATTTTAATAAATCAAATACCATCAAATTTCTAATTCCTGTCACCTTGGCACAGAGACTCTACGGAAACATTCTGGACAATCAGTTGCATTTGCTTCCAGAGCCCTCTTTGCTGATTTGACAAGCTACGGACTAAGTGATAAAAGTCAGGCGCTGCCTCTGCTATGAGTGGGGCAGGTGCTCAGGTTGCTAGGAAACGGCGGGGCTGAGGCGAGGCCAGGGGGCCCCAGGGCAGGAGTCCCTGCTCCAGCATAAGGATGCTGACTGAGTCTGTCTATGGCTTTTAAACCTGCTTTCCTGGTTCTGTCTAGACTAGAGGGTTTGGACAGCTTCAGAAAGTATATTTGAACTTTGCCCCAATTGCCCTAAACCTGTTTGATTCAATCCCAGGCAGAGCTGTTTCTCGGTGAGCCCAAGACCTCTCTTCCCCGCTTGCCCGCCTGCGGCCACCGTTACCCACCTGCTAACGGCGATCTTCTGGTGGAGCAGAAAGCCCCGCTCGTAGGGCCAGGGCAGGCCGGCCTCAAACCACTCGCGGCAGCGCAGCACCGGCGAGATGCAGGCGGCACCCGTCACGTAGCTGGAGGAGCCGCACTCGCCGAGGTAGGACAGCAGCAGCGCTGAGCCCGAGCCCTCGCTCACCGCGAAGAGCGGGGCCGCTGGGTGTCGGAAGCGGATGTAAGTGACCGCCTCCTTGAGGTCGGACGGGTCCCCGAAAGGCTGCAGCCGGGGGCTGACCAGCGGGCAGCCGTGGTGGCCGCGGCGGTGGAAGATGACCGGGTAGTACCCGCGCTCCAGGGCGAGCAGGCAGAGGCCGAGCACGTTGCGGGTGAGGCGCCCCCACGCATTGGGGATCACCAGCAGCACCGCCGGAAGGCCCCCGGCGTTTGTCACCCGGCGGCCCCGGGCGCAAGGTCCCACCACCCAGTCCAGGGCCACCAGCCCGTCGTCCGCCAACTGCAGGTACTCCCGGGCCAGCTCAGGCCCCGGCCCCACGGGCAGCACGAAGTGGCAGAGGGTCTGCAGGTGGGGCCCGGAAAGCCAGGAGCGCGGGCCCGGCTCCAGCGCTGCCGAGCGTCGCAAGGCGCGCAGCAGGCACTGGGCCAGCGCCGACGGCTTACAGATGAGCCTGCACCCGCCGGGCAGCGGCTCACGCCCGTCGCTGAACTGGTCCGCGGGGCCCCTGCCGTCCACCTCTTCCTGGTCGTCCTGGCCCCGGGCCCCCGGCAGGGTCCTCGCTCCGACGGCGCGCCTCCTGGGGCGCCGCAGCCGCGGAACGAGCAGGCCAAGCAGGGCGAGCGCGGCCAGGAGCAGGGCGAGGGCGGCGTCCCACGGCGGCATGGCGAGGCAGGAGAGCCCCCGGCGGGAGGCGGGCGGCGGGCGGCAGGCGGTGGAGCCGTCCCCTCGGCGAGCTCCCCGCTCTGCCCGCGGCTCCGCCCGGCCCCGGGCGGCTGCCCAGGGCCCTCCCGCGCGGGGGGGCGCGCTCCGGATTGGCCGCGGCCCCGCAGAGGCAGCCAGTTCGGGCCCGGCTCCCCTCGCCCGCCCCCCACTCCCACCCCCGGCCCTTTGTACAGCGATTGCGACAAGCAGGAGCAGAGGGTGAACCGAGCCGAAACCACGGAGAAGAGGGAGCGAGGAGGCTCCGGCGAGCCAGAAGGGAGTGAGGAGGACAGCGAGCCCAGGAGTGGGGTGTTCGCGGCAGAGAAGTGGGGAGACTGGGACACCGAGGCTTGGGGGACGGAGATGACCATCAGAGTCCTCTGCTCCCGCCCCTCCGCCCCACGCGGTGTTTAGCCGCCGGGGGAGACCCTGCGTCGCTGCGCCTTCAGGGGCCGCTGTTGAGAAGTAGCAAAAGCGAGAAGTGAATAAACCGCAGCCCCGGGCGGGGGCTCCTCGGCTCCCGCGGAGCGGCTGCAGCTGCAGCCGGAGCCACCAGCCGCGCCTCCCTCCCGGGGATCGGCCGCGCTCTCTGACCTCTGTGTTTGTCTCGGCCCCGCGGGCACCCGCAACTGCGCAATCAGCTGGGCGGGGGTCCGGCTCAGGGCCAGCGAGGGCCAGGGCAGGCGTCCTGCCCCGACAGCGGGTTTGCGTGGGGAGGCTAGAGCGCCAGGGGCTGATCCCTCCCTTTCCTGCATCAGTGCGCTGTCCCGATCCCCCCGGGAGCGTGTCCTCCTTTCCCCACCGGAGCCTGGCTTCAGATAGAGAAAATCCTCAGCACGGCCCCCCAGGAAGGACTTCTCCAGAAGAAACAGCCCCAAGTCTCCGAGAATAGGCTGGGGGGGAAAGACGCACTCAGGTGCCCTTCGAGGGGTCTGTCATCCTGCGATGGGGCCGAGGCAGGGGATAGATTGCAGGCCCTTCATCAGTTCAATAACTGGCAATTACTGGGGAACGGGAGAAGGCTAAGAAACCCCCTTGTAAGTAGGATGTGGGAGGCGTTCTTGCTCTATTTCGAAGTTTTGGGCTGGGCATCTCAACCCTCACTCTCCACTCAGGTTCCCGCCTTTCCTCAAAATCCTGAGCTGAGCCAAGAAGGGCACCGAGGAGAGGGCAGCAGAGCCGGCGCCCCAGTGCGTCCCCTGGGCACACGCTGGCCACTGTTCAGCGAACGATGAGAGCGGAGGCGGACACGGGGAACAAAGCAGCCCCCGGTCCGACTCCAGCTTCCCGGGACTTCTGGGCCTGGGGAGGATGGAGGCCTGAGACACCCCGAGACTCCTCTGGGTTCGGGCCTTATTTGCGAGGGCAGGAGAAGGATGGGCTGAAGGCGAGGCTCTAGAGCGGGGACCCTCTTCCTGCCGCAGCTCGGATTTCGTGATTCTGCCCCTCTTCTAGTTGCAGGTCACACTGACGAGTCTGAAGCAGTTTTAACGGAGGAGGGCCACCCGGTCCACAGGGCTCCCATTTCCCGCCCTTCGCCCTGCTCCATGATCCCACCCAGGCGCTGCAGCTGCGCTCTGCAGGCCGCGGAAACCCGCTGGGACGAATGCCCGGGCGAAGGAGCTGGTCCCCGCCTGCCTTGCAGAGCGGTGCACTTGGGCCGGCCTCACACACAAAACTTTTCCGGCTTGGAGTTTAGGGCGCGTGCGCGCACGGCCCGCAGCCGTGGGCGGGCATTGGGGTGGGGCGGGGCGGGGGCGGGGCAAGGCGAGGCGCGCGCAAGCCTGGGGCGTCGGGGCGCGCGGTCTGGGGTGGTGGGGGCGGAACGGCGAGCGCGAGTCCGGGGTCTACGTGAGCGCGCGGGCGGCGCGAGGGCGCGGGGGCAGGCGGGGTGGCGCGCGCTCCCTCGCTTGAGGGGCAGCGGGGCGGGCGCCGATGGCGCCTCCTCCGCCTTCGCCGCAGCTGCTTCTCCTGGCAGCCCTGGCCGGGCTCCTGGGTCCCGGCGAGGTAAGGCGACCCGCGCCAGAGAAGGCTGCGGCACGGGATCTCAAAGCGCTTTGCCGAAAGTTCGTCCTGGAAGGAGTGGCACGCGGGGAGGGGACTAGGAGTCCTCCCCTGGCGGGCTGGGCCTGGGGAGGGAGAGGGCAGGGCCGCGCTGAGGCCAGCGCTCCAGCTCTTCTGCGCCTTGGACTCACAGGTGGTGGCTGAGCCGACGGAGGAGGCGGGAGCCCGTTGTCCCGAGGGCCTGTGGCCTCTCCCCCCACAGGTAGGAGCCTGGAGGGCGGCGGGAGAGAGGTGTGAGGGTAGCCCGGCGGTCCCGCTCTTGCCTCGCCGCACCCGCCAGTCACCCTCTGAGGACCTCTGCCGGTTCCTCCGGCCCTCAGTCGCCAACGTCTCCATCCCAGCCTGGCGGCCTAGGGCCTGCTGTCCCCTCACCTCTCCCGCACGGAGTCCCCCAGCTGCTCTGAGCTCTCTTCCTTCCCCATGTATAGGTGTCACCAAGAGTGACCTACACACGGATGAGCCCACAGCAGGTAAGTCCCAGCAGGGAGCCATGCTGGTGTCTGCACCGGAACCAGCGCGCGCCTTGCTGGCTTTCTCCGCCTTTTCTGCCCACCGGCTCCATTCCTTACGGCTGCCCTCAGGAAGAGGCAGTGTTCTTAGTCCCAGGACAGTGAGCCTCAGGCCTCTGTCGTCCGCCGTGCTGTGTCAGGAATGCTGTTGAGTAGCTGCCTGTGTGGGCAGGAGGTTGCAAGGGAACTTTGACGGTAGTAGGAGGAAACAACCCATGTCCCACCTCTGCTGTGTGACTGTGGGAAGTCTCTGGACCTCTCTGGGCCCCATTTTTCTGTAAGAGAGGATATCAGTAATGTCCCTACCCACCAAGAGTAAACAAATTGTTTGTGACAGCACTTTCAAAAGTAGGAAGCTGCATGGTGTAAGGAGTGTGCCTCAGGTTACCAGGCTCCAAACTGGGGTTCACCTTGGATGGCTGCCTCTCTGTTTTCGTTGCCACTGGTCACATAGCCTCCCTGTCTGTTTGGTTTTCTTTTTAAAATATCTATCTTTTTTTGATTATTGTAGGCCAAGAGACCTCATGTCACCTACCTGATTCCTTTCCTCAAACAGCCCTTTCATTAAATCGTTCCACTGTCAGAAACCTTAAATGGCTCCTTATTTCCCACCTTGTCATGGCCATACCCCCTGCCAGCTTTTCAGGCCCTGCTTAGTTAAATAAGCCTCGTCTGACCTCTCCAGATCTGTGCTTCCTCTCCAGCCGTGCTCACCACACATGAGGGCTGGGCTCATTCCCACTGCTGTACCTTCGCTCCTGCTGCTTCTCCTCCACACCTGGCCTATCCTGAGCTGAAGGTGAAGGGGGCAGCTCCCTGCCCTCCTGCCGTCCACCCCTATCCGTCTTCAGAGCCCAGTGCAGGAGTCAGCTCTCTCTTGAGACCTTGCCTGATCATGCAGCCCTTATTCATCATCTTTTCCAAATTCATATAATGCTTCTAACTTATCTCTTATAATTTAATAGTCACTTTGAGTTTTATTAGTTTGCTCTTTTAGTTGAATTAGTTCTGTGTCCCTACGTTTCCTTTATATTCTCTGCAAGCAGAGTCTAGGAGTTCTCTTTTGGTGTCTCCTACAGTATCTGGCACAGTGCTGAGCATCAGGTCAGCTCAATCAAAGGATAATTAATAATCGATGAAGTATTTCCATCCTGTGATTGGCACCTGCTGCCTGTGTGCCCCATATTTGGATGCTGTGGGAGATTAAATATATAGATAGGATCAATACACAGACGACCTGGTCTCCATTTGGGGGTTGCTCACAGTCTAGACTGGGGACCTGTAAAGCCATCGTTGCAGGTGCAGAGAAATACAGCTAGAGTGTGGTCTGAGTAGGACAGGGTTAACCAGGCATGCTGTCATGGAAGCTGTGAGGTTTGAAGGGTGGCGTTTGATGGAGAGGAGGGGTGAAAGAAACACTCAGAGGCAAGAGGGAACTCACATCAGTACCCAGGCTCCTGTCCTTTCCTGAGCCCTGAAGGTGGAAGGGTCATCCAGTCATCCTGGGAGTCCCTTTAAGCTGGCCTCTAAGATGGGAGAACCTGGGATTCTCAGTGAAGGATCTGGGCCTGGCTCGATATCTCCATGCCTTTCCTCCAGGCTGAGGGTGTCAGCTTCCTCTACCACCCCTGTGCTCACCCCTGGCTGAAGCTCCAGCTTGCCCTCCTGGCCCATGTTTGTGTGGCCCAGCCCTCCCTGGCCCCTGACTCCAGCCTTACTCAGGATCGGGTAAGTGGTTAATGAAAGGTGGTTGTCTGGCACTGGCAGAGGCTGCAGGCTCATGTGCAGGGAAAGGAATATTCAGGGGTTTCCTCTTGCTTGCTCCCCACTTTTGTCTTAGCTCTAACAGTTCCTCCTTTCATAGCCCCTGGTGCTGGCAGCATGGGGGGTGGCACTGGAGATGGCATGGGTAGAACCAGCCTGGGCTGCCCACTGGCTGAAGAGGAGGCGGCGGAGGAAGCAGAGGAAGGCATGGTTTCGCTCTGACAGCCTTTCTGGGCCCTCTCCCCTGGTGCCAACCCCTGGCAGAGGGAGGCTGTGCCGGAGAGGGTGTGTGCAGGTGAGAGGTGCTGGGCCCAGGCCTGGTTGGTGGTGGGGTCACTGGGTTATCTAGGAAGGGAAAGGGTGACTGCTGTCACTTCTCCCCTTAGGCCCCGGCTTTGGCCTTTACTCTGCGGAGCTGGCAGACCCCAGGTGCAGAGGTGGCATCTAGATGGCCCAGGCAGCTCTCTCCTGGTGGTGCCAAGAGGCGTGGTCTGCGGGCTGCCCTGGGTCTCCAGCCCACCCCCTCAGTCCTGAGGTTCCCCTCTGCTTTCCCACAGAGCTTTGAGGCCAAGCAGCCCATGTTGGGAACCCTGGGTGAGAGGGGTAGTGCCCCATCTGTGCCCACTGCCCCCCTGCTGCCTGGGGGGCCTAAAGGCAATGCCAGCTCCAGGATAGAGGCTCAGCTGCCCAAAGGGCAAAGCAGCCCAGGGGGCTGTGCCTGTCCAAGTCAGGCTTCCCCCGCCCCTCGGGCAGCAGCTCCTCCTCGGGCAGCCCGGGGCCCCACGCCGCGCACGGAGGAGGCCGCCTGGGCTGCCATGGCCCTGACCTTCCTGTTGGTGCTGCTCACCCTGGCCACGCTCTGCACTCGGCTGCACCGAAACTTCCGACGCGGGGAGAGCATCTATTGGGAGCCCACGGCGGACAGCCAGGACACAGTGGCGGGTGAGAAGTTCCCCTCCTCCCACCCCCAGCCCCGCCCCCTATGGCTTCCCCGCCCTTGACTGCTCCCCACCCTGCCCACAGCCGTGCTGAAGCGGAGGCTGCTGATGCCCCCGCGCCGGGTCAAGCGCTCCCGCCGGAGACCCCTCCTCCCGCCCACGCCGGACAGCGGCCCAGATGGGGACAGCTCCAACTGACTTGCCCCAGCCCTCCCACTGTGGCAGCCCGGGCTCCCCCTCCCGCCCGGAGGCCGCGACCTCTGCCACGTGGACCGCGCGCGGGGCCGCCCCCTCGTGGCCAGATGGAGCAGTCCTCCCTAAGCGCTGCGAAGGGCCCTGTCCTCAACGTGTGGTTTGCGGGAGGGGTGGCCCAGGGGAACAAAAGGTGTGGTTTCAGCCTCCCTTGTATTTCTAATTAAATTATTTTAGTAGAGTCTGGAGATGAGCTTGTGCATCTGCCACACAGACACACTCACTCCCACCCAGGACATTGTCCTAGGCCATTTAGGTTGTATTTGATATGGTGGTGGTGGGGTCTATCAAGTCCAGTTGGGTACCCTCCAGCCTGCCTCCTCTTGCCAACCTTGCCTTACCCGGGGTTTTACGAGTGTGATAGACCCCTCCTGCCACCATGGCGGGGAATAGTGGTGTGAGTTACTGAAACATTGTTATTCACAAGCTCCTTTTCTAAAAAGACAACACAGGGCTTCCCTTCCCCCCAGGACGGCCTTCCCCCCAGGACCGCGTCTGGAGCAGCTGTAGTCTGCATTTGCTTCATACTCTTGCCTGGTTTGTCTTTCTCTCTTTGGTGTCTGCCATCTCCCCCAACCCTTCCTCAATTCTCTATGCATCAGAAACAGCACATGGTCACTTATTTATTTTTGATACAAATGTACATGACACACGTCTTGACAGTCAGCCCACCCACCACCACACAGGTAGAGCCTGGCCCCCTGGGACAGAGGCAGGACGGGGAGAAGAGCTGGTAGGCGCTGCTATCTGCCTCTCCAGCCTTCCCAGGCTGCAGCCCAGGTTCCAGGTCCCCAGAGACCCTAGGCACAGGCACTGGCCTCTCAGAGGTTTCGGGGAGGGGCTATCAGCTGAGTTGGGGACCCCGGGGAGCCAGCCCCAGGCTCAGGTGCTCAGTTCTCCGCCCCAGCCAGCACATTCCCCCTCCACAAGGGAAGGGGAGGAGAGACGGAGGGAAGTGGTTTTCATTTTAAGTTCATAGAGAAGGGGTACAAGTCAGGGGGTGGGGGGTGATGAGGGGAGGCAGCGGGTAGGACCCTAGCCGGTTACCCCCATAGTCCCTGGCCCCAGGATGGGGGGGTGGGGCTGACCCCCAACACTGGTCCTGCTGTTCTGGTCCCCTCATCCCTCACAAAACTCCAGATAGGCCAGGCCTCCGGAACGGCACTGCCGCCCCGCACACTCACACGCAGGCACGCAGGGACACTCAGTTACCACAACGTTAAAATTAAGGGGTGGAAGAGAGGAGAGAAAAAAAAGATGTTCCAGTGTTTGCTGCTGGGGACCCTGGGAACACAGGTTGGGGCCTGTGCCCTAGGCAGGGGCCGTTTGGCATTAAAGGAGAGCAGCAGGGGGGCTGGTGGCTACAGGGCGGGGACATCCACAGAGATTATGTACAAAGGAGGGGGATGCCCCCGCTCAGCCCCCAACAGGGCTGAACTGGCTCATGGGGGTGGGGTGCATGTAGGGAGAACCGCCCCACTTGGAGTGTCCCCACCCGACCCTTTGCTGAGGGTGCCCCGGAGGGCAAGGAGCTGGGAGTGATGCCTTACAGGCCCCTGCACGCTAGAAGGGGAAGGGATGCTATGTACAGGGGGAGGTGCATGGAATGTGGGGGACAGAAGGTCCTGCCACCCCACCTCCCCATTGGGGTGGGGGGTGGGGGCAGGCACCAGGGCGCCTGGCTGCCAGGGGAGTGGCAGCACTAAGGGCACTTGGGCCGGCGGCTCTGTTGGGGTGGGGATTAGTGTCTGGAGTGGCCCAGCTCCCGTGGCCGGTGAGGTCCCAGGGTGCGGGTGAGGGTGCAGGGAGAGTGGTCACTGCTTCTTCTCGCGGGTGGTGATGGTGACCAGCTGCTTGGCAGCCTTGGCAATGTCGTAGGCGCACTGGATCACCTGCTGAGTCAGCAGCTGGAAGTCCACAGGGGCGCCAGGCTCCGGGGGCACCGTCTTCCGGCACTCGCTCTGCAGCCGGTAGGCGCTGGCATTGAGCAGCCGCAGGGAGCTGCGCACAGGCTCCAGGGCTGGCCTCTGGAGGGAAGGAGGAGGGCCTTGGACTTCAAACCATGAGCCATGATCAGGGCCCAGTGTGTCCATGTCTCCATCCAGGTAGCAGTCAGATTATCTATACCTGCCCCACCCTGAGGCCCTCCCAATCCTGCTCCTCTCTCTAGCCCCTGTACCTTTGGGAAGAGAGAGGCCATCTCGGTCACAGCCAAATGGATCTTCTCTGAGCAGGGCACAAAGCTGTGGGGGGAGGGGAGGGCACAAATTAGGGGGGCTCTCAAGGAAGGTTCCCAGGGACTGTGGAACACTGGCCTCTCTCTTGCCCTCTACCATACCAGAGGCTGTGCCCCACCCCCATACCTGTCATGCTTGAATTCCTGGGCAGCCCGCAACAATTCCTGAATGTTCTTGGTGACCTGCTCTGTCTTCAGGATGACATCCTCTGTGCTGGGAAGCCCAGGGTCGAGGTCTCCATCCAGGCTTTCCAACTCGGGGTGGAAGTCATCCTCCTTGCCCAGCTCTAGAAACCTCTTTCCTTCCAGTCTGAGGCCCGGGGTTGGAAAGAGAGACATTCCAGCCGTGAAGCCGCTTGCCTGAGCCCTTGCAGAGACTCCAAGGCCCGCTCAACCTCCTCCCCCCAAGGTGCCTCACCCAAGCAGAGGGTCCCCACTTTGCGTGTTCTCATAGTCGCTGTCGGCACCGCTGCCGTGACGGGAAAGCTTGCTCTGGAGGGTCAGGGAATGGGGGTGGTAGGTGAGGTGCACATTCACGGACCTTCACAGCCCCCATCACCTCCCATCCACACATCTCATGTAGCCCATCCCTTGGGCACTGGGGATGGGAACATTACCGTGTGGCGGCTTCCTTCCTGGGAGCACGACAGCAGTGGGGAGGAGGGAGTGAAGGGCACAGCTGAGGCCGACACCCCCTTCCGGATCTGAAACCCAGGAGGGCTGGAGTCAGGGAGTCTCCTCCTCCCTGCCACCCGCCTTCCCCACAGTGAGGGGGGTACCGTGTACGTCTAGTCATCCCTGTGCCCAGCATCCAGCCCAAAGCCTGGCATGCACTGGGGCTCAGAACCTATTTGCAGAAACAGACCCATCTCCCCCAGTCCCTGCCTACCCGGTAAAGGCCAGCAGGGACATGCACTGAATAGACGGCGTCATCCTCCAGCTCCTGGGGGTCAGCACAGGGGGCATCATGGAGGGCCCTGTGGCAGCCCCAACTTTTTGTTTCCCCACCCCCTTGAGGCCCGCAGGCAACTCACAGTGCTGTGGAAAGGCTGCAGTCGGGTGGTGAGCTCGTCCCCAGGTGGGCCCCCAAAGGGCTTCAGGGCAGAACCTGGTTCGTACATGGAGAAGGCCTGGCGGTCCCTGCGGTGGGCACTCCCGCCAGGCCCCATGGACGTGTGTTCTGCCCGTTCGGTGGGGAGTGGGGGTGTGGGCACTGGCCCTGGCGGCTGCCGGATCTGCAAGTTCTCTGCCTGCAGCTTATGGATCTGAGAGTGCAGAGTGGTGTCAGAAACCCTGGAGGGTCCAGGCAGCACCCTCACCTCTGGGAGGGGGTGATTCTCCTCCACCAGGGCTCTGGGAGCGCCCCCACTCCCACCGAGGCTGCAGCCCTCACCTCTCTCTGCAGCCTCCGGAGCTCGTCACTCAAGCTGCTGTTGACCTTCATGAGCTGCTGCACCTTTGCCTCGGAGGTGGCCAGGGCCTTCTTCAGCTCCAGGTACTCCTGCAGCGTCACGGCCCCATCGGACAGGTCTGAGGAGTCCATGCTCTGCAGAGTGAGACATAAGGTGGTCAGCCATCAGGGGCAGGGGATGGATGCCCTCAGAGGGCTGCTCTCGAGGCTGTGACTAGCCCACTTGTCCCCAAGCTACAAGAGGATAGAGCTGGGCCTTGATGGAAGCCGAGGGAGGGTCCGGGGAGGGGCAGACCCGGGCACGGTTGTTCCGAGTGGCGCCGGCACTACGCAGGGGCTCCTGGTCTGTGTCCTCGTCGGAGGCCACGCTGTCGTAGTCGTGCTGGTCGTCGAGGTCACTCTGGCTCCGCGCAGACAGCTCAAGGTTGTCTGAGGGCACAAGCCTGTCACTCAGGGCTCAGCAACACAACCCGTCTATGATGCTACCTCCGAGAGGGAGCCATGAAAGAGAACATCCCCGAACAGTGCCCACTGCCCGCACCCCCATTGCACCCTTCCCACCTGTGGGGCTGCTCAGGCTCTTGCCCTGTTGTCTCCGCTTGGCCTCGCTGAGAATGTCGATGATCAAGGTGGCAAACTCTCGGGCATTAAAACGGGCCAACTTCTGTCGCCCCTGTGAGGCAGAAAGGGCCAGGCCAGCATGAGGTGGCCCCTTATGGCTGACACACGGGGGTGGGACAAAGTGGTAAGCCACCCCCTGCCCTCTGATTTAACCACAGCTAAAATATGCCAGCCTGCTCACCTGGCCAGGGCAGGGGTGGGAGATGACACAGACTCAGGGTGCGTAGGGGAGCTCTCAGGAAGAGGCTGGAACACTCCCCAGAGGCTGCTCACCAAGTGCTCAAAAGAGCAGCCTCTTCCCTATTTCCAAATCCCAGTGCCAGCCAGGCCCTGAGGGAGGCCTCAGCCGGGAGTGAAGAAGAGCGGGCCCAGGCCCTGGCCCAAACAATCGCTGCCGAGGAAGGGCAGGGCCCACAGTGTTGGCGACCCCAAGAGGGGAGGAAACCACCCAGGCCCCCCATCCAGCCCCCTCACCTGATTCCGTGTGGCTGAGTACTCAGGGTTAACAGGCAGGAAGGGCACAGCACTTCGCTCCGTCACCAGGGTGCTGTGGTTTTGGGTAGCCAGCCACACTGTGGGGGAGGGGCAGGGAGCAGATTGTCCACGGTGGCCAGGCCCACAGGATGGACATGGGGAAGGGCTAAGCACAGCCTTCCAGCTCCTCCCCACACCCACCAAATGTTGGTGTTAAAAACAGGGGTGGTCTTCAGACACGCAAAGCAAGGCTAGGTCAGGGTAAGGCTGGGCGAGGCTGGCTGGTGACTGACGAACAGAACAGAACAAGGCGACTCCCTCCCACCAGCCCCAACCCAGAGTTTGGGTTGGAATCTGGCTGTGGCCAGGAAGGAGTGATGTAGAGGGGCGGAGCAGGACTGGGGAGAGAGCCAAAGTGGGAGGCAGCCAGAGCAGAGAGGAGCCCCACTTGGGGGTGGGGTGGGAGGAGTAGACTGGCTGCCCCAGCTCAGCACACGCTGCTGCCCAGCTGGGGCAGCTGCCCAGGCAGGCTCACAGCTGGCAGGGGCTTATATGCAGGCCTGATGAGCAGCCCAAGTCCAGGCACCCCTTTTTAGTCCCAGTGGAAGGACCCAAGAGCCACACCAGGTCCCCAGCAGGTATATGCTCGTCTCATCAACCAGCCCAATGCCCTCCCGGCTCACCAGCGTCATTTTCTCTTCGGTCCACCTCGTCATACACGTCCATGGCAAGTTCCTCAAAAAGCCGGTTGCTGAGCTGGAGGCAGAGACGGGGACTCAGGCTTTATCAGATCAACTGGCCCCCAGTGCCGACAAGGCCAGCTCACCAGGATGTCATAAGCCATGGGAAACAGCTCAGAACTGGACACTGGGGTAGGGGGTCTGTCTGCCAAGCTCCGAGGTGGGAGAGGACAGAAGGGAAACCAGACCAGACCAGTCAGTTCCCTTGCAGGTCAGAGGTAAAGCTAGGGCCCTGGGAGCCTTTGGAGGGCAGAGCCAGGGTCCAAGATAAGGGGTCAGGAGGTGGAGGAGAGGAGGCTGGGGAGGCTAGAAGGCTGAGGAGACTGAGGGGCAAGTCAAAGACTTGGAACATGGCAACAAGTCAGAGGAAGGGTGAGCAATCGCAGGGGCAAGGGGCCAGAGGTGGGGGGCAGCTCCCAGTCTTAGGGGCCTGTCTGAGCAGACTCACCGCCTGCAGCTTCTTCTTGGCAGCTTTGGCCAACTCGGACAGGTCCAGGCTGTGGACGAAGGAAGGAGATGGGAATGGGAAGGAGGGGAGAGGCCAGACGTGAGAGGTGGCCAGGGCCCTGGCAGTGACTCCCAAACATGCAGGGGTCCCAGGGAGATAACACCCCAGATGCCACACCAAACGCCTCCCTGCCCCACCCAACCTCCAGAGCCTGCTCCCGTGGCAGGCCCCATATACCTCTGAGACATGCACTTTTGCCGAGATCTAAGTCCAGAGGAAGGCAGCAGAGGGAAGAACAGGACAGAGGCAGCAATTACCCAGCAGCGGGGCAGCACACACCTTCCCACGTCAAGCTCAGACCCATCTCCATGTGCACGCCAGACCCAGCAAGTATGAAACTGAGCTCATCTCCCCCTAGCCTGCTGGGCCAGCTCGCTCTTCCTCTCAGTAACCCACTCACCCAGCACCAACATCAGCCTCCGGGAGTCACCTTCCTTTCCCTCCAGCCCTAGCCAAGGCTTCCCCAGGTTCTGCCATCCTTTCCTCTTGCCTGAGCTTTTGCAACAGTTTCTTAATCCACCTTCCCACTTCCAGTCTTGCCCCTACAGTCTTTTTTCCACCCAGCAGCCAGGGTGATCTTTTTGACACATCTGGCTGCATTACCTCTGGCCTTAAAAACATTTCAATAGTAACAGGTATATACAGCATACTTCAACCATACATCAACATACATACATACATAAAACCATACGTCAACAGAAAGCTCACTTTAATAGATATGCTAAATGTTTTGCGTGCATTATCTTATTTAATCCTCTCAACAGCCCAGAAAGATAGGTACTGTCATCCTCATTTCCTCGTGAAGTAACCAGGGCTCAGAGAGATTAAGTAGTCTGCCTGAAGTCACACAGCCAGTAAGCGGCAGAGCTGACTCCACACACCCAGGCTTGGAACCTCTCTGCCCTCAGGATGGTCACAGTTCTTGTTGGGGGGTCACAGGACTGGCCACTCTCTTGCCCCATCTCTAGTCCAGTCTTGCTCCTGGGATTCCCTGCCTCTCGCATTATGCTCCGGCCACACGGTCTGCCTGCATTTCCCGGCACAGCATTTCTAACGTCTACACCTTTTGCTCTTGCTGCACTCCCCACACGGGACTACAACTGTCTAACTAGGCTGCCTCCCTCTCCTAGACTGTGAGCTTCTTAAGAGCAGGGATCACACCTGAGTTACCTCTGCGTCCCAGTGCCAAGAACAGCAGCTGGCACTGGGAAGGCGCTCGGTTTACATTTCATTGAGTACATGCCCATATGTGTTTACAACACACAAACGCCCCACGCACACACACACGGCAGAATCAGACCAGAGAAGCAGCGGGGAGTCTTGGGGTCTCAGAATAGAAGAGGTCTGGGTTCAGTGATCTGAGGTGCCCAGGCCTGACCATCCCCATCTGCCTACACTGGCCTTTGGAGAGGGAGGGAGCCTCCTCTCTCCAGATCCAGGCCAGTAGGCATGGCTTGGCATGAAGAATTGGCCATTAGAGGCGGCCACCAGGTGGCACCAGCATCCATCTTGTGAACCGGGTGAGCGTCCTCCACAGCCTGGGCATCTGGGGCCTCTCAGATCAGAGGCAGAAACACCTCCACTGGGCCAGGCCCTGACCTTCAGCCCCTGCCCAATTTCTGAGCGTATCACAAAGGCCTGGCCAGTAGTCCCAAAGTTAGTCAAATCCCTGGGGCCCACCACCTTTTCACTGAAGAGCAGGGGCTCGTCTAAAGATTTTACAGTGGGCCAGTGCCACTAGGAACAGAACCCAGTGACCCGCCGCTCCTGGGGGTTGTTCCTTGTACTCAAGTCCTATGTAACTGATAGCCATGGGGATCAGGCTGTGCTGGCCATGTGCTGACTTGACATTTCTTACCTATCTTGGGGCCCAGCATTAGTGAGTGAGAACTGGACTGTGAAATGCTATTGCCTCCAGCTCCTGGGGGTGGGGGTCCCATACCCCTAAAGCCCAGGAAGTGGGAGGGGTGGGGGTTCTGGGGGTCAGACACCCACATGGCATCCAAAAGCCTTTGGGAACCGGCGCAGGTAGGCACTCACCTGTCAGCCATCTGCGGGATGATGTAATGTCCATTCTTGTGATCTGAACAAATATAAAAATGCCAAGTCACTGGTGTGGGGTGGCCTTAGCAGCCGGGAGCCCACCGCACTGCCATGAGCAGGGCTTGGCACCAGAAGTGTCAGGGGAAGGGGAGGAGGGCAGGCCGCCCCCAAGAGCCCTGGGAGCTGGCTGGAAGTTATGCCCACTCCCACTCCCCTCCCCAGTGTGCTGCAGCCCAGAGCCTGCAGCAATTTCACAGGAGCCAGTTGCCTAGCAACGCTGTTCCCCAGCGGGCTTTGTCACCATGGCACCTGCTGCTGGGGTGTGTCTGGGTCCCACCTGCCTGGCCCAGCCAGGCCCGCCCCGCACTCTGCTCACCCGGCTTGCGTCCACAGAGATAGAAGGCCAGCCGGTCAGTGAGCTCATACTGGCACTCGACTAGCCTTTCCGCCAGCTCATGGTGCCCCGCCTGCCTGTGGGGAGGGGGCATGGCTCAGCCCTGCAGCAGCAGCCCACTCCCCCCACCTGCCCAAGCCTCACCGTTCAGCCGACCCTCACCTGGCATAGTCAATGGGTGTGCGGCCATTAACGTCAGGGGAGCCAGGGTCTGCCCCATACACTACAAGAAGCTCAGCCTGCAGTGTCTGCCCTGCCTTGGCAGCCACGTGCAGAGGTGTGGTGCCCTTCTCCGGGTGGAAGAAGTTGGCCTGGGCACCCAGGGACAGCAGGCGCAGACATGTCTCCAAGTTGCCCGTCCGCACACTCGAGTGCAATTGCTGCAAGGAGTAGCGTGCAAGAAACGTGTGTGTGCATGAGGCCTCTCCTCCCCTCAATCTGCACCTCGTCCAGGCAGCTCCTGGGACTCCCACCAGCTCCAAGGGGCCCAGCTCAAGTTGAGCTGTCAGGGAGGACAGAGGGCTTCCCGCTAGGAGTTAATGCCAAGTAATAATAGCTGCCGTCAGTCACCATCTACCACGTGCTGCATGCTCTGCTTGGAACAGATATTACCCATGAGGTAGGTGCTGTTATTTCTTTCCCATTTTACTGATCAAGAAACTGAGGCTCTGAGGTTAAGAAACTGTCCCAAGTTTTCCTGGCTTTTGGGTGGCAGCTGGGGGATTTTATGTTTTTTTTCGTTTGTTTGTTTTTTTGTGAGGAAGATCAGCCCTGTGCTAACATCTGCCAATCCTCCTCTTTTTTTGCCAAGGAAGACTGGCCCTGGGCTAACATCCATGCCCATCTTCCTCCACTTTATATGGGATGCCGCCACAGCATGGCTTGTCAAGCAGTGCGTCGGTGCGCGCCCGGGATCCAAAGCGGTGAACCCCAGGCTGCCGCAGCGGAGTGCGCACTCTTAACCGCTTGCGCCACCGGGCCAGCCCCCAGCTGGGGGATTTTAGCTTTGTGTGTCTACTTGGGACATGAGGGGCCTTGACCACACGCAGCCTGACTATGCAACCTTGTCCCTCCACCCTGTCCACTGTTCATGCCTGACCTGGCTGCTTTTGAGGCCTAGGGCTCAGTGGTGACAAAGGAGACGCCTTCGGGGCGTCGTGGGGGAGAAGAGGAGAGGCCCACCCATCTGCTGTGGGGCCCCTCAAACCTTGCTGAGGTCTTTGGCAGTGACCCCATCGTCATCCCGGCAGGGGAGCTTATGCACGAACGCCAGCATCTGGTACTTGGCCCTGATGAACTCTGACTTGATGGGGCTGTGTGGGGCACACAGGAGGAAATGGGGAGCAAAGCAGGAGAGGCTGGTCGCCCGGCCACCTCCCAGGCCCATGTCCCAGACCGCGCAGGCCCTGCCACCACCCTCCAGCCAACTCACTGGACTTTATCTTGGGGGTTGGCTTTGCGCCGGCCGCTCTGCACTTGCGCGGGGTCCAGCAGGGAATGCTCCCAGATGGAGTTGGCCCCGTTGCTGGCGAGTGTGTGCACCATCTGCAGGGAAGAGATGCCAAGTGAGAGTGCCCACTGTGCGCAGGGCACTGGGGGAAACACCTCTGAGCGCCAGCCACGGCCAGCATGGGTAGAAACAGGACCAAGGGCCCTACTGTGTGCCTGGCACTGTCACACCTCCATCCAGTGAGGCCACCCAAGGATCTGGGTCCTATTCAGCACTTCAGGTCCCGTGGCAAGCATGCCAAGGCTTCGAGGTTAAACGACTTGCTCAATGCTACATGGCCGAGCTGGGTGGGAGCCCAGGTCTGTGTGACTCGGGTCCTGGAGGCCTCCTGTGTGTGCAGGCAAGCAGACGGGTGGAAGGGGTCAGGGTTAGGCTCTGCCCCAGGTGACTGCTGCCCCCAGGAAGCTGCAGACTCCAGAGAGCTATGTGTGTGCATGTGGGGGAAGGTGCCTGTGTTCAGCACACTCTGCAGGGAACAAGAACCGCCTGGCAAAGCCCCGTACCTGCAGCAGCGTGGGAGGCCAGGCGCTGTGGCGAAGGTGCTTGACAATGGAGATGTGGCGTCCCAGACTCCGGTGCACACTGCAGCACTCGTCACACACCAGCACACCCCTGCTGATGGAGGCCCAGCCAGGGTCTGCCGGGGTGGGGGCAAGGGTCAGCCACAGTGGATGGCGGGTGAGACCTCCTGAGCACCTGCTCTGGGCGCAAACTATGCTTAGTCCTCCACACACATTCACTCACTCGGTTCCCCAGAGGTCTCGGGGCTGGGACCCTCAGCACACACAGGTTCCTGATGAGGAAGCTGAGCTGTGGTGGTGGGAGGGGTTTCCCCAAAGGCTTGCAGCTGGTGACAGATGGAGCCATGCCGTTTCCTACACATCTTTGCCCCTCTGGGGAGGTGTAGTCCCCAGGGCCTACTCAGCCAGCACGGCTTCCTGTCCTGCAGCCACTGCTACCAGACCCACAGCCTTTCCTCAAGGAACAAGACTGCTGCCCAGCCCTTCCCCAGGGAGGCAGGAATCCCCTAGGGGATGCAACCCCAATGCTACATGCCAGACATCCCTAGGCACTCCTGTGTCCAGGTTTGTACCACATCTCTCCTGCACTCAGGCTTCTGTTGGAATCACTGCCCACCTGCCTGATCCACTGCACGCTTCCACCAGCTCCTGCCTCTGCCTGCATCCTGGAAGGCAAGAGGCCTTTTCATGCCTGAGCCTCCATCACTGATGAGCTGAGCTGGAGCCTCTCTTTTTTTTTTTGGTGAGGAAGATTGGCCCTGGACTAACATCTGCTGCCAATCTTCCTCTTTCTGCTGAGGAAGATTAGCCCTGAGCTAACATCCGTGCCCACCTTCCTCCACTTTGTATGTGGGACACCACCACAGCATGGCTTGACGAGCAGTGCATAGGTCTGCGCCTGGAATCCGAACCCACAAACCCCAGGCCGACAAAGAGAAGCATGCAGACTTAACCACTACGCCACAAGGCAGCTCCCTGTAGCCCCTCTTAATGGGGATGGAGAGAGCAAAGAAACTAACACTGACTGAGCACCCACTGTGTACCAGCTGAGTGCTGTTATATATGATACCTCTCACAATTGTCAGGCAAGGTAGGAAATGCTACCCTTGCTTTACCAATGAGGAAACAGTGGCTCAGAGAGGTTAGAGCGCTTGCTCAAAGTCACACAGCTAGTAAGCGGGATTGCTGGGATGTGGACACAGGCACCTAGACACCAGAGACCATGCCACGTCCACACTCACTGCTGTCCCTCTGCCCCTGCCCTGAAGGGGGCAGCTCCAAGTGGGCGAGGGCCCTAGGAGCCACTCTCCACTCCTTGAGGTATGAAATTTGGAAACAAGAAGGGGGCTGGGAAACAAAAAGGACAGCGTGGGAGCTCCTGGGGTCCTTCTCAAGGGCAGAGGAGATGCCACCCATCCCAGGCCCCTTGGGAGAGGGGAGGAGACAGCTGCATACAGCTCAGGCTGCGGAAAGGTCACGGGGGAGAAAGCAGCCATTGTGTGCTGCTGGAGAGTGGGGGCAGGGAGCCTCTCTCCCAGGACACTGCACTCTGCCCATGCCCCCGCCCCGTCTCAGGAAGCCCTGTCCTGGGGAGGGGGGCTGGCTCTCTGCCTTGCCCCGCAGTGCTCAGGGAGTCCAGAAGTGGGCCCCCCTGGGTGGGGGGAGACAGGCTTGGGGTAATGAGAACCTCTTCAACTAGAAGGCGGTTCTCAGACCCTTCCCTGCAAGGACTTCCATCAAAGTTACCAGAATTGTGAGGAGACTCTGAGTCAGGGCACAGCCTGAGCTCTGCCCACAGTGAGTGTCCCCTCCATGGCATGGAAACAGGAAGTGAAAGAGCAGGCTCAGCAATTGGGGTTTGGGCTTCTTTGGGGATCCTCCCCCACAAAACAGGGCAACAGAGGGATGCACAAGGTGCCGCCATACACCTTCCTGGGGGGCTGATTCCAGGGGCCCAAGAGGAAGGGAGCTACCATCTGTGTCCAAAGGGGGAGCCCCAGGGCACACTTTAGGGCTGACTTTACCCAAACAGTGAGGCACCCCAGGCATGGAAAGCTCCCTCCCCCACCTCCCAAACACCACTGGGTCAGGGGTCTGCCCGCCAGCCACCTCCGGCAGTCCGGGCAGGAAGCTGGAAATGACGCAGCCCAAATTCCTCTTGTTGAAACGGTGGGGTTTCCTGTAAGTGGGGAGCCGCCCAGGCTAGGATCATAAATGGGCTGCCCTGAGGCCTCCACCCCGGGTCCATAGCCCTATAGGAGGAGCAAGGCCTAGGAAGACTGACCATATATCCAAGGCCAGACCAGACACGGTGAGCCCCTGAACATCGCAGTGCCCAAGAGACCAGGATCTAGGGAACGTGGTCCAAGGCTTTGTTGGGCACTCTCCCAGCCCAGGGGAGAGGTCCTCCCTCTCCTCCACAGTGACCTGAAATAGGAAGGGTGGGCAGGGGACACCGTCCTGGTCTGGGGCACACTGGTGCCAGTGCAGTTCTGGATGACACAGACAAGAAGCCTACTCTAACCCTACTTCCCGCTCCCTATGCCCAAGGGGCCTCAAGCCTACCCACACCGGCGTCCCCAAGCACTACCCAGGCCAGTTTCTAAGCAGAAGGGCTAGGAAGGGTTTCTGAAAGTCAAATGGCTATTGTATTTTCAAGTTAAGGGACTCTTGCCCCCAAGAGGCTCCCTAGACCAAACAGAAGGGACAGGGCTCATCAGGGTTAGGGGATGTGGTGACCTCAGGATCCTGCCAACCCTCCCCCTGGGCTTCTGCCTCAGTCAGGATGAGGGTCTGGTATGTGTGGGGAAAGTGGCAGGAGGGGTCCTGGGATAACGTTAATTAGTGCCAACCCCATAGAGGTCTCTATTAAGGTGAATTCAAGTCACTACCTAAAGCCATTAGTGGCCTCTACGGCCAGTAAGTCTCCTCTAAAGGCCAGCCTCTAATGAGCTAGAGACCAGATCCTCGCTGGACAAGAGGGAGAAGCCCACCATCTTGAAAGCAGACAAGAGTAAACCATTGGGGGGGCCGGCCTGGTGGCGTGGTGCTTAAGTTTGCCTGTTCCACTTCAGCAGCCCAGGGTTTGTGGGTTCGGATCCCGGGCACAGACCTACACACCACTCATCAAGCCATGATATGGTGGCATCCCACATATAAAGTGGAGGAATATGGGCACAGATGTCGGCTCAGGGCCACTCTTCCTCAAGCAAAAAGAGGAAGATTAGCAACAGATGTTAGTTCAAGGCCAATCTTCCTCACCACAAAAAAAAAAAAAAAAGAGTAATCCATGGGGATAGAGGTGAGAATGGCAGTTACTTTTGGGGGCACAAGAAAGCCCTGTGGAGTGATGGAAATGCTCTACCTCTTGATCAGAATGGTGGTTACACAGGTATATACACATGTAAAAACTCATCAGGTAAACAGGAAGGTGCAGGCACTTTGCCATACATAAGTTATACCTCAATAAAAGAGGAAGAAAGCCCACCATTCATCCCACCCCCCATCTACATTATGAAGAGACAAATGAACCTGCAGGTTCCCAAATGTCCCTAGCCGGTGTCCAGCCCTGCTCATCTAAGATGCCCTTAGGATGGGCATCTTGAGGTCTTCACTCCTGTCCCTGGGGCTGCCAAAGTAGAAGCGTTGAGTTGGAGGCCCATAGCATGAGAGCTGGGCCAGGACTGTGTGGCAGGGGAGTGGAGGAGAAGGAAGGGAGAACACACATTCTCCAGGGTTCCCTGACCCCTGCTCCTCTCTTGGGACTCCTAAGGCAGGCAGGGACACAGATGGTGCCTGAGAGGTAGCACTGGCTGCCATGGGAGCCATGCCATGTCCAGCTGCCTCATAACATACTCACACTTGTCCCCTGTGTGCCCAGGCCTCGAAGCAGAGGGATGACGGGGCCCTTTGGGCTCAGGCTGCATCTCACATTTTACCTCCATGACCCCCCAAATTAACCAACCACAAAAAGGCTACGACCTCACTCCTAGGGCTGGGAATGTAGGGTTCCTGTCAGAGTGAGAGAAGCCTACAACTCTGGGTGGGAGGCAGACACTCAGCAGGGAGGCTAGTGGGGTGGGTGCTCTGGGTCTGGGCTCCAGACTGCTGTTACTCTCAAGCCTCTTACCTGGGCTGCTGCAGTTCCCAGACTGAGAATGCCACTCCAAGCATCATAGAGTGGGGGTGGGGGGTAGCCCCAAGTAGCCAGCTGGGGCCCTGACAAGCATCCAAATGCTTGGGGAGTGGCTGCTATGTGCCAGATACCATGCTAGGTGCTGGGGGGTGGGGGAGTAATGAGTAAGACTTTGTCAGCACCCTGCCCACCTCACCTGCCTCTTCCTGACCTGTATTCTGGACAAGGGGAAAAGGAGGTAGCCAGGGCACAGATGCCTGTGGGATGAGGACTGGGGATAGGAGCTGGGCAGTTCAACACAGATACACACCACTCCTCCCGGAGCCCAGTGGGCATCCAGAGGCTTCAGCCAAACAGTTAAATGCAATGGAGAAAAGATACCCTTGCTGATGCTGCCCTATGTCCCTCTGGCCCAGAATCAGGACAACAGACTTGGAGATGGGATGGTCCTCAAAACCATTTCTACTCCAACTTCTTTGCCTCACAGTTGAGGAAACTAAAGCCCAGAATGAGGCAAGTCTTGCCACGGGTCACAGAGTGAGCTGGAAACACAGGTAACACTAAAATCCAGGCTCCCCTGATAGGGTGACTGCTAAGCACCCCCCTCCCAGCCCTTCTTGCCCGCTCAGTGCTATGCCCACCCAGCAGAGGTGCAGAACATCCTGGGACAGACATGTAGAGGGCAAGCTCTCCTCTCAGCCCTGCCAACCCCAGACTTTCCTGTGGTTGGGAGAAGGGGATCATAGTTTCCAGCTAATTAGGGGTAAGAACACATATCCCCCAGATAGCTTCTTCAGAACCCTTTAGACCATGACATGCCCTGAGAGGAGGCCTCGGGGTCATAACCACCCACAGAGGACCAGGCCTCTGCCAGGCATCCACAGTGCCCAAACACTCTAGCTTGGAGCCATCAGAACCACCAGAGTGTCTGTGGGTCTTAACCTGTTGGGGTCCTGGGCCTGTGCAAAGGGTAGCTGGAAGTTATGGGCCCATAAAACAGCACCCCACACTCGCACACTTAATTGTGCCCACAGTCCCCCTGGAATTCAGAGACCCCCTGAGCCTGCCCAGATGTCTCCCACAGAGATGGCTCCTTTTCTAAAGACAGGATGGACAGGGGCCAGGGCTTCCTTCCCCAGGCCAGCTGCTGAGCCCCATCACTGGCAGTGTCCCCCCACATTAGAAGGGAGCAGCCTTTCAGGTCACTGCACCTCACTTCCTCAGCAGGTCAGGGGAGTTTCACATCAGCCTGGACCTGACTCTGCTGTGAAGGAGAAGGGAAACACCACTGTAAATACAGCCAGGAGGCAGGCCAGGAAGCCAGCTGGATCCCGGGAATCTAGGCACCCCTCAGCACTGCTCCCTACCCATTTCTGGCCAGACTGGGCTAGGGGACCGGGAGGGGTCTGTGCCCAGGCTGGGGCAATGCAAGCCCACCTTCCCAAGCAGGCCTTACTAGGGCACAGAAAAAGCCGAGTCTAGTTGCTGCCAGACACCAGGCGGCCTGGGGATGCCTCAGGGGAAGATGCCCAGGCTCATACTGGCCCTGAACACCAGGCCCTGCAAGGAGCCCCAGCCTTGGGAACCAGGGGCAGGGAGTCCTAGGAGTAGCCACCCTCTCATCTGCTCCCGAGGAAACAGTAGCCAGGCCCCCCTGGCCCATCCACCCAGCTCTCTGCCCCTTGCCCTCCGCCACCCCAGCGGGCGCGCAGACCATGCGAGCAGCAGGTGCAAGACGCGGGGGCGGCACTGAGATGACACAAAACCACACTCGCCCCCACCTCCTAAACCCTGCCGGCCTCCGCCACAGCCCTCCCGCCCCCCCCAGGCTGGCGCTTCCGTTTGGATACGGAGATAGGAGGGGGGGCAACTAGCTGCCCGCCTTCCTCAGACTGAAGGGTGGGAGGCGGCGCCGGGAATGTCCTTCTTCGCTCGTCCACGGACGCGAGGAAACAAGGGCCCCCCCCAGGCCGGCCCTCCCGCCAAGGACGCGGCTCCGCAGTGGCTCGGGCGGGGGCTGAGGCCGGAGGCCGCAGCCCCCAGGCCCGCCCCGCCCTCCGGCCCCGCACGGCGCTCCCGCCAGGCCCCGGCGCCCGCCCGGCGGCGGCCTCGGTGCGCGGTCCCGCCCCCGGCCCGGCCCGCTTACCCGGGGCGCTGCAGTCCGCACACACCTCCGCTCGCGGCCCCTTCCGGGACATCCTCAGCGGCGACGCGGCCGCAGCCCTCTGGGCCAGCGTGGGGGGCGCGGGCGCGGGCGGCGGGCCCGGGCGGCGGCGGCCCCTGCTGCCCGGCCCGCCTCGGCCCCGGCGAGGCTCCGCGCGCCCGGCCAACCGTCCGCCCCCGGGACTGGCCCGGGACCCGCCGTGCCCGCCTGCCCGCTCGCCCTCGGGCGCCCTCCGCCCCGCGCCGCCCCGCGCCGCCCCGCCGCCGCTCGCCGCTCGCCGCTCGCTCTCTCCGCCCCCTGCGCGGCTCGCGGCCGCTCCCGCAGGAAGCGGCGCAGGCCCTGCCCACCGGGGGAGGGGCAGCCTGCACACCCGCCCCTCCGCCGGGCCCCGCCGGCCGCGCCTCCCGGAGAAAGGAAGCCGGGAGCGCGGGCGGAGGGGCGGGGGCGCTTAAAGGGGCCGCGGCCGCGGCCGCCAGGCCCGAGCGGGCAGCGTCGCCTGCGGCCCTGGCCTCCGCTCCGGCGCTCCCCTGGCCTGGAGGCGGCGTGAGTCACCCTCACAGCCCCATCCCCTTCACTTTCGAGATGGAGAGTGGCCCACGGGGCTCGGGCCCAGGGTCAGTGACCCCTCGGAATCAGGGAAGAGAACAAGGAGCTGGAGGCCCAGGCCCCCCTCCTCGGCAAGGGGCTATGGTTTGGGTTACCCGCCTATCTTTGGTTGGGGTGAGATGTGCGTCCTCGTGCCCCATGTGTCCACATCTGAGTGTCCAGGTGTGTGTGCGGTCACACCCTTGCTGATTAAGCACACTACCAACAATATGGACGCCCAAATGCCAGAGAGGTCATGCAGTGTATCCCCCTGCCTCCGGGCTAAAAATACATCTATCCTTCCTTCATGCGTCCATCCAGAGAGGAAAGGATCTGGGCAGTTTTTAAAGGCCTCCCTCCCGAGGAATGACCACTGTGCCTATGTGCAGTAATATCCACTTGGCATTCTTCTTAAACACACCCACGTTGTTTCTGGGCCACCAGAGGTGTGTGTCCAGGGTGCGTGCACATAGTACACAGGGACCTTTTTTTGTGGTGGCCTTTCTTCCTGGACTTCACACGGAGACTCGGCAGAGGTGGGGGGGACAGGGAGCGGAGGCGCAGGCCGCACGTGGGTGCACCCCTGCACTGAGCATGCTCCCCTATACACGTGTGCCCCGCGTGCACCCAGCCCCCATCCCTGCAGCAGCAAAAGGCTAGAGCACTCTGCTTGTGGGGAGAGGACAGGGGTGCCCAGGACCAGGCCTGGGGGCCAGGTCAGTGGTGACACGATTAAGGGAGGGTTCCCAAGCAGCAGGGAGTCCTGTTCAGTAACAAAGTGGGAGGAGGGGAGTCCTTGGGCAGAGGTTCCTGAGTTGGTCGATTTTATCCCAGCGGTGCCAGAGCAGCAGTGACTTGTGGGTGGGCAGGCTGCTTCCCTGGAGGAGACAAGTAATGCTCATGAGTCACACCACCCGAAATACATGCAAAGCTGCCTCCATCGCCTTTCACTGCAGCCCAGATTGACAAGTTTGTTTCAGATCGCGATCCACGGGGTATATTTATAATCGCCCCTTTAAAAAAAAGTCTTCTTGCAGGCCTCCCCTCCCCCCACAGCTAGCCGCTCAACTGGCAGGGCTTCTGCAAGAAAAGATACCTCTCGAGGAGGGGGGCGGGGGGAATACCACCTGCCGCCGCGTGCTGCACCCGCACCGAGGAGTCAGTCCATGGGCTTGCTGGCCCCATCCCGAGCGACGAGAGGAGCGTCCTGGCCGCCCTTACCGGGCGTACTGCCCAGAAGCGGTGGCCGCCGGTTCACCCCCGCTCGACCCCCCGCTATGGAATTTCATTTATTAAATGTCGAGGCGGCTGCTGGCAGTCCCATCGCTTGGCTGTCTTTGTTTCTCTGCTGTGTGGGCGCGTCTCGAGCACGTGGCAGCTGGAGCGCGCAGGCCGGAGGAAAAGCGACCTGGTTTAGAGTCTAGGGCCGCCTGGCAAAAAGAGAGCCCAGCAGCCTGTCCCCCAATTCAGGCTGAGCTTCCCCCCTCCTTGAACTCCAAGACTTTTCAGGGGAAGAACGATGATTCATCCGGTATCCCGGACCTCCGCCAGCTCTCCTGGTTGGCCCAGGGACCACCTGGGTGTGGCCCAGACAAGGATCCACTCTCATAACTTTGTTCCCCAAATCCCCAGCCCCGCCACAGCTGAGCTTCTTCTGGGCCTGGGGCTAGGGATAAAAGCGTTTCAAGATTTCCCTTTGGAGACGTCGCCACCTCAGGAAGAAGGACACTTAAAGAGAAATCACACACAAGGTTCTAAAACCAATTTAATGAGGAAATGTACAGGCATTCTCCCGGCCACTCCTAGCCGTCCCTCCCCCGCTCCAGCCCTCTCCCCAACTCCGGCTGCACCCACGACACTCTGCTGACCCCTCGTGGTAGAGGTGGGCGGCGGTCCCCAGCGGCCCGAGACGCCAGTAGGCTCCTCCCAGCCTGGAGAAAGGGGTGAGGCAGTCCACTCCTCCCTCATCCTTTCCCGCCCGGGCCTGGCACCACAGAGCATGGAGGTGGAGGGAGAGACGACCATACAAAGAAACCTGAGGGAGGCGCGGAGAGTTTGCAAGCTTTTGGTAGCACCTCCCACACAAACAGTTCTTGGATTGTTCTAAGTAGGGCTGGTATGGAATCCCTTATTCCTGTCTTATTCTAAGGTGGGCTCAAGAAGGCACTGTGCCTGGTCCCGCCACCTGTCTCAGTCCGCCTGGTTCCAGGAGGGATGCGCCGTTTCCAGGGCAGTTACTATCCTTAGCTCACCCCAGGAGGTAGTATTTAGAGTTGCATTTTAGAGGTGAGTGGTCTGAGGAACCAGAAAATTTAAGCAATTTGCTTAAGGTCAGGCAGTTAGTAAGGAGGAATGCGAACTCAGGCCTCTCTAACATCCCAGTCCCTTTTCCCTCCAGGGACTGGGCCAAGCCTCTAGGTCCTTCCAGCCCTTGCAATAGGCGGCCCCAGAGCCAATTCCACTTTTAACCACAGCGTCTACAGGGACCCTTCGGGAAGACCCTCTCTGCCCTGCGGTTATCCAGGAAGGAGACAGTCTCTGGAATCAGTCACTTCCTCTCCTGAGAGGACCACATAGGGAGGAGTCGGGGAGCTGCCACCTGCTGCTTTTTCTGCCCAGCCCCTCTCTGGCTTGCAGAGGACAGCGTACGGGGTGGGGAGGGGCTGTCCTCTCAGCCTTAGTGGACAATCTCTTTCCAATGTCAAATGTGGAAGATGGAGCTTAATTGTATAAGAGGGCAGGGAAGACTCCTACGTAATATTTCAGGTGCCAGACCCTCGGTTGCTCAAATAACCCTTGGTACTAATGCCCCGTACCTTTCTCAGGACTCCCCCCATCAGTTACTCTTTTCTTGGAATCTAGATCCCTCCTCACGTTCCACTGGGACCCAAACTCAATCTGAAGGCCAAGGCCACACCTTCCCGCGTCCCCTAAAGCTTGAGCAAGGCCTGTAGCCACCTCCCTCCCCAGCAAAAGGCAAAAGGCCAGCGGGTGGGGGTGCGCCCCAGCCCACCTGGCGTCAGGACACTGCCTCTGTTTTGGCCAGGCTTGACTCCCTCCCAACCCTCTCATGGGATCCGGTGGACAGTGCGGGACCCTCTCCGGCCACCCCCGCCCCCAGTTCCAAGAAGCGGACTACAAGCCCCATGATGCCGCGGGGCCGAGCTATAACAAGCTCTGCCCGGGGCACCCGCGTCCCCCTCCCCTCTCCTCCGCATCCTCTCATCCCTCGCCGGCCGCTCGGGCTGAGGGCCGGGCTATGCAGCTGCGGGGAGCAGGGAGCTGCGGGCGCGCGTCCCTGCGGCGGCGTCCCCGGGGGCCGCGCCCCGTGCGCCCCCGCGCCCGCTGCGGGCGTCTGCTCCCTCCGCCGAGCGGCGTCTTTGTGTGTGGGGGTGTGAGAGGCGAGGCGCGAGTCCGCGCCGCGCCGCGCCGCCGAGTGTCCGCTCCCTCTCCGGGCGGGTGGGGGCCTCTCCGCGCCGCCCGCCGCCGCCGCCTCGCGAGGACGCCCGCGGCCCGCGCCGCCCGCACCGCGCCGGGCGCGCCGCCCCCGCCCGCCGGCGCCGCTCGCACATGCCCGAGCCGCAGCCCTGCGAGCAGGCAGCCCCGGCCCCCCGCCCCGCGGCCCCGGGCCCCGGCTCCGGCGCCGTCCCTCCTCCCGGGCCGGGCGCCGCGGCCCCGGCATGAGGAGCGGGCGATGATCCCCGCCAACGCCTCCGCCAGGAAGGGGCCCGAGGGCAAGTACCCGCTGCACTACCTCGTGTGGCACAACCGCCACCGCGAGCTGGAGAGAGAGGTCTGCGCCGGCCAGGTAAGAGCGCCGTCGGGCGCCGCGGGGACCCCACGGCTGGGCACGCCCGCCCGGCGTGGGGAGGGGGCGCGGCGCGGGCTGTCCCGCCTCCCCGGCGAGTTTGCAGCTCTTCTTTGTTCGCAACCGCAGCTTTTGTGCTTGTTGACCGGGCGAGGGTGATGGGAGCGGCCCCCGCCCACTCCCCTCCAGCCGGGACCGGCGGCCCACACGTGTTCCGGACCCTCCCAGATTGGGCTAGGGGACACTGTGCCCCTCCTCCGCTGGGGCAGTGAGGGCTGCGGGGAGGGGCTGCCGACTGGGTCTGTGTTCCATGTAGTGGGAGAGTCCGCCCCACTCAGCCGAGCAGCGACACCTCCTGCGTGAGTGTGCGGAGGTGGTCAAGGCCTGCGTAGGGAGGGGGTCACAGGTCAAGGATCAGAGAATAGGCTGTAACACTCCCAGGCATCTCAACCGCACCCATGTCCTTTACCCTCACGGTGAGTGCTTAATCTGTTTGCTCACACTGGGCAGAGCCCCTGGATCCCTCAGACCCCAGCGCTGGCTGAGATGTGGGGAGTGGAGAGAGACCCTCTTGGGGAAGCCCTGAAGGGCCTTGTCCAGGTGCTGAAAGGCGCTCTCCTGCCCTCTGGTGCTGGGGCCTGGCTTCTAGGCGCTGAGCCCCCTAACCGCTGGCCTCAGAAGGGATTTGAGGTTCTGCACACAGAGCGGCCTCCCTGGTTCCTGCTAGTCCATGAGAACGGGTTGGTCAGCCAGCTTTGGCTGGGCGGTGGCCTCCAAGAAGATAGGGTAAGGGATGGGATCTCCTGGCCATTCTTCAGGACCAAGGCAGGCACAGGTCACAGGTAGTCCTACCTCTGCCTTGGCCCCCAGGCCACAGGTAGGCACTCGTGGCGTGGGCAACACCCCTTCCAGGATAGGGAAGCAGGAGCCAGAGCTGGGCCCAGGCTGCCTTGGTTTGCCTCAGGTTGAGGCCTGCAGACTTGGCCCGGATCTGAGACCCTGGGGTCATGGGCTGGGAGTGGTTCGCTCAGGAGTTGCCCCCTTTGGGAATATGCCTTTTGCGGGCCACTTCCTTAGTCACCGGAAGTTCAGTTTGAGGAGCTGTCTGCTTCCCAAGGGAAGAGTGAGGTGGAGAGCAGGACATCACCAGATAGTGAGTGAGAGGAGGATCAGAGTGTGTCTCTGAAGTCCACCATGGAGCCCTCAGACCAGCACGGCATCCAGCTCTGCACAGCCATCCCAGGAAATGTTGGGGTGACCTGAGCCTCCAAGCCTCTGGGCTGGTCGGCGTATCTACTTTCATTCTACTTCTGCTTACACAAGGCCACTCCAAGTTGCTCCTCAGACTGTGTCTCTGTTTATCCATCACAAGGAGGTAGTTGGGGCCGGCAGGTGGCATAGTGGTTAAGCCCAGGGTTCGCAGGTTTGGATACCTACGCACCGCTTATCAAGCCATGCTGTGACAGTGTCCCATGTACAAAATAGAGGAAGATGGACACAGATGTCAGCTCAGGGCTAATCTTCCTCAGCAAAAAGAGGATGATTGGCAACGGATGTTAGCTCAGGGCCGATCTTCCTCACCAAAAATAAATAAATAAAAAAAAATAAAGGAAGTAGTTTGCAGCCATAGAGGCCTGGTAAAAGAAGCGAGGTCAGAGAGGTAGGTCCTGGGGGACAAAGATGAACAAATCAGGTGCAGCCCCTGCCCTCAAGGACACCTGGTTCTGGTGATGCGAGTGTGAGCAGGGAGGTACAGGGTGATGTGCAGGGTGTGAAGACACACAGTCCAGTCTCTTCTGGCTCTTCTCTGCTTTCCTCCCCTGAGGGCAAAAGAAGACAAGCCTCTGACAGAGGTTACAGCTGGCAGGATTTAAGTCTGATCTGAGAGGAACTTCCCCATGGGATGGTTGATGGTTGGTTGGAGGATTGTTAGGCAGAAGGCTAGTGGCTGAATCTCCAGAATGCCTCAGTTGCACTCCCCAGCCCGAGGGGTGGGTGGTCCTTTTCTTGCAGAGATTGGAGAGAGGCAAAGTACCCTAGAAGAAAAGGCTCTTTCACTCAGGCCTCTCTGATTGATAGTACTCAGGTCAGCAGCCATCTTGCTGGGGTGAGGTTGGGGTGGGGAGCACTGGAACCTGTAGGTAGGGGTGGTTGGGGGCCACTGAGTGTGTTCCTTTGTGCTCCCCTCAGGCTGCCACAGAAACCAGGCACCAGGTTCACCCCTATCCCCACCCTCCCATCCCTCTGCCCTGGTGCATTAATGTCTCCTGGAAATGGACACCGCCTGCCCTGATCCAGGCCAGGGGGAGTATAGGGCACTGGTTGTGCTTAACCCTTGTTCAAGCACAAGGAGTCAGGCCAGCCCTCTCCTTTGCTCTGGGGGTCCCAGGAAGGGGGATGCCAATCAGACGTGGTGGGAGAGGCCCCTGGCAGTATCGCAACTCCAGGACTGACGTTTGCATCCAAATGTGCACTGCTCAGTCCTCAGGGCGTCGGGCTCCCAGGGAGAGCTGAGGATACCCAACCCAGCCGTTTCCTGCAGGGGATGGGCCTGGGGGCGGCCACCTAACATCATAGGGAAACCCTGTAGACTCCAGGCATCCCAGCTGGGGGTCCCCAACCTCTGGTCCTCCTGGCACCAACTGTCACAGAAAACAGCCAGGCTTTCCTCAAGCACACAGCAGCTGGGTTTCCCTGGTCTTTACTTGGCATAGCTGCCTCTTCTTCATTCCAAGAAAGCCCCACAGAGGCCCTTCTGGGGGCAGGCTTGGCAATGCTGGCCAGCTGAGGAGGGGTATGGCATGGCAGGCTTCAGAGCAGGTTCGTGGACTTTGCTCAGGCCCCTGGTAGCTCTTTTGGGGGCTGGAAGCAGGGAGTGGTGGGTGGATGGGAGGTGCTCAGCAGGTGTTTTTTGGGGAAAGGAAGGGTCCATGGCCACCCCTAGCTGGCAACCAGCAGTACAAAGGTTGCTGGCTGCTCTGCTCCCTGCCATGCAGGTGCCCTGCCAGGTTGGGAGGGGCAGGGGGTTGTAGGCCAATGATGTGCCCCTTCCACCTTGGCTGGCAAGGCCCTGGTTCTGGAGTCATGAGTCCCTGGTGTTCCCTGGGGGTGGGAGGTGGAAGTTAGACTGTATAGTTCCCTGTGGGAGGACTGAGGGGAGCAGGATTCTTCCCCCGGCAACAGGCACTCTGGAGGGGGCCAGACTCTGGTCCCAGGGGCTGCTTCCGCCCGGGGCCTCCTTCCTCCTTTCCCCAGTTCTTCCTTCTACCTAGAGGTGAGATGGGATTGTGGGGCCCCTGAATGCCCAGACAGAGGCTGCTCCACCCAAGGTACCTGTTATGTCCAGGAGCACCTGTGATCTCCTCGCTTCCTAAAGAGGGCAGTCCCGGCTGTGGGCCGCCACCACAGCTGGTGAGTTGGGAAGTTCAGGAGAGAGCCACAAACCCCAGAAACCAAAAATCAATGTGTCTGGGGTGAGGGGGAGGGGCTGTGTGGGGCAAGATGGAGAGGGCAGGGTGGAGGGCGAGTCCACAGGTGCTGCCCCCACCTGCCCACCTCAGCTTGAGGAAGCATCCTGGCTCCCACCCCCTTGAGCTCAGGTGTGCCTGTCCCTACACCTCACATCGGGTGGAAGAGCTGAGAAGCAGTGACCAGTGACCACACCGGACTCTGGCTGTCCTCCCTAGGGCTGGGGGAGGGTGGAGGGCAGGCAAAGGAGATGAAGGCTTAGCAGGCGAGGCCCCATGCCCTGGGCCCCTCACCTTTCCTCTCCAGCCCCCGTGTTTAGTCTGTACATTTGGTGTGTCCTTATAAGATTTCATTTAACAAAAGGATTCTGCTAATGCTAAACAAGTTTGAAAAATACCCTGCTAGTGCCTGTGGGTTTGTATGCCTGTGTAAATATGCTGGCAACGAACACGTGTGTTACACATGAGTAGAACACATGAGTAGATCTCTGAAGAGCCGGAGGGCAGGTGGGCATGTGCTTGTACACTTAGGGGTGCACACGTGTTGTGAGTATGGAGGCAGGAGGAGTATGAGTGTGTAACCTGTGCACGTGTGTGTGTGTGTGTGTGTGTGTATGTATGTATAGGTGTGTGCCTGAGTGGAAGCATGGAGGCTCTCTGCCCAGGGAGCCCCAGCTCCTAAGCTCAAAAGACCCCTGCTTTTGACTCCAGCTGAGGCCTGCTGGAGAGTTTCCATCCTCTGGGTGGGGAGGGCTGGGTGTTAGGTTTCATGGGAAACCTTTTCATTCCAGCAATTAAATGGCTGCAGGCCTTTGCTGAGGAAGTTAATGAATTCTCCCACCTGGGCCCGGGGCAAGGTGCCACTTCTGCTGCAGGCCCTGCTTTGGGTGGGTGGAGGGAGCTTCTTTGGGGCTTGGCTGGGTGTATGCGGGGCCCACAATGGCCCTGGAAAACAGCGGTGCCCTGGGAACCCTGGAGAGGGCTGTCGGGAGAGCTCCTGAGGAGTGGGGGTGGGGAGGGGCACCCTGCTCAGCAGGCAGTGCCAGCCTCTCTCGAACCTGGAGCTAAGGCACCTGAGGGGGAGGGTGGCAGGCAGCATCTGCAGCCCTGGGGCCGGGCGGGGTGCCCTGCCAGCTCCCTGGGGTCTTGTTAGCAGCAGCAGCAGCATCTGGGGCAGGGCCTGGGGGAGGCACATGGCTCTGCTGCAGCCCTGTGGGAAGGCCTCCTCCTCACTTCCCCAGTCAGCCCAGGGTCTGTGAACCCTCCACCACGTCCACCCCAGGACTCACGAGCCCACTCAGGTCAGACCCCCAGGGGCCCAGCCCAACCCATAATAGGCAAAGAGTAAACAGTGCTCCCCCTCCTCTTCGGGGAGCTGGTGTAGAAGAGCATCCGGGCGGCCGCTCTCATCTCCAAGCCACAGCTCAGAGGGCCATAGAGGCCAGGCTCACTTTTTTTTTGAGGCTCCTAATATATTTAAAAATGAAGAAATGCTAACGCAGGGTTATAAAAATTATATAAATAAATTAAATTACTTAAAATATTTTATTTTTGACAAAGGAGTTCAGACTCATGTTTTAAAATATTTGACTGTGGCTAGAAGGTTTATAATGAAAAGCAGCAGTCCTCGCTCTTCCTCTCCCTGCCTCATTCCCCGGAGGCGACCACTTTGGACTCTTTAGGCTGTTCTGTTATTTCCCTCCATAACTATAAACAATATACTTCTACAACTATTTATTGGTTTATCGGTTTTACACTTTATTGCCTTCCCTTCCCATGTCCCTTAAATTTAGTCACCTATGCATTTGTTTAACAAATATTTCTTAAGCACGGGTTATGTGCCTGGCGTTATCCAGGGACTGGGGGTGTGGCATTGAACAGAACAGACAGGGACCCTCCCTTCGTGGGGCTTACAGCTAGATGAGGGAGACAATGAAGAAATAAACAAGCAATTTAATCTTGGATGAGAACTAAAGCAGAATAAGGTGCAATAAATAGATAAATAGTAACTGTCATTTAAGATGGGTTGTCAGGGCAGGCCTTTCTAAGAAGGTGACATTTGAGCGGCGACCTGAGTGGGGTGAGGGAGAAAGCTTTGCGGCTCTCCAGGGTATCCCGGAGAAGATGGTTCCAGGGAAGGCTGGTGTCTGGGAGTAGAGTTTGGAGTAGAGGTGGGAGGGCACATGAGTTCAGAGAGTTGTCCAGGGCTGTTGGAATTTATTCTAAACAGGATGGGAAGCCAAGGGAAGGTTTTGAGGTGAAGGGTGTCAGGCCCTGAGGAACATTTCACAGGATGACAGTAGCTGCGATGGGCTATGTGGAGGACAGATCTAAGGAGCCGAGAGTGGCGTGAAGAGACCAGTGAGGAGGCAGCTGGGCCACCAGGTGAGAGATGGGGTGGCTACACCAAGGATGATGAAAACTGAGAAGACTCTGGATCTATTTTGAAGGTAGAGCCTATAAGGTCAGGTTTTGCTGATGGATTAGATATGGAAGGTGAAAGAAAAGGAAGAGAAGAAGACAGTTCTCAAGTTTTTTACCTGAAAAGGGAGTGAATCGAAGTACTGTTTCCTGTGATGGGAGAACGGGGGTAGGTGCAGCTGTCCAGGAATGGCTGGAGTGAGGAAAGCAAGAGAAAGAGGAGAGGTCTTTTTTTTTTTTTTTTTAATTTTATTTATTTATTTTTCCCCCAAAGCCCCAGTAGATAGTTGTATGTCATAGCTGCACATCCTTCTAGTTGTTGTACGTGGGACGTGGCCCCAGCATGGGCAGAGAAGCGGTGTGTCGGCGCGCACCCGGGATCCGAACCCAGGCCGCCAGCAGCGGAGCGCTCGCACTCAACCGCTAAGCCACGGGGCCAGCCCAAGAGGAGAGGTCTTGATGTCCCATTTTATTTCATGAATTCAATTATTTTTTTCATGTTCTTCTGAGGATGTAAATTACTGTTTTCCCCCAAAAAAGTTTTCTTCTGTTTCTTGCCTTGACAGTGTTTTCTCTGCATTTTTAGCATCTATTTGCATGTTTTGGTCTCTTTCATGTTGGTGACTTTCCTCAAATGTCCAGTCACCCTTGGCTGTGGGAGCGTATTTAAGAATGGGGTGAGGAGATATTGATGCATAGGTGCCACTGTAAGATGATTGGGTGGCAAGCTGGCCTGCTTGTTGTAGGATCCCCAAATGTCTGTACACAGAGGCCTTTTGTGCCTCTAGTTTCTCGAAGGAAGAATTCTCCAATCTCCTGCTAGGGGTAGGATGGGGCAGTGATGTGTGTAGTGTGGCTGCCAGTGGTTGAGGACCCGAGGCAGGGCAGGGACTGGGCTTTCAGTTTTCGGCCCCATGACCTCATCCTCAGGTCAATGTCCCTGAGTCCAGTGCATCTCAGGCTCAATTTCTATAGAGAATAACCCCCTGGCATCCTGTGGAGGGGTTGGGGGCGTCTCCCAGTTTTACAAGAATGGGGAGGGGGCCAGGGGTTCTGAATTTCAACCAGCCCCAATGTATTCAGCTCTGAGCCTCAGCCCTACCTCTGCTGTTCCCACTGCCTGCATGTGCTGCACCTTTCAAGGGTGCTGGGGGTGAGCTGGCTTGCTATTCACTGAGATTCCCCTCTGTGAGTCCTCGGGTTCTAGTCCCCTCTGCTCCCCTAAGTCAGTTGTGATGTCCCAGCCACGTTCCATGTTCTAAAGATGTGTTGAAATTTTTCACATGCTGACATCTCTTGTCTTTATTCTTGTGGATTTTAAATATTTTATTGACATTCTTATACTTACAAATTTACCATTTGGGGCACTCTTTATTCCTTTGTATAGATCTAAGTTTCCATCTGGTATCATTTTCCTTCCACCCAAATAACTTCCCTTAACATTTCTTGCACATCTTGTAGTGATAAATTCTCTTAGCTTTTGTTTGTCCACAAAAGTCTTTATTTTCCCAATTTATTTTTAAGGATATTTTTCACAGGATATAGAATTCTAGGTCTATAATTTTTTTCCTAACACTTTAAAGATTTCATCCTGTTGTCTTCTAGCTCGCACAGTTTCTGATGAGACACATGTAATGTTTCCTGTATTTGTTCTTCCATTCATAGTATGTCTCATTTCTCAAAATGCTTTTAAGATTTCCTTTTTATCACTAGTTTTCAGCATTTGATTATGATGGGCTTTGGTGTAGTTTTTTTGGTGTTTGTCTTGCTTGGGATTCATTGAGTTTCTTGGGTCTATGGATTTATCATTGTATTAGTTTCTGTGACAAATTATCACAGATTGGGTGGGTTAAAACAACAAAAATTTATTCTCTCATTGTTTTGGAGGTTGGAAGTCCAAACTCAAGGTATGAGCAGGTCCCCACTCCCTCCAAAGGCTCTAGGGAAGAATCCTTCCTGGTCTATTCCAGCTTCTGGTGGCTCCAAGCATTCCTTGGCTTGTGGCTGCATAACTCCAATGTCTGCCTCTATCTTCACGTGGAACTTTTCCTTTCTCTGTGTACCTCTCCTCTATGTGTCTAATAAAGATACATCATTGGATTTAGGGCCCACCTGCATAATCGAGACTGATCTCACCTTGAGATCCTTAAGTTAATTACATCAGCAAATACCTTTTCTCCAAATAAGGTCACATTTACATGTTCTAGGGGTTAGGATGCATACTTATATTTTTGGAGGGCACCACCATTCAACCCACTGTAATAGGTTTTTTTTTTTTTTTTTTAATCAAATTTGGAAAAATTTTGGCTACTATTTCTTTAAATTTGTCTTATTTCCCGCACTTACTTATCCTATCCTCTGGGACTCCAGTTACACATATGTTAGAATGCCTTATAGTGTCTCACAGATTGCTGAGACTCTTTGAATGTTTTTCAGTACTTTTTTCCTCCTCTGTGCTTCAGTTTGTATAGTTCTATTGCTACATCTTCAAGTTCACTGATTTTTTTTTATTCTGTAGTGTCTAATCTACTGTTAATGCTATCCAGTGAATTTTTCATTTCAGATATTGTACTTATCTCCCATTTCTTTCCCCATGAACATTGTGTTCATGTTTTTCTTTAAACTCTTGAGCATGTCGAGCCATTCATCATCTTTATTATTTCTGAATATATTTCTATTAAATGATTTTTCTCCTAATAATGGGTCATATTTCCTTACTTCTTTGCATGTCTAGTAATTTTTAGCTGGATGTTGGACATTGTAAATGTTGTGATGTTAAGCATCTGGATTTTGTTGTCTTTCTTTAAAGAGTGTTAGGCTTTGTTCTGGCAGACTGAGTTACTTGCAAATCAGTTTGAGCCTCTTGAGTTTATTTTTAATCTTTATTAGATTGGGTCTTGGTGAGCCTTTTCTGTAGGAATAATTCAGCCCTACTACTAAGACCTTCTCAGGTCTCTGTTGAATATCCTGAGTAAACAACAAGGACTCTCCAGTCTAGCAGGTTGGAGCTTGAATGTGTCACTGCCCTTGGTGAGCTCTGAGAGTTTATCAGCTTATTGCTCCTTTGCTGCCTGGTCTTACTGAGTTTCATTCTACACATGTGAAGTTTAGTATTCAGCAAAGACTCAAAGGTACCCCATGCAGATTTCTGGAGCTCTTTTTTTTTTTTTTTTTTTTGCATAGCTCACTCCTTCCTGGAACTCTGACCTGCAACTTCTAGCTACGTCAGCCTCCCTGAACTCCTGTCTCTGTCTCCTCAACTCCTCAGGGAGAATACCATGCTCTGCTGGGGATTCCCCTCCCTGAATTGCAGTCTGGAATGTTCCTCCAGGTAGAAATCCAGGCAATCATAGGGCCCACCTTGTTTGTTTCTCTTACTTCAGAGATCACAGTCTTGGACTACTTGTTGCCTAGTGTCTGAAAACAATTATTTCATATATTTTGAAGCAATAGTTTTCTCTGTTTATGGTGGAAGGGTATTTCAGTTATCTCATCATGGTTGGAGTGGAAGCCTTTTACTGGCATTTTAATCAAGTTTTGGGAAGGAGAGGAAGAGTTACATGCATGTGGTCAGTTCATTGTATTTCACTAGAAGTCCTAGACTCCTGAAATATATTTAAATATTTATGTTTAACAAACATATGCTTTTATCACCCAACAAAAATCTCATGCAATGTAATCATGCTATTTTTTATAACATTTATAAAAAATGTTAATACATGGTTTCCCACAGGCACAGAACATGGGTTTGAAGTTGTACCATGAACATGTGTTTTCATTCCTATCATGTATTACTGCAGCTGTTTGCTAAACCTCACTCAGTGATAATGTCAATGATCTAAATTGGTGGCCCTTCCTGAAGGTGTTGTCTTGGACCCCTAGGATAGGTCCTGTCTCAGGTGCCCTCCTTGGCCAACAGCCTCTCTAGACCACCCTTCAGCTCCAGGCTTACTCTTCACAGGCGCCCACTGGGCCTTGAAGGAGTGAACCCAGTCAGGGGACCTGGGTGGGCAGGAAAGGAGGAAAGTCCTCCCTTTCTCAGAGTTACTTCCTGCCCTGTCCTGCAAGCCCCTTTCCACTTGTGTGTGTCTTTTCCGCTGCCTTGTAAGTTGGGCAAGGCAGGGCTGCCAGGTGGTTGCTGCCTGCTTAGAGGCTGTTGGGCTCAGATGGGCAGCCTCAGAAGTGACCAGGGCTACATCTTCACCTCCTTCTCCAGGTGGACATCGAGCAGCTGGATCCCCGTGGGCGGACTCCCCTGCACCTAGCCACCACACTGGGGCACCTCGAGTGTGCCCGTGTGCTCCTGGCACATGGTGCAGACGTGGGCAGGGAGAATCGCAGTGGCTGGACAGGTGGGCACCCCTGCTCACCCTGGCCCCACAGCCAGGGTCTCCCCAGCATCATAGCCTCACCTCTGCTTGGCTGAGGGGAGCCCAGGGTAGGATTCTGCCCTGAGACATTGCCTCCCCTCCCCCAGTGCTTCAGGAGGCTGTGAGTACCCGGGACCTGGAGCTGGTGCAGCTGGTGCTGCGGTACCGGGACTACCAGCGAGTGGTGAAGCGGCTGGCGGGCATCCCCGTGCTCCTGGAGAAGCTGCGCAAGGTGAGGGCCAGCCTCTCAGCCTCCCCACTGTAGCCCTTGAACCCTGTCTCTAGTGCAGGCTTAGCCACTGTCCTTTTCATCTTCCAGGCCCAGGACTTCTACGTGGAGATGAAGTGGGAGTTCACCAGCTGGGGTAAGAGGGGCTCGGGGCCTCTCTGGGTGCTCTCCCACCTTAGGGCTTTTGCACTGGCTGCCCCCCTGCTTGGAGCAGCCTTCCCATAGCTCTTCCTGTGGCTCCTTCTCATCTTTTACCTCTCAGCTCAATGCCACCTCCTCAGCTAGGCCTTTCTACACTGCCTCAGACATTGTCTCGATTCCATTATTATTTCTTTCACTTTGTAATGATTTGCTCGTTTGTTTGTTACCTGTCACCCCTTGATAGAAGCTAAGCTCCAAGAGGGCAGGGGTCCTGTCTTGTTCAATGTTGTGTCCCCAGTGACTGGAATAGTGCCTGGCACACAGTAGGTGTTCAATAAATATTTGCTGGAAGATTGGATGAAAGACTGAGTGCATGAATAAACAAATGGTGGATACCAGGGACTTGCTGGTGGCTGCACACGCCAGTCCCCAGCCTCAGGTTGCTCACATCTGAGTGACTGTGGTCTATATTTGTGTGGGGGGAGATGGGGGAGTGCTGCCCTCCCACCAGTTCCCTTATCCTTTCCCGGCCCCACCACTGACCCTGACCCCACTCCCTGAGGTGGCCCAGGCAGGGTGGGCCAGGCTAATTGAAGCCACCTCTGACCTTCCCTTCTGCCTAGTGCCCCTGGTGTCCAAGATCTGCCCTAGTGACACCTACAAAGTGTGGAAGAGTGGGCAGAACCTGCGGGTAGACACCACGCTCCTGGGCTTTGACCACATGACGTGGCAGCGAGGGAACCGCAGCTTTGTCTTCAGGGGCCAAGGTCAGGCAGGTGGGAGGCGGGGAAGGGTGGGGAGGCCGGGGACAGCCCCACGCCATCCCTGACCCCCGTGCTGTTCGGCGGCTGGCAGACACAAGTGCCGTGGTGATGGAGATTGACCACGACCGCCGGGTGGTGTACACGGAGACTCTGGCGCTGGCCGGGCAGGACCGTGAGCTGCTGCTGGCTGCTGCCCAGCCCACCGAGGAGCAGGTGCTGAGCCGGCTCACCGCGCCCGTCGTCACCACGCAGCTCGACACCAAGAACATCTCCTTTGAGAGGTGAGTGGGCATGGCCTTGGTAGCCGGGAGCCAGCCTGGTGGGGTGCCCCCTCACCTGGACCACTCTGCTTCCCCAGGAACAAGACTGGCATCCTGGGCTGGCGCAGTGAGAAGACGGAGATGGTGAATGGGTATGAAGCCAAGGTGAGGCCACGCTCTTGCCCACAGTGAGCTGGGCAGGGGTTTCCTGACCACCCTTTCTCAACCTCGGAGGTGTGGAAGCAATGCGGCGTGGAGGGAAGGGCACTAGACTAAGTGGCAGCTGATGAGAATGGCCAGAGTTTATCGAGCACTTAGTATATTATATTCATGTTCAAGGCACTGTTCTGACATTTTATATGTATGTATGTCATGCACACGCGTATATGTGTATATATCACACATTTACACACACACACTCATTTAATCCTTACAACAACCCTTTCAGGTAGATCTATTATTATTCCCATTTTACAGATGTTTATTGAGCGCTTTCCCATTTAATCTTCACAACAATTCTATGAAGTAGGGTATCAGCCCATTTCATGATGAGGAAACAGAGGCTTGGAGTGGTTCAATGACCTGCACAAGGTCACCCACCTGTAAGTGACCGAGCTGAGGCTCAGATCCTGGCTGCCTGACTCCAAAGCCAAGCCTTTACCCCTAAGAAGACTGTGTTGGTCACTCTGGGACCCCCACATTGCCCCTGTGGGCCCCATGGTGCCGCTGATGAATGAAGGGACTAACGAATGCTGCAGGGTTCTGTTTTGTTGTTTCCTCCTGGAGGCCTTCCCTGCTTCTATAGGTTGGAGAAAGCTTCTGCTTTTTGTTCCCCCAGCCCTCTGTTTCCCCCACCAGAGCATGTATCACATTGTGTTATAACTGTCCATTTTCTCATCTCTTCAACTAGATTGTGAGCCTCAAGAGGGCAGGGATCATGTCTGGCCATGCTTGTTCACCACTCTATCCCTGATGCCTGCCTCCGTGCCTGGCACATAAAGGCTGCTCTCAAAATGTTTGTTGAATGAATAAGAGAACGAATGAATGACTTCATATATTTACTTGCCCAAAAGTCTGGAGATTGGAGCAAACAGCTCTCCCACCTTCCTTGCAGGAAGTGTTCATAGTGCCTTTGGGGGCAGTGTGTAGGGGTACCAGAGCTGTCTTTGAGCCCTTTCCTCATCTGTCTCCAGGTATATGGGGCATCCAACGTGGAGCTCATCACCCGGACACGGACAGAGCATCTTTCAGAACAGCACAAGGGCAAGGTCAAAGGTAATGAGGCCGAGGCGGATGGGGGGAGATGTGAGGGACCAGCTCCCACTTGAGCGCCTCCATCGGTATTCCCTCTGACATCCTCGTAAAAGCCAGGATAGTTTATTTAGGCAAATAGGTTTCAATTCAAGTGCCAAGTCCTAGTGATTGAGTGGCTACCTAGAGTGTTGCTAAGAAGATTCTAAGGCAACATTTGGGCTCAATGGGAAAGAATGCTACAATTGATTACTAATGTCTGCATTGGATTTGAGAAGGGAGAGAAATGTCATGTATGCTATTTATTGGCCATTCTAGTCTAGTGGGACATACCCAAGGCAGAAAGTCAGGGAGCCCTGCCACTGAGTCTCTGTGCCTGTTGATACCACACCCAACTCTGGGTATCAGTTAGTCTGTCTAACGTGGAAAGACATAATTCCTACCTCACAAGGGAACAAAATGAAGTCATTATTATGGACGTGCCTGAAGGAAAACCCACACATACACATGCGTACCCCAAAACTGCTCACCAAAGGCAGGTATTTTTTGTCCAATGTCATCAACCTGGAGAGTGACACTTTTGGAGGTTTCTCCTGAGCTCCAGGCCTACTTTTTATTCTAGCTGTGCTTATAGTGGCCCTGGCCCGGGCCCCTTGGAGTCCTGAATCACCTTCAGATGAAGGGTCCTGGGTGTGTGGTGTGGGTGAGCAATCCCCGCTTCCCTCCAGGAACCAGCCTCCTCCCTAGGTCTTAGGTGCTGTCACTTCTGAGGGCTGCAGTATCCTCTGAGATGCCACATTTCTTGTAGGCTGTAAGACACCTCTGCAATCCTTCCTGGGAATTGCTGAGCAGCATGGGGGCCCCCAAAACGGGGTGAGTGTGTGCCAGGGGTGCCCCTATGTGGAAGGGTGTGGATGTGGCTCAGGAGGAGGCCTGGGAGGTGTCTTGCTTAGCGTGGTCTGTGTGGACCTCCTTTCCACAATGCCCAAGGCCATGTCAGCTCCACAGTGGCAGGGGGGACAGTTCCGGGGCCCATAAATCCAAACGGAGTGGCATCGGGAACTGAGAAGGGCTCATGGGCCCCTCCCCATGTGGTACAGACCCTGATCACTCAGACTCTGAGCCAAGCCAACCCCACTGCCATCACCGCAGAAGAGTACTTCAACCCCAACTTTGAGCTTGGCAACCGTGACATGGGCCGCCCCATGGAACTGACCACCAAGACACAGAAGTGAGGTCCCCTGCTGGTGCTGGGGAGGGGTGGGCAGGGCAGGGCAGGGGCTCCAGAAGGTGCTGGGAGGCCATGGCTTCTACAATGTCCCTTACCCCTTGGGATCTGGGGGGGCAGGTTCAAGGCCAAGCTGTGGCTGTGTGAGGAGCATCCCCTGTCCCTGTGTGAGCAGGTGGCCCCCATCATTGACCTCATGGCCGTCAGCAATGCGCTTTTCGCCAAGCTCCGGGATTTCATTACCCTGCGCCTGCCCCCGGGCTTCCCTGTCAAGATCGGTGAGCCCACACCGCGATTTCCCTTCAGCCACCGTTGAGGGGGGCCTAAGGTGTGAGGGGGTGGATGGTGGCGCCTGATGGTTTCCTCATCCTCAGAAATCCCGATCTTCCACATCCTCAACGCCCGCATAACCTTCGGGAACCTCAATGGCTGTGACGAGCCGGTGCCGTCGGTGCGAGGCAGCCCCAGCAGCGAGACCCCTTCCCCAGGCAGCGACTCCTCCAGTGTCAGCAGCTCCAGTTCCACGAGTGAGACCCTGCCCCGCTCTGAGCCCGCCCTTCCCACCCCTCCCCTCCGCTCCCCACCAGAGCGCTCGCTCGGCGGCCCCCTTTCCCAGGGAGTAGGCCGAGGGGTGGGCCCGGCCCCCACCTGACCCCCAGCCCGGCGCCCTCAGCCTCGTGCCGCGGCTGCGAGATCTCCCCCGCGTTGTTCGAGGCGCCTCGCGGCTACAGCGTGCGGGGCGGTCAGCGGGAGGCGGCGACCCGCGATGACGACGACGACCTGCTGCAGTTCGCCATCCAGCAGAGCCTGCTGGAGGCGGGCAGTGAGTACGACCAGGTGCGTCCCCGCGGCCGCGCCGGCCTCCAGCTTGCGGCACCGCCAGAGCTAACTGGGCCACGCCCCCTCCCTCCAGGTCACCATCTGGGAGGCGCTGACCAACAGCAAGCCGGGCACTCACCCCATGTCCTACGAGGGGCGCCGACAGGACAGGTCAGTGCCCGCCAGTCCTGAGAGGGTTTGGAGACACCTGTCTCCCTCCCCCGACCGCAGTACATATGCACAGAGTACCCTAGTACCCTGTCACAGTAGGTGAGGACAGTGCCGGCTGAGCGACCCCTCTTGGCCCAGAGAAACCGTGGTGCCCTCGCCAGGGACCCTACTGGTACCAAGAGGGCTTCTACCACCACCCTTTCCTGACTCTGGGGTGGGTGAGCAGTACTCTAAAAGCAGCCAGGGAGCAGGATCCAGGCTTCTTGGCCGTTAGACCCTTACCAAGAAGGATGTCAGGGCTGGGGTTCTAGATGCCCACATACTGTGGGCCGCCGTCCACTGGGGGGATGAGTTTTGGAGGGGCTGGGATCTGCCACAGCAGGGTAGGAATCAGGGAGGTGACGCGGCCTGCTCCGTCCTGGGGCCTCCACTCTGTCTCCCGGCCCCGCTTATGGGCAGGTGCGACCCGGAGCCCTCGACGTATCTTACCTGCCCCCAGGAGCGCTCCGCCCACGCCACAGCGCCAGCCCGCGCCCCCGGCCGCCCTGGCGTCGGTCCCCAGCCCTCGGCCCAGCCGGGGCCCAGGCCCAGGCGGCCACGTGTTCCGGAGCTACGACGAGCAGCTGCGGCTGGCCATGGAGCTGTCAGCGCAGGAGCAGGAGGAGCGGCGGCGGCGCGCGCGCCAGGAGGAGGAGGAGCTGGAGCGCATCCTGCGGCTCTCGCTGACGGAGCAGTAGCACCCACTGCCGGGCCCCTCGGCCACGCCACGCGTGACCCGCCCGGGAGCGAGATCCGGTCCGGGCCGCGCGCCCGCCGAGCTGCGGCCGGAGACTGGAGCGGCCGCCTTGGGGACTTAGCGGTGCACCAGCCACCAGAGGGGGAGGGGTTCGGCACGGCCGCGGGGTACCTTTCCGGGCCAGGGCCCTGGAGGCAGCTGGCACGGCCCGGTCCCCCTGCTTTGCTGTATCCTGACCCCCACCCCTCTTCCCTGGGCTCAGACCTGTCCAAGGACGGAGCCAGGCGGTCCTGAGGGGAGAGACGGGTTCTCAGAGGAGCAGTGTCCCCATCCCTTGCTCCTTCTGGCCCGTCCTCCTCTCTGCTCACTGACCCTACTCCAGGACACTGCCCGTGAAGCCTTTGCATCTCCGCTCTTCACCCCTGGGGGGCAGCTGAGCTCCCCACGTGCTGTGTTGCAGCTTGTCCCAGATGCAAACCAGCACGTCAAGGGCCCAGCCCCTCCCCCACCCCGGCATTTCAGCGTCAAGTGCACTTAGCGGGGTGTCCGGGTCCCCCAGCCCCCACACCCCTCCCGGGTCTCAGGGTGGTCCCAGCTTCTCTTTGGGCGGGCAGAGATTGCAATCCTTATCCCCAAGGCATGTTTTTGTGATCAGGGAGGGTGCCCAAGGTGGCCCCCCGGGTCTGGGCAAGGCCTGGCTCCCTCACGGGGTCTTGGCGGATGGGGGTAATACTGGGCTGGGGGCAAGCACCAGACCCTACACTAGACTGGACACAGAGGGGTCGCCTAGGGCCCTGGCACCACCACCCATCCCTTCCCACCAGCCGCTGCTAGCCCTCTGTGGTTGTCCGTCCCACTCGCCCCCACCCAGGGGCTGACCCGAAAACCCTTCATCCAATGGTGCTAACCCCCGGCTCTCCCCTGCCCCACCCCACCCACCCAGAGAAGCACAGACCCCGCCAGGGGCAGGGGCCCACCGCACACCCTTGTCCGGGTTCTCTCGGACTGGCCTTCCTGGCTAAGCCAGTGAGGCTCGGAAGGGACACAAAGAGGATGAAATAAAAGAACAAAGAAAAACTGTTCCTCTCACCCCCTTCCCTGATGCCAGGGGCACCAGACTGATTCTGAGGCACAAATAAAAGAGGCTTCAAACCGGAGGCTTTTCCTTCCTGGCTTTACTGAGGAAGAACGCCCACCTGCGGGTTGGGAGTTCCTTCTGAACCTCAGTGTGGGGAGGGCTCTGAGGTAAGGGGATGCCCGGTGGGTCTTGACCCCGGGGTTGCATTCGTCAGGCCCCCCGGGAGCCTAGGGGTAGCATTCGCATCCCCCACCACCCCACCCCATGCAGGAGGCATAGACTGAGCACTTTAGTAAAATATTTCATTCAGTACATCTTGTTTTCCTCCTAGAGTCAAGGCCACAGCAGAGGGCTGGGGGCAGGGTGTGTGTGTGTGTAGAGGAGGTGTGTGAACCTGCTTCCTCATGCCAGTTCTCTCGTTAGTTCTCCGGCAGGGGTGCCGCAAGGAAGCCGCCCTCGCCCCTCTCCCCTGCGGGTGGAAAAAAGGAAGAGAGCCATCTGCCATGGACTGCTGGGTTTAGCCAGTGTGTCCGGTTCTACTGCCAACCGGTTGTGTATGTCTGTAGAACTGGGGTGACGCACGTCCGGTTTACCACTCGGGGTGGTGGAGTCAAGTGAGCTAATTAGAGGGAGAAGCGTTGTAATTTTCCCCAGCCAGTCTGGGGAGACCCGTCAAATCGCCACCCCTTTGAGGTCAAGCCCAAGCTCCCCAATATCCCCAAGCATCGCGCTAATACTAAGTACTTCCCCTGCCCTGGGCGGATGACAGAGGGGACCCTGCCTCGCCGTGCAGCACCAATGCTGAGACCCCGTCAGCCCGGGCCTCCCACGGCCAGCTCCTGCTGAGTCCCGGATGAGGAACGCAGCCCGGCGGGCGCCAGACGCACGCGAGTCTCCACAACGCTCCCTCCGTCCAGGGCCCCCGCGCCGGGCAGAGTTCCCTTCCCAGTCCCGCCCCCGCCCCAGCCCAGGGAGGCGGGGTCCGGACCAAAAGCCGGGGCGGGGCCGAGACCGTGCGCCCGGGAGAGCCTGGCTTCGCCCCCCAGGCTCGAGCTTCCCCCGGCGCGCCGCGCTAGTCTGTGCCGTCCACCAGCTCGCAAAGCATGTTCTCCAGAGCCGTGATGCGCCGCTCCTGGGCCTGCACCTGCTCGCGAAGGGCCTTGATCTCCTCCAGCAGCGTCTCCAGGGTGTGCTGCTGCTGGGGCGCGGAGGACAGGAGAGGCGGTGTCAGGCCGGGGGCGGTAGGGGGATGTGTAGACTCGGCTGGGAGGGGACGGGTCGGATCTTACCGACAAAGGGGCGTCGCTGGCCGACTGGCTGCGGCGGGGACCTGAGGGCGGGCGCACATCCAGGATGTTGCGCTTGGTGACCCGGAGCTCGCGGTGCTTGGGGGGCACGTAACCGTCCCTCAACGAGATGAGCACGGGTTCGGCGTCCTGGCCCGATAGCCATTCGTCCGCTTCTAGGGCTGGCTCGGGGCCCGGCGTATCTGGGTATAGGTCGTCCTGGAACAGGTCTGACTGCGGGATGGGGGGACAGGAGGTTAGCAGGGTGCCGGGCCTGCTCCGCTCCCTTCCGCCTCGCAGCCCTGCCCAACCTCTCTTCTGGTCCCTCACCTTTCGGGGCACAGTCATGATGATGGGTTCACACTTTCTTTCGTGCAACTTGTAGAACCTATAAGGGAGCGGGGTTCAGCACCCCCGCAGGCTCCCACACCCTTAACTTCTGCCTGGGACCAAGGGGTTAGAGGCCATGCCTTGCTGAGCCTACCATGCATTGCACTTTAAACATATTATTGGTCCAGCTGGTAAAACACCTCTGATGGGGTGTTTATCATCATTTTACAGATGAGGAAGCTGAAGTTCAGAGAATGTCAAGCTCGTTAGCGCTGGGGCTGGCCCTGGAAACAAGCCTATTTGACCCCCCCCCAACCCCAAACCCCTCTTTTCCAAAGATTACGTCATTGGGGAAGCCCCCGTGTCTTCCCGGATGGGAAGTGGGGACAGAGGCAGGTAAGCGGGAAGAGCGAAGGCTGCTGACCGGGCGATCTCGCACTTGCTGACATCCAGCCCCCGCTTGGGCATGAAACCCATGCCCCTCTGCGGCTCCTTGCTGCTGAACGTGTTCAAGTAGTGCACGAAAGGTGGTTCGTCGGTAATCTCAAAGTACCGAATGCTGCTGTCGCCCTGCAAAACCAGTTGGTTCAGAGACGCCCTGGGAGGGGCCCTCCACATCGCCGTCCAGCCCCCTGTTCTCCCCTCCCGGCCGCGGGCACCTTGCCGCATAGGTAGACGATGCTGGAGTCGGCATCGTAGAAGGGCAGTAGGACCCCGTTGCTTGTGTCCATCTCCTGCAGTGCCACTGGCTCCTCGAAGTTGTTCTGCCGGAGCACAGGAGGCGTGACCAGTCCTGGCCCGCTCTCCGTGCCACTTCTGAATCCCCTGAAGTTCCTTTACACTTCCTGCCCGCCTCAAACCCCATGCGTTCCCAAGGCAGCTCTGGTGAACTGAGCTGCAGGCCACGCCCCTGGACACATCACTCCCAGTCCCTCGCACATATACCCCCTGCTCCGCCGCATGCAGTCACCGCAAACCACCCCCAGGGACTCGGCATCACCAGGTGGGAGCGCCAGCATGGGCTCCTTCGGGCGACGCAGCAAAACTGGGCAGAGGGGTGGGTGTGGGGATGGCAGGCGCTGCAAAGGGGGCAGCAGCCTCCAGCCCTGTCCAGGTGGGCATGCCCTGCGGGTGGGGGGCGCCTGGCCCCTCTCCCGTGATGCCAGTCCCCGGGGCACACACCCCAAGCTTCCAGCTGCGTTACCGGGTCCCACAGGCCCAGCTCTCGCTGGCTCATGCGGGTGAAGCCTGTGGTGAAGATATGACCCTGACGCGTGAAGACCGCCCGCATGGGCCTCATTCCCTCGTGGGCTGCAAACCTCTCCTGAGAGTAGGGGGGAGACAGGGAGAGGCGTCATCCAGCTGCCTGCCCTGAGGAGCCTGGAGGGCGGAGCAACCAGCTTGCTGACTTGGGTGCGAGGGGCAGGGATGGGAAGGGAGACAAAAGGGGGCCTAAGTACTCAGCTTCCTGGGGAGCCCTGGGGGCCCCAGGCCTGGAGAGCGTCGGGGCCCGGAGAGAGCGGGAGGCGCGCGTCTCTCAGCAGATCCCGAGCCCTTAAGTGCCCTCAGAGGCTGATGGCTAGAGCAGGGGACGTCTGCTGGCTCCCCGGGGTCGCAGCGAGGCTTTTCCCAGACGGGAGCTCCCCGCTCCGCTTCAGCCCTCTTGGGCACGGGCCACGGCCTGGGAGGGCGCTCCTGGCTGACCCAGCGAAGGAGCGCGCGCGCGCCCGGCGCGCCCGGCGCGCCCTGGCCTACCGGGTCCCAGAGCGCGAGTTGCCGCTCACTCATCCTGCTGAAGCCGGTGCTGAGTAACTTCCCGTCTGCGGTGAAGACGGCCCGCAGCGGGCGGGCGCCCTCGTGAGGCCGGGCTCGCTCCTGCTCGCGGGGTTAATGGGTTAGAGCCCCCGCCCCGGCCGCACTCGACGCGCGCACTCGGCGCAGACATGCACGTGCCCCGCGCACCCCGCACCCTGAGTTAGACTGAGGCTGGTGAGGCAGACGCCGCCGCCCTCCCACTGCACCCAGCGGTTGCCCCCTGTGCCCCACAGCGGGTCAACTAGGGCGGAAAGGGGACAGCCCGTGAGCCAGCGTCAGGCCCCAGACCCTGGGAGATGGCGCTGGGTGCAGGCTGAGAGAAGGGGTCCGGGAGCTCAGGTTTCATGCAGGTTCGTGGGGAGAATAGAATTTGCAGCTTCTCCCCTCCTCAATCACAAATCAAGGAGCCCTCCTCAGAGTTTCTGAGATGCAGGGGAGGGGAGGGAAGAGGAGTGGGGCAGAGAATTGCAGGCTAGGGGCTTACTTAGGGCCGGGAGCTGTGGTTCCAGACGCGAGGGTGAGGAATGGTCTCTGCGGTTGGGGTGGGGGAGGTGAGAGCGGGAACCAGGGGCGTGACAGCTGGTCCCGGGGGTAAAGGCTGGGGAGCGGCAAGGCCAGGCACTCACCGCCACCACCTGGCCCTTGCGGGGGTCGATAATGCGCAGGGTCTTGTCCTTGCAGGTGGTGGCTAGCAGGCTCCCGTTGCTGTTCCAGCACACGCTGTGGATGACGTCGGGGTGCATGTCGTCTAGACTCAGGAGCACCTCCCCAGTGCCCACGTTCCAGATAATGATCACATTGTCACCACCTGCCCAGAGTAGCCAGGCACCGTCACCTGGGCCCTGCCTTTCCAACCCCCCCACCTCCCCATCTACAGTAGGGACCCCTCCCTAGGCCCCCAGACCTGCACTGAGCAGGACATTCCGGGCAGTGGGGTGCCAGGAGAGGATCCCGACACGCTTGGAGTGGCCTTCGAGGGTGATGATGGGTTCTGTGATGTTGCGCATAGGGGTATAGTCTGGAATCTGCCACACCTGGGTAGGAGGAAAAGGTAGGTGGGATGAGGAGCCAGCTTTGTCCCTTCCCTCTACTCCCCCCAGGCCCCCCAGCCCTACTGGCTCTCTTGAGTGGTAAGGGTCAAATGCAGGGCAAGAGGTAATGGTGCCTGCCTGGGGCAGAAGCAGCTGGGAGTCAGGAGGGGGCACTGCCAGCTCTCCAGATACCTCCCTATCCACTCCAGCAGGGAGACTTCGGAGCACTGCCCCCTGCTCTTCAGGCCCCACATTGGCCCTGGCTATAATTAGTCCTAAGCAGTGCATCCTGGGAGGGGGTGAGCATGTAGCTAAAAATAGCCTGGGAGCTGGGCAGGGCAGAGCCCTGGGACCCAGCAGCTCCCTTACCACCTTCCCTAGCACAGGTGAGGCAGCCCTCCCCACTTCCCCTGCCCAAATGCCCAGCAGCATCCGCCTGGCTCCTACCATGATGGTGGTGTCGTCTGAGGCACTGGCGATGACGTTGTCATTGTGCGGGCACCAGTCGATGTCCAGCACGGGGGCAGTGTGCCCAGTGACCAGTGGGTAGTTCTTATCCACTCGCCCTGTCTGGGGGGTCAGAGAGGAGATGTGGGGCCACTCTCCTGTGTGTGTTTTGGGGCTGGGCAGTGGACCTGTTTACATCTCAATTCTCTATCATCTATTTTCTCTTTGCAGACCCCTCTCTGAACCTCCAACCCCATCCAGCCTACTTCCTGTACTTCACTGAAGGCAGACAGAGTTGAAGTCATTTAATATTGGGGACTCAGACACAGAGAGGTAAGATGACTTAACCAAGGACACACAGCAAGATATAGGTAGAGCCAAGACTTGAACTTTCAGTCCAGTGCTCTTCTGAAAACACCTACTTGGAGGAGGCTGTTCTTAGGCCTGTTTCCCCAGTTGGAATGACTATGGGAAGCCCCTGGTGAAAGACGTCCAGGAGAGGTAATACGCAGTGCAGTGCCCAACAGCCCTTTCCTAGCCACCCCTGGCAGATCTTCCCTTGTCACTGGCTTTACCTGGGAACCACAGCAGCAGGCTCTCCTGGTGCCTGCTATCCCCCAACCTGTGCTGGGGCTCATCTATTTTTGGTCTGTATGGGCTGTTTGTGGGGGCTCTGAGGCCTTCGCTGGGGCTGGCATCAGCCCAGACCAGGCAGTAGGGGTGAGGGGTGGCCGTCTGGCATTGGAATGGCACTTGTACTGGGGGTGGAGGCAGCTCCAGCTGAAATTCGAGCCCTGGGGATGGTGTCCTTGGATGGTGTCTGCATTGTCCTGGAGTGAGTCACTGGCTATTGTCAGGCCTCTTCCTGACCCTGCCACCTGTGGGGCCTCCCCTAACAAGGTGTAAGGGCAGAATCCAGGTCAAGGTCATGCCTTGGGCTGGCCATCCGAGGGGTGGAGATGGCTGAGGGGCTTAAGGCTACTAGCAAAGGTGGCACTCATTGCCTGGCACTCATCCCTCGGGTAGGGAGGGCTCTGGCCTTGTGTGTCACGTCTCCTTGCCCTTTGCTTTCATTCTACATCACTGCAAGAACCAGAGTAGGGAGGTGGCCAGCGCCTCTTTGGATAGAGCTTGACCCTGTCCTCAGTGTGCTGCTCTGGGGTGTGATTTAATCAAATGGTCGTCCTGGGCTCAGGAGAAAGATCCCCACACCCAAAACATGAGAGGGTGAGGCATTAGGAGAGATAGGAACAGAATGTGGCCAGGTCCTGGCTCCACTGCTTCCCAGCTATCTCCTTCACTCCCTCCTGGTGCTACTGGGAATAGGGTGCTGTGTGGAGAAGAGGATGGGCTGTGAGTTGGTGCGGGCCACTGTGATGGTGCTGCTCTGGGAGGGGTGAGGGAGCCTACCAATCGGTCCCTGAGGGCTTGGGGACAGGGAGCAGCCAATCCACAGAAACTGCCCTCCTGACTGAGGAACAGAACTAGGTGAGAACACAAGCTGATGTCAGGAGTCCCCAGGGGCCACAGGCAGAGTCCTCCCACCTGCTTGTTTCCCCTCATCCCTCACCTTGGCCAGAGGCAGGACGATGAAGGCACCTCCGCCTCCAGCCTCCACAATAATGGCCAGGAATTTGGGGTTGACGGCACAGAAGGAGCTGTCCCATGTGACCTTGGACACTCGGATGTCCTCGTAGGCCTGGTCAGCCTTTGCTGCCTGCCCAAACACATGGCGGAACTTGCTCTGCCGAACCACGCGCCGGCTCATGGCTGGGGGCAGAGATGAAGGATCTCAGTGCCCAGAAATGCCTTTGGTCCTTAGTCCTGTGAGCTGTGGGAGGGAGGAAGAGTCGGGGGGGGGGGGGGGGGGGCAAGTGAGAAGGGTTATCTGGCATGGAGTCAGGTATAAATTAATATAGAATCTGGTCCTAGAAGCAGGGCGCTTTCTTCAAGATGAGTAAAGTATGGGAAAGTTCTTTGCCTCCTATAAAGTGCTGCTTAATGCGGAGGGGCTAGGATTTGGAGCCTGACTTCTCCTTAGAGACCAAGCCTTGGGCGGCAGGGGAGTCTGACTGGGCCTGAAAGCTTCCTGGAAGTTAAAGTGGTTTTGGGAGGAGCCTCAACGCCAGGCTGCTCTCCCACTGCCAGCCTTGGATGAGCATCTCTTCATGGAAGTGGTTTATCGCCCAGAGGCACCGCGTTCAGAATCAGAGGCCTTGGCCCTCAGATCTTGGCTCAAGGCCAGCTGTGGCGCTAGGACTGCAGACCCCCAAGATCCTCAACTCTGCATCTCTGGCAGATGGGGTTTTGCCTTTTTCTAAAAACTTGCCAAGAAGTTCCTACTGTCAGCTAACCTGAGTCCTTCCTGCTACTGTTTTCATCAATTTCCTTCCATGTTGATGGAGGGACACAATGTAAGGTGGATCTCGCCTCCTTCCACTCCTCTCTGCAATGGCTGCTTCAAGAGGCCCTGACCAGGGTCTTCCGGCTTTTGCCTGCCGTACTTTGGTACCGCTTCTCCTCTGGGTCCTCTCTCATACTAAACTCTACTGGGGTGGGGTTCTTGACCCAGGGGCCAGGGACTGATTTGAGGGAGTGGAGAGGGTGAGGTGCCTTTTCTCCAACCAGGGCCTGCGCTGCGCTCTTCCCCAGGGGACACATCGAGCTCTTCCAAAGCCCCAGCCACTGACTCCTGCCCCTCTCCAGCCCCGGGCATCCCTGTGCCCTTCACGCCGCTTCTGCGGCCCCAGGCCTGAGGCCCGGCCTCCCCTCACCCTCCTCCGGCCTCCTGCCCCGGCATTGCGTTCTTGCGAGACGAGGTGTCTGCGCCCTGCGGGCGCGCGGGCCACTGTCCGGCCAAATATAGACACCAAGTCAGCCCCGCCGGGACCGAATTTGGCGGCGCGGGGGAGGGGGCGCAGACCTCTGCCCCCTGCAGATACCCGCCCGCTCCGCTGGCTGCGGGGGTGGCGGGTGGGGTGGGGTGGTACCTGGTCCTGAGCGGGCCGAGGGGCGCTCACGCTGCGACTCCTCTGCGGAGGGGGCTGGGGGTGCGCCTGGGGCCGAGGGAGGCGTCAGGGCGCCGGAACTGCCTCTCCGGGTGTCCGCGGCGTCTGGGGCCCGGGTGATCGGCTGAGCGCTCGGGCCGCTGCTTGCGGCTCTCCAGGGCCGGGCGCCGCTGCAGTCCCAGCTGCCGCTGCCATCAACCTGCGGAGGCGGGGCCTAGGGCAGGGGGCGGGACCAGCGCTGCCCCACCCCCTCCAGCGGCGGGAAAGTCGAGCGCTGCGGACTCCGTACGGCCAGCCCGCCGGCCTCGGAAAAGCGACAAAAGTAATTGTGCTTGTGAGTGCGCCCTCCTTTCCTGCCCTCCGCGCCTCCCGAGTGGGCTGGGAAGGGCCAGATTCCCAAACTCAGAGCTGGGCGCTGAGAGAGGGAGCCGACAGCCGCTCAAGATCAGGTGCCTCCGCGCCGCATTCCTGCTGCAATCGCGCTCCCAATTTAGCCCTTCCCGGCTGGCTGGGACTGCGGGACTGCACGTCCAGACCCCCCTGGGGAGAGGTCCCGGAAGGTGCTCTTGGGGAGTAGTCTCAGCCCCTGGATGAGGGCGTAGGATGGCCCAGGGCAGCTGCGAGGGTACTCGACAAGAGGCTGTAAATGTGACTGTTGTTGTTAATAGCGATAGCGACCACTGGAGAAACTAAAACGCTGGCACTGTGATAGTCATTTCACCCCGCTAGAGGGGATTCCATTGAGCGGGTCAGAAAGCAGCCTAAAGACCGGTAGGGGGCCAGGGAGAAAAGTGAACCCACCTTGACCTCCTGGGAACGCCAGGTTCAAGGGGAGGCGGCTGGTACAGGTCTTTGACTAACCAAATTTTAGACGCCCAGCCTAACTCCTCAAGTCTTCTGGCCCTTGTTTGAATGGGTGCCTGATTGTGCTCCAGTGAAGCCCCGCCCCACCCCCACTCCCTCAGGACCCGAGGATCTGCGTATTGACCAAGGTTGAGGAGGAGATAGAAAGAAACCTGATCATAATACAGCCAGTGAAGAACAGCTAGTCCGTACAAGTGCTGTCTACTCAGCACCCACCCACGGCCTGGATTTCTTCCTTTGGATCATAAGGCCCTGGAGGGCAGCATGGGGCCAGTTATTACTTCCCACTATACAGGGCACACCTGGACATCAATGGAACACAGCCTTCTGGAGGGTAGAGATCTGCATTGGGGGTAAAGAGGAGGGAAAGTGGTGGGAACCTCGAAGGCCACCACAAGGCTCTTTTGTTTCTCAGGAAGATTCCAAGTATTCAGTGGCTTGTAGGGGAACAGAATCAGAAACTGTTACAGGTGCTCCAGAAATAATTCATGGCATGAGGGGCCATAAGGGTATATGAGGAGTCTACCTTTTACCTAAAGATTCCAGGTACGTGATCAGGAGGAAAAGACCTGAGTGATTCATTGCTCTGTAGTAACAATAGCCCACACTTATCATGTGCCCTAAAACTACTGTTTTACAAATGAGGAAACTGAGGCACAAAGAAGTTAAGTAGCTTACTCATCACTCAACTGGTAGCTGGTGAAGATGAGATTCTTACCCAAGTGGTTTGGCGTCTAGGGCCATGCTTTTCAGCACCATGCACTCCTTGAAGGACAGTGCCACTTTATCTCATAAGTGAGGGTACTGAGAGTTATGCTTTGTGGCACAGGGGAAAGGATGCCTGGACTAATTAGCAAACTAGAGTTCCAACCCTGGCTCTATCACTCTATTTTTGCAGCTCTCTAGGCCATAAAATGAAGAGGGCTGGGTCAGATTCTTTCCAACTGTGCACCACTTGTTGGCAGAGAAGGGATTTGACATGCTGCCTCCTACCCTGAAATGGCATCTTTTCTTCTCCCTTTCCTTTCCTCCTCTTTAAAGAGAGCTAGGCACTCCATTCTAGAGGGAAGGGTCTGGGACTAGGTAGCAGGAATCCTTCACTCCATCATGCTTTCAGTTCCATCATCTGGGAAGGGGAGGGTGCTCTTCAGGTACAGGAGCAGGGATTCACAGGTAGTGCTTGGACCTGGCATGGCTCAGCCCTGCCCTCTAGCCTTCTTCCGGCTTCCAAGGCCTGGCAGAGCTGTGGGTGGGCGGAGCCAAGAGACAAAGAACAAATCAGGAGAAGCCACTTGGGCTTGGTGCTTTCCCTTGTTGTTACCCATTTGAACTGTTAGTTGGGCTCTGAAGTGCAATCCATAGAAGACAGGCATGGATTTCATTTAGCCATTTTCTGGAAGAGGTGACCTGGTGGTCCATTTGCTTTGGCTAGAAAGCCAAGACTGAGCTCATCTAGATTGGTCAGGGACTCCAGGCACCCCTAGAATATTTTGTGAAATGACCTTGCCTTCACCATCATGCACTCTGACACTCCAGCTAGAGACCAGTGGGGTGCCCCCCTACTTGATAGGGACTACTCAGAATGAAGCAGGCTGACAATTTTAGTTCAAGGTAGTGTTTTCTCTGGAACCTTCAGCAAACTGTTTTCTTAGCAATTTGGAAACTAGAAACTGAGCTTTCCCTAGATAGTTGTGCTGCCTTGTATGTGACGAATGGCACCACTAAATATCTCGTGATGGGTCTGTGGAGCAGTGGGAGAAGTGGGGAACCTCTTCCTCCACCCCAGCCTGTTTTAGAGAACTGCCCTTTGGCCCCATCTCTCTCCACTGTTGACATCACACGCTTCTCTTCTAATGGTGGGAAAAGGTTAAAGCTTTTACTTCTTTGGAAAGTCATGCCCCATTTCTGGAAACTTTTCAGTGAGCTGAGGTGGCTTGTGCTGAAAGCTTGTGAGCTCTACCTCACTAATGTCCAGAGAGGTCACTTACTCAAGAAATCCATTCCCTGCTAGGGCAGGTCACAGCAGCTGTCCCAGAGCAGTCACTGTGTACCACAGATGGCAGAGGAATTTTGGTCCTTTTGCTTATTCATTCTCCTAACATTCAGGTGGTGGCTTTGGCAAGAGCCTCTTTGACCAGGCAAGTTCCCAGCCTGGTCACTTGATCGGAGCCACACTGTCTAAAATAATCTTTAGTGATCCTATTTCCCATCCAGTCTTTATTTTGTGGGAAGTAGAAAGTTATACTTTTTTCCCGAGCTCAGCTCTCTCTTAAGGGTGTGCTTGATGGAGACCAACAAATGAGAATTGCTCCATGTTTATTATCCGTGTTCTCCAATCCCTCCACGTCTCCAGCACCCCCCTCCTTTGTTGCAATTGATCAAGTACATGTGTTTCATCTTCAAAATAAAAATTTATTCAATCTGTAACAAGAACATTGAGTCTGCACATTTGCGCACAAGTTCACATTTAAAAACAGCGGAGCACATCAGTAATAAAAAAATCTATGATACAAGTGGAACATCCCAACCACCAGGAAGATTAAGGAAGGAGATGAGACCACTTTTTATATTCTGCTTCAAATGCCTCAGAAAGGTCCCAGAGACTCCAGGGAGCACCTGCTTTATTTAATAAAATGTGAGCATAAAAGTTTGGGGTGGCCTGGGGCAAAGGTAACAGTCAGTGGGAGTCTTTTGGACTTGTTTTCCACATTTAGAACAAGTCTTACAAAATAAAGTAGAAAAAAAGAAAAGGCACCTTAAGCTATGCCAAGCAAACCAAAATCCAATAAAACACAAAAACCAAACAATTCTCTGTGGGCTTATTGGTTGGGAAATATTTCAGGGCCGGTCACCCAGTTTTTGGGTTGGGTCATCAGCTCAAGTTAAGCCCTGGGTATTAGCTCTGCATGTGTATACAGGATGCTGCCACCAGTGTTGCTGTGAGGACAAAGATGGCAGCACTAGTCATATACCCCACCTTGGGGCATCTTCAAGCCAATGAGGGATGATTCCAGTTTAGAAATCCTGTCCTAGATCTCTGGGGCACTGAGAAAATGAGGCTGGTTCTCTTTTCATAGGAGGAGCCAGGCCCAGTCACCCTCTACTTCCAGGCTGGAAAAGTACATAAGCACCTTGCAGTCACTCTCCATGGCATCAAAAGTCCCCGAGTCTGGGAGAAGGGTTAGGAGTGTGCAGCTTTCTGCTTTGGTGGCAGGCTTTTTCCTAATATAGGTGTCGGGTGAGTTGAGGCAGCACATACATTTATGCCTAATACATGCCTGATCTTTTAGTTTGGAAGGGAAAACAAAGTCCAAGATGCTTTTGAGTTGGATTGGTGCTGAAAGAGCTAAAAGTTCACCTCATCTACCATCAAAAAGCAAAACAAAATGAAACAAAAATGACACTAGCCATTCACCATTACAACCATCACTATAAGACACACCATCACCGAGGAAATGACAACTATTTCCATACAGAGTGTTGGATGGGAGTGCAGAACACAGAAGTCAGCTCCAGGTTTCCCCACCGACCCATGGAGGGTGACCATGATGGCCTTGCTGTCTGTGAGGACTCACGGGACAGCCAGGGCTGGGAGCCTGGAGAAGGAGGAGACTGAGTAGCCATCAAGATGATGCACGTTTTAATACTCACAATGTAAACAAAGTATCCACAAATAGTTGTCCAAAAAAGCCAAAGAATGGCTTTATTTAAAAATGCCCTTAAAAGTAACCTTTTTTGCATAATGCTTTCTTTCTTAAAAGAAAAAAAAAGGGAAATAACTCCCACAAAAGCATCTTTACCAAATGTGCCTAGATCACTTCAGAACTGAAACCCTCAGATGGAACAGGTGAATGTTGCTGTGAGCTGCTACATCTCAGAAGCTTCAGGTCTATCCAACAGCATCTGTCTAGGGCCCTTTAACAGGAAGGGACCTCAGAGCCTGTGCTGTTAACATCAGGCTGTCCTTGGAGCTCTTGGTGGTTCCCAAAACGAGAAAGAGGAAATAACAGTTGGGATAAACGTACAGAACCAGGAAAATGCTAGATAAAGAGCCTGAAGAGGCTGAGATGCTAGGAATCATCCCAAACATTCAGAATCTGAACGGCAACCAAAATGAGGAGAGAAGAATGTTACTACACTGCAGTACTACATGTCTACTACAGTATACACTACCCCCAAGTGTTTCTAAAATCAAGAAAGGGTTGGGGTTTCTCTCCTTCCTACTGACCAGGTAACTACCCAGATTACAGCTCAAATCCTGTGTGCTCCTGGGGCTCCTACCCCACGCACCAAAACGTTACTCTTTTTACACACACACACACACACACTTCTCCAGAGTAATTTAGAGTCAGACTACGGTGGTTTTCAAAATAAAGCTAGAGAGAGGCACTAAGAGGTCAAGACTTCTTCTATTCATCTCTGTCAATCTACTAGACCTGCTGTTCTGGGTCTGAGTGTTCCATGAACAGAAATGGGAAACAGGCCACATGAGATTATCAAAAAGTTTGAAGAAAATCTGGAAAGTCCTTGACAGCTGATCATACACTTTCCTCAGACATCTCGCTGTTATGTAAATAACATAAGGACACTCAGTTGTGGGAGTTTGAGAGGGCTGGCAAAACCCCATGGCATGGCTGAACTGAATTACAGACCCTGTGTGGAGAATGTTTATTTAGCCAGGTAAATTAAATGATCAAAAAAAAAAAAAAAGTTAAAAAAAGGAAGGCAGAGCAAGACCGTTTCCTCTACTCTTTAAAAAAAAAGTTTGTTTTTCTTCACAGCATTAGAGGGTTTCCTCCCCATCTTTGCTGTTATTTAATGCGGTGAGAGTGAGCATTAAACACAGTGGCAGGGGAGGAGAGAGAACAGTGCAATACTGTTGATCTTGCTCGTACTTCGTAATGTGAGGGATGTTGCCGTCTCCAGGGGTTAACATGAGTGGAGACCCCACTCTTCACTTCCATGCAAATCCTCCTCTCCCCACCCCTGCCACTATTTCCTATCCCTTCCCCATCATATTGGTGGTGGAACTGCCTCAACAAGACAGGGCAGTTTAGATGGATGAGCCCTGGAAATTCATAACCCTGTCTTGCAAGCCTCCTCACACTGGTACGTACCACCTAACAAAACACTTTACAACACATTAAATATCCAGGAATCACAAAGCTGTGTGGATGATACATTTCAACATTTAAGGAAACTATTTAGGGATAGCACAAGTACATATAATTACTACACCACAAAGACACTTATAGCAAGTTTCTGTCCAATCCACCTCCTGGCAGTGATGTCAGACCCAACCACGGCTTCTACGGCAACTGGATTCATAGCTCCTGTTGAGCACCTGAGTGGCCTCAGTCCACTTTTTCTCTCTCCTTTGGGTCACTCTGCTACCTGCCCCCACCAAACTCCTGCCTCTGACATCACCTCAACAGTTTGTGTATCTGTCTTTTCCTCTCAGTGCTGTGATGAACCAAAAACCTAAATCTCAAGTCTGTACTCGGTCAATCTCTCAGCAATGTGGACATCAACCAAAGCAAACAGAAAGCAAATCTGCAGACCTCTTCAGTTGTGAGGAGCTGCACAGGGTGTTTCATTCCAGGCTAAATATGCTTTCTGTAAGAAGCTGAAATAGACTTGTGGCAGGTGCTCCTGTGTTAAGGATCTCCACAATAGCAGCAAAGCTACAGCATCCTGAATGGAATCATTAAGGGTGTCTGCCCTTGGCCGAGGCCTCCCTGCAGCTTTTCAGCCTAATCCATTAGGAGCTTCCACCCTGGGCAGCAGGAACACCCGTACACACTCCCTGGCTGTGGTTTAGCTATGGGCAAATAACGTTCTGGGATTTCAGTCTCAAAGAGCAATCAGCCTTCAGTCAAACTGTGATCTAATGGGAGCCTTTAGGGGTTTCTCTGAGGAGGAAGTTACTAACACATAATTTGGCAGGAGCTGGTGATTAGTCTCCATTTAAACAATTAAAACCACCATCAATATACTCTGCAGATTCCTACCAACACCCAGCAGTTTGATGTCTGTGGTATCTGTGTGTTTTCCAGTTGCATCTTGACTCCTTCTTAAGAATAAATCAAAAAGACCCTACAACGTCAACAACAAAACATTGTAAGAAAGTGTCAACATTATGTACATAAATACTGTGTATAACTAGAGAAATGACAAATCTTCCAGGAAAAGAAAAAAGAACTTATGTCAAGTGTTAACAGTGATAGTATAGAAAAGAAAACTTTGCATTCAATGGAGGTTATACATATGTAACAATTCAAAGATCATCTATGAAATTAAAAAAAAAGGCAGCACTGGGAGAAACAGCATGAGGGAGGAAAATAAATTGGAAAAAAATATGGCCGTTAAACTTAGAAGGCCCACAGAATTATTCAAGTAATGGAAGGGTTAAAACCCTACATATGTATTCATTTTATAAGAACACACTGACTTTCAATTGCTGTTTTTCAAACTTGTCCCTACTGTGTTTTGGTTGAGAGGATGCTGCAGAGCACGTTTCCTGGCTGGAGGGCCAGAATGACCACCTGTGGGGAGCCCAGTGACCCAGAAGATACTGGGCAGCAACCTCTCCACCCCCGACTTAACGGCCTCCTTCTCTTATGCTTTCCTCTACAGAGGACCTCTCAGATTTCATTCAGGGGGGGGTTCACTTTTAATTTAATTAAAAATTATTTGCTTGGAAAAAACCGATTTGCTTGATAAGTTTAGAAAGCCAGCCATTATCATGTCTTTCTGTAATGATATACTCTGGAATATGAGAAGAAATGGATTCTGGAAGACCCCCTTTGAAAGCAAAGAACCTGCCCACTTCAGGAACTCCAATGGGCTGGCTGAAAGCACTCTGCCGTCTGGCTGCCCTTCAGCCCATCCAATGCATCAGGTCTGGAGACCAAACCATCATCACACAGGCCCAGGGAGCACTTCCAATTTCCAGCTTCATCCCCACCCTCCCCATCTGCTTCCTTCTTCAATCAGGCAAGCATGCCTTTTCTCAGAGGGCAAAATGAGGAGCAGGTGGCAGTTGACTGAAAAACAGCAATTTGCCTTTGATAAAGGTGTTCTTTGAAAATGAGTCTTTTTTGAGGTTTCAATTTTCTAAAAATAAAAAATGATAAAATGGTCTTGCCGTCCAAATCAATCTTTCTCTTTCACACACACACACAGAGAAAAAAACCCAAACCCTGCATGCGCCAGAACAGTAAAATGACAAAAATATTATAAAATTAACCAATAAAGTGCATGTTCCTTATATATTACACCTGCCCCTTTTACAAACATTTCTTTTAGAAAGTCACACGTGTAGGCTCAGAATCACATGGTATTATAGAAGGGGTTCGTTGTCCGTTTTTTATCATTTGCTTTTTTCAGTCTCCTAAGGGGGTGAGTTCTGCCGTGCTGCTGACGGGGCACCACAGCCAGCCCTGGAGCTGGGCCTGCACACTGCAGTCCCTGGGTCTGTAGCAAAGGAAGGCCTCCTTCAGAACTAGTCAATTCAGGTCCTGCCCTGGGGAGCAAACACTGCTGACTGTGACCAAATTCTTTGGCATACTGCACAAGGGGCCTTTCCACTGGCTTGCTCTGTGCAATACACTCTGCTGTTTTGAGTTGCTCTACAAAATACTTGGTGGGCTCTAGGTTCTGGGAGGCATCTGAGTTTTCTGGGGGCTCCTGGGCCTCCATGGTATGCATGCCTGAGTCTGTTCTGATGAAGGGCTGAAGCAATTTGAGATGAGGGGACTCAGAGGAGACAGGCACCCTCTCCGGTAGACAGTCTTTACAGAGGTCCAAGTAACCTAACTTGGCGAGGGAAGCTGAACGCCTCATTTGAGAGGGTTTGGTGAGCCCTACCTGGCAAATGGCTTGGGACTCGATTTCTTTAGCGTGCTCTTTTACCACACTGGGGCTATGGCTGAGACCCTGTACACTGTCACTACTAGAGCTATGTGGGAGTCGACAGGCTACAGGTGATGGGTCCAGTTTTTCTTGTAACTCCCTAATCTTGTCACCAAGTTTGCTATTTAAACTTAGGTCTTCACTACTTAACTGGGAGCCTTTGTATGGCACTTCATTGCCACTGGAGAGGGGACCCTCCTGACTTCCCACCCAGCTACCCTGCTCTGCAGAGGGCTCACTGTCTGTGGTGCTGCTTTGCTCTGTGAAGCCTTGCAGATGAACCACGGTCTGGGGATGCAGGTAATCCAAGTTGGCAGATGGTACGTGGGTTGTGTGACTAACAAAAGGTGCTGCTGTCTTCAGGGCTGTTGCTGGGCTGTTGCCCCAGTCTTTGGGGCTGCTCAGGGTGGAGGTCGAGTTGGTGGGCCTATTGTGCTCAGGAGAGGAAGAATGAGGCAGAGGTAGCACTTCGGGGTGCAGAGCAACCTGGTCGGGGTCCAGAGTCCTGTTCAGATTTTCATCCAGTGCACAGAGGACAGTGATGGACTTCTCCACTTTCACTTTCCTCAGTCCTTGCTCCCCACTCTTTTCACTGGTGGCTATGTCACCCGCTGGCCCAGTGTGACTGGGTGATGTAACTGTGTGGGTATACTCAATGATTTCTATCTTCTTGGGAAGGGAAAGAGGGACTGCCTGTGTCTCAGATCCCTGGCATGAAACCACAGTCCCCTGCTCCTTCACAACTCCTTCCGGCTTTGTTCTAGTATCTGACGCTGGGCCCTCCTGAGGAGCTGGCAAGGGGCGAAACTCCAGCAACTCAGGTGCTGGAACAATGGCATTTTGCTCAGAATGGGGTAGTGAGCCAGCTTCAGACCCACTGCATTTCCCTTTGCCCTTGTTCATCTCTGGTTCCTTGGGAACAAATGAATGTTCTAGGGTGGCTTCATCACTCTTCCCTTTTGGTGCTAGGTCTGCCAAAGAATCATTCTTGGAATTCTTGCGAGTGGACAATGAGGTACAAGCAGGGGCAGCACCATGGTGCTCTTGCTCCTGCCTTAAGCGCTCCTCAAACTCCAAGGTGGCTCGCCTCACGGACCCAGGGCACCACTTGGCACCTGGGTGCATCCCTGGGCCCCAGAGCTCTTGCTCCCCCTCAGCTGGTTCCTCTTCTTCCAACTCTGAGGTGAATGAGTGTGTGGTTAGGCAGCCGTCTGGGTCCCACTTCCCTGAGTCTTTGGCTGGTTCGGGCTGGGCTGTGCAGGAACCCTCATTCTGCTCCAGATTTCCAGGTTTGCTCTCCAGGACCTGTGCCCTCTCAAGGGGCAGCTCATGGACAGTGTGCTTCTTTGGTGTATGGCATGGGTTGGATAGGAGGTCTCCTTTCAGTTGAATCTGTCCGACTCCTTGACTGATGGATTCAATCTCAGTGACGAGTTCTTTGACTGAAATTGCATTTTCTGAGTGAGACTGCATGAAAACATCGGGGCTGACCAGTTCTGAGACTGCCTAAGAAGAGAAAATAGTGGGATAGTTATGAAAAACTGTAGTCTAATAAAAAATGCTAGATTTTTGTGCTTACTAATCCTCTAATCCAGGAGAAGGTTCTGGCTATGAGGACACAAATAATGGGGTGCCTGGGACTGTCCTTTGCCTGGGACTGTAATCTGACTACCTGTTTTGTCATATAAGACAAAAACAGATTCATCAAAGGCAGAGATACAAAATTAGTTACAGGTTGTATCACTGTCTATTAAACTTTCTGTTCTGCTTACTCAAACAGCATTCCAATCCAATATCTTGCTCTAAAAATGAACAGTGACTAGCCTTGGAGGCTCCTGTAATCCTTATTTTCCTAGGACCATGAGTCTTAAGGATTTAGGCCATACTGGGGTAAATGAAACCTTTCTTTTTTGGCCTATCAACTTCTAGTTTGATCCTAACCTAGTTCGAGGGAAAGAGTTCCATTTAAGGGCTCTGGCCACCTTCAGTATGCACATAGCATGATGGATGAGGCTATCATCTGATGTCTGATTTGGAGACTCACTGCTTTCTTTTCTCTTGCCTTGCCAATGTGCATCCATTTACTCCCACTGCTTCTCCCAGTAGCAGCATCCCAGCACAGGAGGGCACTCAGTACCTGATTGCACAATTCCTAAGTTTCACATGGCTCCTTCTGAGAAAGGTTCACTTGGCTTAGGCAGTCATGTGCCTGATCAAACTTAGCAACTGCGACTTGTTGACATTTTACTGTTCTACCACTTACAAATTCCCAGATGGATTTAGAACAAGGCCAAAGAAAATTGGCTAATGCAAAAATCAAGCCCTACTGTAAAACAACAAGAATTTCAAAATCTGGAAATGGCCCTGGGACACCTCTTAAAGTGGTATCACTATGATCATCAATCTACTTTGTTAACATTTTTATAAGCCTTCGAAGTATACTATTTCCCTAGGAGTTGTTCCAGTCTTTCTCCTTCAAAAGAGAGTCAGAGCTAGTAGAAACTAACAAGGTCAGTTATGCCTTTGGGAGAAATCTGCTGGGACATTAGGCAGAGGCAAATTTGCCAAGACTGGGAGAGAAGCCACAGCAGGCCTGCTGTGTGCATGGGCTGCGGAGAGAGTACTCATATGACCAGGGACTTTGCAGAAAAACTATTTCTGTCAGAGCTGTCACACCCATTGGTCCAAAGGAGAGCTCGAGCATTCTGATTTTCCAGTAGAAATGAAACAGAAGCATAGCCTTTGGGGAGAGGAGAAGACAGAAGTAGAGGCAATGATTGCCCTGGGGTAGTTAAGAAGAGAGAGAACAGATGAGTAATGGACAAGGTGGTAAATATAAGTAGCTAAACGTCCAGAGATATCAAGAATCTAGTCAGCTCCACTGAAATCATTAAGTAAAGTTTGTATATTAAAGTAAATCTGTCACCGTTTACTTCCCAACTGCTGTATTATATTGATCTAAGATATCACTGTTTTTAAGATGCATCCCAATTTCAGAAGCGTCAAAATGAGAATAAACGAGTCTTAGAATTGATGATATATGGTAATTCTTTTTTTTTTTTTTTTTTGGTGAGGAAGATTGGCCCTGAGCTAATATCTGTGCCAATCTTCCTCTATTTTGTATGAGGGATGCTGCCACAGCATGGCTTGATGAGCGGTGTGTAGGTCCTCATCCCCTCTCAGAAGTGCTTCCAATGACACCAATACCTGGAAAGATAAATTTCTCAAAAGGAAACTGATGTAAAAAATATTTAAACTCTGTTTTCAAGGAAAGTCTCAGTCAGACTGTCTCTCCTATACTGCCTTCCTAAATCTTTAGCAACATCAAAACTAAAGTGAACATAGCAAAATCCCAAATATTTTGTCTTCAGAGAGAACTTCATTAGGTGGAGAACTATCAAGACAGTTTTTACCTTTGACTGTTCCTCATCTATTGAAGACTCTTCAGATGCATGGGGAGTATTACTCAAAGAGCTGCTTCTCTGGTCATCAGTCGTCACTTCAGGAGGAGCTACTTCTACCACTGACAGACGACAGCTCTCACTCCTTCCTCCACCCAGTTCCTCCATTCTTGAGTGGGAAAAAGATCGGGACCGGGTTTCTTGGGAAAGTTCTACAAACTTCTCTAAGGCGCTAAAAAAGTCAATGCGATCTGTACTGAAATCTGAGACTTCAGCCTGGCAACTGGGTTGAGGGCTTGGTGACTCAGGGTCAGGGGACATGGGGAGATCTTTCAGGCGAGATGTCAATTCTTCCATAGGCAGTAAGTGGACGTTCATGTCTGCTTTCAGAGCATCTGTCTCCAAATCTTCAACCGTTAAGTCTGGGAACTTGGCCATTTCTGGGGCCTGTCCAGGTTGGATTAAGGTTTTGGATGCATGGCAGTTGTCAAGAGAGAATTTTGATTCATTGAGACAACATCCTGATGAGCATCCATTGATGTCATTTAGGTTTAATTCATCTTCAATCTGTCCGGCATGTAATTCCCTAGAAGTAAACTCCAAGCAGATCACTGTTTCTTTGGTACACAGGCCTTTTTGATTTTCATCTTGTGGGACGACATGTTCCACAAAGACAGGGGATATGGGTGGGTGACTCTCCATGGTCTTCACCTCAGCAATCTGGTCTGCTGAAGTGGTGATCTCCTTCTTGTTGAGTTCTAGCCCTGGTTTGCAGATGGGCTCGTGGTGGTCTGAGAGGTCACTATCCGAATGAGATCTCCAGAGCTTGTTATGCCGCTGTTTGCTGTGGAGAACATACACAGGAAACACTTTACTCTGGTTTGTGAAAACAATCAACACCCACCCAGGAAATTGCTCCCAGATAAACTTAAATCTTAAGTTTATCTTAACCTGCCAAATGCTTTGTTAATGCCCAATGGAAGTAGGCAATAAACATTTGAAAAGATGCTCAATTTAACCAATAGCAAAAAACAAAGCAGAACAACAGAAACAAATATGAAATCTGATATTTTACCTATCAGACTGACAAGAGCTAACATGGTTGCTAACAGCTGGTGTTGATGATGTATGGCCAAACAAGCCCTCTCATATACAGGTAGTAGGAACTGTAGAATTTGTCAGAGTGAAATCTGGCAATAGCTCTCAAAATTTAACCCTTTAACCAGAAAATCTTCCTTTAAGATTTTTTCTTGGAGAAATACTACTATAAGTGCACGAAGATATACATATAAGAATGTTTACTGTAACGCTGTGGTACTAAAAAATCAGATACCAAAAAAAAGAGGATTTATTTAAATTACAGTCCATATACCTATATATTTTCTATGAGGCTGTTAAAAACAGTCAGGTATTTTAGTGGAATGATGTCCAAGGTATACCATTAAGTGAAAAAGCATGTTGAACACATTTGGAATGGTCAGTTCCCATGTGAGAATAAGTATAGGAAAATACCTGGAGGAAAGTCACCAAACTGGTAACAGTGTTTCTTTCAAAGAAGGCAGAAATACTTCTGGGGAGGGCTTTACTTTCTATACTCTGTATTCCCATAATTTTTGAATTTTTAAAATAATGAGCATCTTTAACATTAACAACCAGAAAAAGAAAACTAAAACAAAACAGTATCCAAGTAATACAAAGAGACATACTCTATTGGAGCCCATTACAAGTCCTCATAATTGGGATGAAGAGCTGATATACGATTAATCACTGATGTGGAAGTGTGAGGAGGGCGGTAATCTTTCTTGAATTAGAAAGCAAAGATGAAGCTAGTAAATCTGGAGAAAAAGGTTGATAACAGAATGGAAGAGGATGAGCATAAAGTACAAGCCCCTTTCACACAGATCTCTGGATAAAAACCATCAAGCTAAGGTGACACCTGGAAAAGCAGGTGAGCCAAAGGAAGACCACACACACATCCATCTTTTGGTTTATTTTATGGAGAGAAGGTCTGATGTGGGGATGAGAGATTTCATTTCAAACCACACTCTCTAACAAGGAAACAGTTCCCAAAGCCACAGCCAAAAAAACAGAAAGGTGGCCCTGTGGCTGGTCCAGATCACCTGCCCAGGGAGCAGGTCGTTAAATGTGGCATTTAGGGGTGTGTTTTCCATGACTTACAAGGTGATGAAAAGTTACCTAACCGCAGGGTGGAATGGGAAACAGCCCAAAACAACTTACCCTGGGCTCAGGGCCACGCCTGCCTCGGCTGCTTGTGAATCTCTGCTGAGTCATGGGCCTGCACTAATGTGAACCCCTGCTTGTTCTCAACTCTGCACCTGCTCTCAGCTCCCCCTGCCTGTCTGCTGTTTGGGTGGGGCTCTCTCTGACTCAGGCCTGCATAGCAGAAGGGTGCTTTTCCGGTAGGGAGCAGGTCAATCTGTTTATGAAGACAAGCTATAAGCAATCGGGTATAAGGTAGGGTTTTTACCCTTTCTAAGCTGCACAAACTCCAGCCACCCCTAGGAGGAGACAACATATCACACATCCCAAAGGAGTGAGTGGCTGTGGGGAGGGGCAAGCTGGCCGGTTGGATAGGTGGGATCTAAACTGTACATTGTGACCAACTGATGCCAATGTGCTTCCTTTTAGTTTCTTCTTTTATATCTAGACACCCTGTTTCCTGACCTAAATATGACTGTGTTCTCCAATTTCTATCCCTCACCTATCATGAGGATGTTCAAACCTGCACCAACTCCTCTCAGCCACCAGGGCAGGACAATTCTTGTGATACAAATGACTAGGACAACATCTCAGAGAGTAGCTGTTCTCACCCTTGTAATAATATAAAGGAACAGCTTATCTTATCAGGCTACAGACAAACGAGATGTTTTCAAAATCCCAAGAACCCACCAAAGTATGATTTTTTAAACTGCCTAGAAATCAGTAATCAATCAGGAAGGAATGAGAGAGTGAGGTTATGCTAATAGGTACAAACAGTGCAGGTTTCAGAGGAAGTGGCTGACATCATAGCTGCTTTGCCCAGCAGGGATTTCCTCCTCTTCCTGGGAGAGATAATCATCAGAAAACATTGAGTCAGGGTTCTGGAATTAAACTGACACCTACAAAGGAGAAAGAAAAAAATCCCAATCCAAAGAAAGGTCTGATTCTGTTGCCTTTTTCATTTTTGCAGTAGGACCTGCAGGGAGAGTGGTAGGCAGCTGGCTGATATAGTCAAGATATTCATTACCATGGCCTTTGAAGCACTGCTACTCCCTGTGCTCCTTCCTGATCCCCTCCCCCCACCTCCTCCCTCAGGTGTTATTAACCTCTGTCCTGAATTTTCTGCTTATCATTCCTTTTCTTTTTTTTTTTTAATAGTGTCATCATATGTGTTGTTCTTAATAATATACTGCTTAGTTTTGCATGTTTTGAACTTTATATAGATGAAATCACACAGTATATTTTCTACAACTGCTTTTTTGCCTAACATTATGTTCTTAAGATTCATTGACGTGTGTAGCTGTAATTTCATAAAGTGTAATGATGCCACAATTTATTTATCCATCCTGTTGATCAACAGTTTTGGCTATTACAAACACTAATGTTATGGACATTCTTGTGCCTGGTGCACACTTTAGTTTCTCGAAGGTGTTATATATAGAAATGGAAAAGGTGGGTCATAGGGCATGGATGCATCATCAGTTTTACTCAGTAACATCAAACTATTTTCCAATGAGGCTTTTTTGCAAGCCAGTTTTTTTAACGCTCCATCACTGGTAGCGATAGATGTAAGACATTAGATCATATTTATTATTTTAAACTGTTAATGTTTAAATTCAGCTGACTCTCCCCACCTATTCCAGATAGGCAGCAAGTAAATAACCTGCCAAAAAGAACTTCAGAGTTGGTTTGTGGCCTAGATGATGCAACCAAGTCTCGAATTCTTTTTCCCCTGGAGTGGCCTCTGACCTGAATTTGGATTCAGATAAACACACTGACACACATGAGATGACTGGGCCATTCTGGGTAAGAATTTGGCCTTTTACTTAGTAAATGAACAAGAAGGAAATCTAAATGACAACATGCATATGACATCCCATTCTCTTGCCTCCACTTGCTTTCTCATTGTTTCATGTTTGGTATATAAGCACCAAGTCTGTTTGAGAAAGTTATACAGAGGAAAATACTGCTAAACATGGAGTATCAGTTATAGTAAAATCAGACTGTTTATGGTTACTTCTTAGGGCGTTAGGCAGCCTGCAGAAAGGAGAAGGAGGAAGAGAAAAAGCATCAATTGAGCAATTCTGTGTGCTGTGCATGGTCCTAAATGCCTTAAAATTATTCCACTGAAAAGCTATTAAGAAAATCCTTTAGGGGCCGGCCCCATGGCATAGCGGTTAAGTGCGTGCGCACCGATGCACCGCTTGTCAGGCCATGCTGTGGTGGCGTCCCATATGAAGTGGAGGAGGATGGGCACGGATGTTAGCCCAGGGCCAGTCTTCCTCAGCAAAAAAAGGAGGATTGGCATGGATGTTAGCTCAGAGCTGATCTTCCTCACCAAAAAAAAAAAAGAAAAGAAGAAAATCCTTTAAACCTCACTTGTGATTGGCTGTCACCTGACCAGGAATCCATGTCCTCTCATTCTTGGGTTCCCTCCTGCTGGCTGACCACTTTGGACCAGCTAACTAGACTTCAATGTCTCCACCAGCAAAGCCAGGGTAAGAGACAACTCTGCCTCCTCTGGCCCCAGTGACAGGGGTGTCAAAGAATTAAAAGTGACATCTATGAGGACATGTGGCACAAATTTTCCCTGGCCACCAGCCAGTTTTTCTTCCTTGCCCCTTATACACTGGAACCTAATATCACAGACACATGGTCCGGCTTGCAAATGCCTGAAATCTGAACTTGTCTAATGGAACATAAATCTGCCAGATACCTGCATGATCAGAGTGCAGAATAACAAACAGGGCTGCTGGCAGTTGAACGGAGGGTTTCAACACACACACACATCTCCTCCTGCCTCACTCCCATCCCCCAGCTATAAAAACAGAAAATATAAGATAGATACGAACAGTATCAGTGGCTTTATGATACCCTCCCTTTCAGGTCTAAAGGAGAATATTAAATATTAGCCTTCCCTAGGCTCTTTAAAGACATAATGAAAGATGCAGAACGTTCCCTGTATTTCAGAGGGGGTGTCACTATTTGGCCCACCCCTCACATCCTGATTAAGAGACATAACTAATTCACAAATCACTAAGGGGACCTGGTGTCACTCTGGTAAACTTCTATCAAGAGGTTAAAGTAACAAGCTAACACTCTCAGAGGGCTGCCACCTCTAGTTAAGCCACTAGTGCCACCCTGGACAACCATGGGGCTAGAGAATGCTAGAATCAGGGCTCTATCTCTTTGGAAAAATCTGCACATGTTTCCTGGGAGAGGATATGAAATATAAGATCTAAGCACCTGGACATGAAATGGACTTTTTTTTGCGAACAGAATGACTAGAATTTTTCTAAGGACTTTCCTCTCCTGGTCACTTAAGCTGCAAGGCTTGACAGAGCTTCAGACAGTCACAGGAGTCTGGGGCTTCTCCTCCTTTGCTCTTCTAAGCAAGCAGATCCTGGAGCAGTACTCCAGAGCTGGGCAAGAGTCTGCGGGGCCCAATTCACTTGGCAGTTAGGTTGGCAGGTAGCCTGCAAGAGCTGTTTCTTGACAATACATCATAGATCACAGACCCTAATGGCTGTATACCCAGGAGGCACTCTCACTCTTTTTCCTTACTGGCAGAGGCCTGATTTACTTTGGGTGTTCACTGTCCCATGGGTTCAGGGAATGTGGCACTTCCCTAGATCCAGAGGGTGAATGTGAATTTGTTTTAGCCAGTCCAGGAAATTCTACTTTCCTGGCCAGTGATTAGTTTTTAGGCATGCGACCCAGTCCTGGACCAATGAGTTCTACGGTGGGGACTCTATTGGGGAGCTTCTGGGAACGGTCTTCTCCCTTTCTGAAATGCCCATTCATTCAGCCAGATGCTGTGGAATTTACATGTAGATGCCTAGAAATGTGGCAGACATCTGGCAATCATGAGGAAACATGTTCAAGGACCAAGCCATTAACTAAGGAAGGTAGAGCACTGAAGTCCCTGATTACATCGCTGAGCCATTACAGTCTACTTCTGTGCTTTTTGTTACAAGAGTGTTAAATGGTCCAACTTTTTAAACTACCTATAGCTGGGTGTTGGGCTAGAGGTCTTCTCTTTGCCCCTGCAGATCCACTCTTCAGCTTTTCCACCCTGCTCTCTGCCCTAGAGGCTGATCTATGGACAACATCAACAGGCCTCCTTGTCTTCAAACTTCCATAGGGTTTGGCTAATGGGGAGCCCTAGCAGGAGACTGCAAGGAGGAGAGTGAAGGCAGCCCATTTATTCCCCTAGCTCCTTCCCACAGGGTCACTTCAGGCTGGATGTGTCCCTTGACTGAAGGTTATTGCTCCTCTCTGAAGGTACCTTTCTCTCCAGAAGTCTCCCTCCCTCTTTGGGCCTAAGAGCTATTATCAAACCAGCTCTGCTGATATAAGTCCCTTGATTGCACTACAACCCCACACCTTTGTACATAGTTACTTTATAAAACCCTCCTCAATCCTAACCTGAATATGCCGTTTCTTGTTGAGATCCTGATTGATGGGGGTATTCTATTACTTGCAGCTGAAAGCAGCCTATGTGATACCCCCAGTACTATATTCTAGTTCTTAAAACCCAGGAAACATCACAACACAGGAAATTCCAGGATCACTTCCCATTCCAGTTTCTAATGTAGTTAGTGTGTCTGTGGGTGGTGGGAGGCAGTGGTTGGAGGAAGGAGGAAGACATAAATGGCATATGCATATGTGTGTTTTCTGGGTAGCTACGGAGGAAGGAGATAATGAGAATTACATCTGAATAACCCTTAACAGTACATAACATACATTTATACACATTTTTATTGACAATAACCCTGTGAGGTAGGGCTCTTGATTTTCATTTTATAGATGGGGTCAGGTGAGGATCAGAATTGTAAAGCAACTTCTCAAAGCTGCAGCAAGGGGGTGAACCAGGATCAGAAACCAGATCTACTGACTCAAATTCTGTGGTTTTCTCACTCCCCAGGGCTTGCCCCTCCCTCCATGAATCAAGCCCAGGAAGGCAGGATGGAACCTAAAGGGAAGAGGCAGGGTGATTTATGGGTTTATGCTGCCCTTCTTATTCTCATCTAAGATTTTTCTGAAATTCCTTTAACATCTAAGAAAAACCACATATGCTAAAAAAACCCAACCCAACAGCTTGCAGTAGCCTGGGATTCCAGAATAAATACTGAAATTGGCAGGACACATAGTATCCTTCCTCTCGATGGGTCACGTGAGGACACTGCCTAACATCCGTCATCATGTGTGTGTCTGGGAATATACAATATTTATGTCTCATCCAACCCTCAGATGCCTCTTTCTTGTGCCAAAAAGCACTGCTGTGTCCTACCTTCTGATCTAATCTAAAAATGTCATCAAAACCTGGCCGCAAGGACCCATAAATTCTTTTTAAGTGGAGGAGACTTGAGTATCCTCCCAGCCTTCTAAGAGAACGGCTCAGATGAAATTATGCCAAGAACTGAGTAAATGGGCGGGGTTTTTTTTAGTGGAAACCATAATGCTATGCTGTGGCTGCATTTTCACAATACTTCGGGGTGGGAGGTTGGTCCCTCTGCCTGGATAGGCTGGAAGGCTATTTAACATTTTGTTCAGGAGAAACACAGCCCAGATTCAAGGGTCAAGACCAAGTCATGGGACTCACTGGAGTCAAACTCCGGCACCAGCCCCAACTGCTTCTAGGCAGCTGTGCGTTCACTCTAACAAAACCTAGAACATGCCTACGTGGAAAAAACAAAGCAAAATCTAGCATTCTACAGAACTTCAGCACGTGGCATCTCAGGAAACTGATTCTTAAATCTCGTTTAATATCTGAATCTTTTTCCCAAGAGCAGCTGACGGTGGTTTTCACCAAAGGGGTAATAAATAACGTAGTGAAATTAATTACTCATTTTATAACCAATTACTAAATTATTGCTGAAACAGCTAGTTCTTATTGATATAGAAAGATGTTCAAGATCTAGAAGTGAGTAGACAGAGAAAGACAATACTGTATGGTATCACTTATATGTGGAATCTAAAAACGTCGAACTCAGAGAAACAGAATAGAATGGTGGTTACCAGGGGTGGGGGTTGGGGGAAATGGTGAGATACTGGTCGAAGGGTCTGAATTTCCAGTTATAAGATTAACAAGTTCTGGGGATCTAATGTACAGTATGGTGATTATAGCTAATAATACTGTATCATACACTTCAGTGTTGCTAAGAGAGATCTTAAATGTTCTTACCACAAAAAAAGAAATGGTAATTACGTGAAGGGATGGAGGTTTTAGCTAATGCTATGGTGGTAACCAGCTTGCAATATATAAATGTATCAAATCAACACATTGTATACCTTAAATTTACACAATGTTATATGTCAATTATATCTCAATAAAGTTGGGGGGCAACTTTAGGAACAGTGATGGTTAAGTGTAGTGTAAGTGCCAATAAATGTTTCTACAGTTGAGAAAGAGAAAAAAAGACCTAGTATTGGGTGAAGAGGTAGGCTGAAAAGAGTCTCTGTGAAAAAATATCCATCAATATATGTGGTAAGAGTAAGACCTGGAGAAATAGGTAAGACAATGTCAACTGCTATCTGTGGGTATTGAGTTTATAAATGATATTTCCCTTTGTAATTTTCTGCATTTTTACAAAGCATATATATAAAATTGAATTAAAGATTTTAAAAAAGAAAACAGCTATTTCTGGGAAGCACTTCATACGTCAAAGGGGTTATATATATCCCAATTCTGCTGATTTGCCACATGACCGAAATTACTGGAGGGGGCTCAGTGAAACGAAGCACTGAAAAAAATAATGCCCAAAGCAGCACAGGTACTCTTCTTTTTTCGAAAAGAATGGGCCAAAAACTTTCTAAAAATTTCAGCTACACTTCGCATTACCTTGGGAGCAATCAGTATCCATTTTGATAAGGCAGCCACATCTGGCCTTAGAAGATGTTGAGAAGCATTTATTAAAATCTGCACCTAGTTGAGAACTGAAATAAGGGAATAGTATTTCCACCCTTTAAGTATCTTTAGTTTAGATTAAATGCCTAATCTTCCGTGCTAATCTTAAATGCTTGTACTTGTTTTTTAAAAACTGGATTGATAGAGATTTCAATTTTCAAAATGTATCACACATCCAAATTAGGCTGAGAACTAGCTGCAGAGAAGAACATTTCACCTTGCCCTCGGGAGCATAAAGGAGGGAAAATCTGAGAAAGTCACTTAAGGATTCACCTGGCCAGCAAGATGCCCTGGTATTCTTCCAGTTGTCTCATGAAGCTGGGGTTGGGCTTGGTCACTGTTCGTCTTTCCTTCACGTAGTCATAGGCTCGGTCCAGATTCCAGCCATATTCTTTCATTGCATAGGCAATCACAGTAGAGGCTGAGCGACTCACTCCCATTTTGCAGTGCACAAGGCATTTAGATCCGTGTTTCCTAGTTTGGAGGATTGAGGTAAGGAGGAAAACACAATAGTGAGTACACTTTAAAAGCTAGGTTCTAAATATTTCCAAGTCTCCTGTCCTGCCCTTCCATTTTCTTGCTATGCAATCCATCCTTAGTGCACTTGCGTACATCTATAATCATATGTGCGGGGAGGGCAGGCAATTCTAGTGTACTCAAATAATATTCAATGTTAATATTAAGCCTCTTTAATTCATTCAGCAAATATTTACGAGGCATTTTCCATGTGTAAGACAATGTGCAAGGTACTGGGATACAAAGATAAGCAACAGTTTTTCCCTAAAGGGTAGGATTCAGTGGGAGAAGCAGCCAATTAAGATTCAAAATGGTAATTGCAATGACTGTTGGTCACAGAGTGTAGAGGGAGAATTTTCAATTTAGAGACGGGACCTCATTTTGTATGTGGTTGGAGGCCAGTCCACTCAGCCCCAGGGGCATGTTTCATGGCTGGCATGCTCTTAGGTTACAGGTGTGGCCATGATTCATCTAATTTATCCAAATGTTCTGAGTTGCTTCCAGTTCAAGTTCCAGCAAGGGTTCTGTCCCTGGGGCAAAGCACAAACCAAATGAAACTAACCCTCCTCTTTACTTTTCACACCGCCACCACCTGTGTTCTGTCTAGGGACTGGCTATACAACCCGTGGAGTTGGATGGGACCATGTGAGGCACCATGTGGCTTTCTCAGTGAGGAGAGTGGAATGAATACGTACTAGTTTTGTTTTTTAATAGAGTGGAAGAAAGAGACACAAAGTTGGCAGAAAGTGACACTAAAAACCAAACAAAACCCCTCAGTCTTAACATGCCAGAGCTTATTACCTTGGCTATGAACATTACTCAGTTATGCTAATTCTGCTAATAACACAGTGTCTGGCACAGAGTAAGCCTTCAAATATTTGCTAAATGTATGAACAAACTTATTGAACTGCCGATTAGATCTGTCAGTTGTAAGCAGGGACATTTTAAAACCTGGAAAAAAGAACAGTACTCTTATCACTAGTATACATGGGCTGGAATTCTTCCCAAGTGGCTATTCCAATAAATTAAAAAATGCACATGTCAGACGAACAAGAGAGATTTATTCATTCACTCATTCACTGTATTACAGTAGACAAGCTTCCTTCCAGAAGCTTATAATCCTTCTGCTGGAGATAGAGACACATGAAAGAGTTAAGCACCAGTGCAAGGAGGCATGAGGTGAAGTGCCAAAATGAGTGAGCTAGATAAGCTACAGGAATGCAGAGAGTGGTCTGGAATAATTGAAACAGTCTCGAAAGGAAGGTAAGATTAACCTCCTACCTGTCAATTAGATGCACAATTCTAGTGTCCTAATGTTGGCGTGGTGTGTGTCTCTGTGTGCTTAGATTATCCCAAATGACTAGGAAATACCTGTTTTGCTTACTGCACCATAGGGTTTTCATTTAAACAATGCACAGTGACTCAGATGGAAGTTCAGACATGTGCTCTATATCTTCCCATTAAGCTCTGACAACTATAATGCAGTAAATTTCAGGTCTATGCCTGCAGGCATGGAAGGTGCTCAAACTTGGACAATCCTAAGAAAAATACAATTAGGAAATCCACTCCCATGAAAACATTTCTTCATTTTGAACTGGGCTTTTTCAGTGGATGGCTTCTAACTCATGTAACGAAGGACCTGAAGTCAGTTCTCACCTGATCCAATTTCACCTTTCAGGTTCAGCACCTTCATCCCACTCCCCAGCGCTGGATTGTCCAGATTAAGCCTGGTATCACATTAGGAATCCTAAACCCACTCATTTGTAGGTAGAATCTGGAATTCAGGGCCCTGATTAGGGTGAAACACATGAGGTACCCAGGGTGCCATTTAAGGAAGCACTCAATCTCAAATGCTGATCTACACTTGCAGGAGCTGGAGAGAGAGTGCCTGCTTAAATGTAACCTGGGCGCCTTGTGAGCCTTACCCTAATCCCAGCCCTGCTGCGACTATGGCCTCACCTTGAACTCTAGCCACTTAGGCTGTGACCCTGACAACTTGCCTCGTCTTTTCCAATACCCTTTCCTTAAGGAACTAGACTATTCCTAAATACTTGATGGACTCTGAAATGAGATACGATCTTAGATTCAAGTCTTATCTTCACCACTTGTTATTTAACCTCTCTGAATGTTATCTCTACAGTCTGTCCTCATCTGTACAGAAGGATGACAGTATATGCCTCTCTGGGTTTTGGAAAATATTATACGAGAGAATACATGTAAAGTACTTGGCACACAGTAAGCATGCCACGAATGGTATCATTATTGGGAATAATTTAATAACAGGCCTTGAGAATATAAAACACTCTTTCAGGTGCTGGCTAAAGACTGAAAGAACGGGCTCAAAGCTAGGGTATGGGGATTCAGGGTAACTAAGAGGAAGATTTCCTGACCATGAAGGTCTTTGAAGAGAGGTATGGAATCATACTTGAAGGAGGATTTTAAAAACAGAAGTGCTTCTCATCTGCTGGGAATGATGTGAACGTGGTCCCACCTGAAAGGGGAGTGTAGCCAACATGCTCATTTATGGTTCCTTCTATTGAAGGAATCAGTAGGATTGGCAAGGAAATTCCCTGGGACTTAAAAAAATCAGTGTTGAGATATTAATACCAACCACTAAATTAATACTACTAAACAGTTTCACTAAAAGGACCAATTAAATTAAGGAAGACATCAACAGAAGGGCTAGAGAAAAATTTCACTATTTAGAGTATCATAAAAGTAAAGTAAAAGAATGCGAAAACATTTCCAAAGCTCACTATGCGTCTCCCCTTGTCTTCAGAGAGGATGACCCAGAATTCTACCTATCTGGAATAATGTCTACTATATAACTTTCAAATGTCCTCACTGGCAATTGAAGCATTTCATTCAGAATTTCCTCCTTCTCTCATTTCTATTTATTTTGCTGCAGCTTATTTTCTCTAATTTTGTGCTCAATGGAAATAGCCAACATGAGGTCATCTTCTTCCAGTGGCTTTATCTACTTAAAGGCAAAGTATTAAGTCACTAGTCATCTTTTCCCTAGGATTAAGAAATCTCAGTATCCATTTTTTCTTTACTTCCTTTTTCCTGAGTACCATCAGTAAGTTATCTACAGCTTTTAGGCCCCAGCCATGTGTGGTGCACAAGGAACAGTGGGGTCAGAATATGTGTGAGGGACCATTACTCACTTTGCTTTAGAGATGAATTTGTAAGTGTCATTCCAGTAGGCCAGGAGATCCGTTGCCTCTTCATCATATACCCGGATGTTATGATACTCAAAGACTCCTGGGAAGAAGTTATCTATCTCTCGAGTGACATTCAAGATATACCGCACCCTGTGAGGAAACCAAGGGAAAATACAGGCTCTACTACTCAGGCTAAATCCAATTCTCAGCACCGTTTTTCTTATTTAAAACTTGTTTACTCCCTAGGCTGAAATTAAATATTAAAATATTAAAGAAAGCTAAACAACTAAGAGGCTATACTTATTTAGCCCAGAAACTACATAACAGGGTCCTGGGCATACCTGGGCAACAGGGAGTTATTGAGAGAAAAGCTGTCTACCAAGTTCAACATCTAAATTCCACTTTCAGTGTACATATAGTTACACAATCTCATCTTTGATAGTCTTTTGAAAATATGCCTTGTATTTTACTGTAAAGAAGCAATCTAAGGCCCATGATCTAACAATTTCTCTTCAGTCACTAAAATTACCAGCAACATAATATATTCTTTGGAAGTCAATTGTATTAAATCAGACTCTCAAACATGTACCTCAAGAAAATTAAAAAAAACAGAAAAGGGAAAAATTTCCTCCTATCTTTCTAAATGCCAGATTGTCGGATTTTGCTCTATTACTCTCTCTAAACTACATGGAAGGCAAATGAGGCCAGGGCTGGGAGGGTCAGAGGAAAGTTGGACTTAAAACTCTCTTAACTCTCTAGGCTGCATTCCTGGCTGCTATGGCAGCAGATGTGTCTGAGAGTTCTCCCACAGTGAGATGGTTGCAGAAAAGGGTTTCTGTATCAAAAAGTTCTTCTGCTCTCTCTCTCACTGAGCAATCTTAATAAATGCTTGGGCTTAATTTGCCAAAGGGTTACCTTTTCTCAGTGCTGTGTGGACTTAGACATCACAGGAGTTTACTCCAACAACACAACACAGACTCACTCATTTCTCTCTGCAGAAGCTGCTTCCTTCTCAGAATCACATGCGGGGTTCTACAAACCCAATCTCTGAAGACAGAGACATGACTACAGAAAGGAAGAGCCATAGCTAACCAATTCTGTGGTTAAGGTAATTTTTCTGGGACATGATTTGAATCCGTTTTAACTTAGCATCAAAGTCCATTACTAGAAAGGATTTTTTCTTTTTAATTTAAAAAGCAAGCACATGCAACTGTGGAAAACAGTCAAGCAGTTCCCCAAAAGGTTAAACATAGAGTTACCATATGACCCAGCAATTTCTCTCCCAGGTATAAACCCAAGAGAAATGAAAGCATAAGTCCACCCAAAAATTTGTACATGAATGGTCACAGCAGTATTTATAATAGCCAAAAAGTGAAAATAACCTAAATGTCCATCAATTGACAAATGGATAAATAAAACGTGATATATCCATACAATGGAATATTATTTGCCAATAAAAAATGAAGTACTAACACATGCTACAACACTGACAAACCTTGAAAATACAAAGTTAAGTGAAAGAAACCATCTTAAAAGACCACATATTGTATGATTCCATTTAAATGAAATGTCCAGAATAGGCAAATCTATAGAGACAGACAGATGATTAGTAGTTTCTAGGGGCTGGGGGAAGAAGGGAAATGGGAGTGACTGCTGAAGGGTCCAGGTTTTTTCGGGGGGTTGAAAAGATGTTCTAACTTGATTGTTGTACAACTCTGTGAATATACTAAAAAACACTGAAGTATACATTTTAAATGGTTGAACTGTATGTGAATTTTATCTCAATAAAACTGTGAGAAAGAAAAGGCAACCATACTTCTCTTATTTTATTTAAAATAAAAACGAACAACCTCTCTCCTCCAATCCCATACTTCAATAATGGATTATGGCAGGACAGGGCTTCCCAGCCCTTTTCATTACAGAACTCTAGGCAGCCACTACCAATTGGAATTGGCACTCCTTGAAATTTCTCTGCTATCTCTATATGGAGTAGCACTTTACTTGGGTTTCTAAAGTCAGTAGATTGGTGAAAATGGCCTTATTGTCAAAATTGCACTTGAAAATCCCTTAAATCATTCAGAGAGAGCAGTACACATGTTTTGTGTACAGATCCCTGAACTGTAATTCTTTATCCACTAAAGTTTAAGAACGAGTGAATTTAAAGAACAAGATTTTGGGCCGGCCCTGTGGCTTAGCAGTTAAGTGTGCGCGCTCTGCTACTAGCGGCCCGGGTTTGGATCCCAGGTGCGCACCGACGCACCACTTGTCCGGCCATGCTGAGGCCGCGTCCCACATACAGCAACTAGAAGGATGTGCAACTATGACATACAGCTGTCTACTGGGGCTTTGGGGAAAAAAAAAGGAGGAGGATTGACAATAGATGTTAGCTCAGAGCCGGTCCTCCTCAGCAAAAAGAGGAGGATTAGCATGGATGTTAGCTCAGGGCTGATCTTCCTCACACACACACACACACACACACACACACACAAAAAAAAAAACAACTCTAAAATAAAAAACAAGATTTACAAAGACGTCTGAGCATCCAACCATACTATTTTTTAAAAAGACAGATACATCTATCTGTGTTCTATAATTTAGCCATATGAGTAGTAAATGAGATGAACAGCTCTCACCTCCAGCTGAGGTTCTAAGTCAAAGGTCAAAGTGTATGTATGCATGATGTGATTCCAACGCATTTGGCAAGCACTGCTATATCAAATCTCAGATTTCATATTAAACACTGTATCGAGGTTGTTAGTTTCCCGCAAGTCAAAGTCTGTCAATTTTTCTATCATTCCTTCACATTTACTGAGCACCCTTCTTGGTATTAAGCTCTGAGCTAGGCAGATATATGTTTTACACAAAACTAAGGTACAGTCTCTGCTTTCAAGAACTGTAGATTCAATCCTTATCTATTTATATTTTCCAACTTCTATTTATTTTCATATCTTAAATTAAGTAACCAGATTTCCCCTGCTGGAACTCTTCGTGTAATCATTTGGCTTAAGTCCTGATCCAAGTTCATTTTAGCAATTCTGACATACCTTCCTTCTGGGGGAAACGTAGGGAGTATGCATCTAATCATGTTAAAGATAACCAGAAGGCTGACTTGTAGCTGAGAAAACAGGCAGCCAGCAACCAGCCAGGCAGCCATCACTACCTCTGAGTCTCAGTAGGTCTTATCTCTGCCCACAATGAAGAATCAGTATGGCCAATTTCTAGACATGATTTTCTCTTCTCTTATGGGAATGATTTCACCTCCCAAGGCCAAGTTCAATGAAAAATTTAGGCATTAGCTAAGAAGTAAAAAGGGAAGAATGGCAGCTTTTTTGCTTGCTGAATGTTCACTGTGGTCTCAACTCAATAACTATGCTGCTTAGGGGCACATTTCTTAATACAAGGTAGGTCTTCTTGTTCAATTTCAGAAGCTTGTCCATTTTACATTTATAACCTACTTAGTCTTCAAGCACCTTACTATAAAAGGAGAGGGACTGAGTCTTATTTATCTTTGGATCCCTAGCACCTAGTATTATGCTTGGCCCACAGAAGATGCTTGATACATGTTGAATGAACAGCTCTGTGAACCCAACATATGCAGTTCTGTGTACTCTTACATAAAAATAGGAACCAAAGGCAAAACCATGGAGACAGTAAAAAGATCAGTGGTGCCAGGGGTTGGGGGTGGGGAGATACATGGGTGGAGAACAGAGGATTTTTAGGGCAGTAAAAATACTCTGTAGGATACCATAATGATGGATACATGTCATATATTGTCCAAAGGCATAGAATGCACAACACCAAGAGGGAACTGTAATGTAAACTATGGACTTTGGGTGATTACAACGTGTCAATGTAGGTTCATCGACTGTAACAAATGTACCCCTCTGATGGGGATGTTGATAATGGAGGAGGCTGTCCAATGTGTAGGGGCAGGAGTATATGGGAAATCTCTGTACCTTCCCCTCCATTTTGCTGTGAACCTTAAACTGCTCTAAAAAAACCCCAAAGTTAAGAAAAAGGAAGAAATAACTGTATTTGGTTTGAAACAGCACGAAAAGGCTTGCACATTTGTTTTTGAAAGCCTTTCCACTGAAATAGCTGATCTTTCTTGGAAAGTGGGGGGATGAAACAGTGGCAGACAAGCTGTTTTAATTTTTATTAGATTCCACCTGATTAGAATAAACTGGAAGCAACTCTTAAGCTTAAGGTTACTGATACCTCTCTGACTGGAAAATATAAAGATAAAACAGAGATATCTGTCACATGGGGTTGTCAGCAATTGCTCTGTGTACTTACCCTCGGTTCTGTAAATCCTCTAAATTAGAGGCATTCCATTCCGAGCCCTGTGGAAACAAAAAGACAAGGTTAGGGAGTATTAGCAAATCAACCAAATACAATACTTGAAAAGGAGACCTGTGAGGGAAGAAGCAGAGTTTCTAAAAAGAAGGCCAGTAACATTTATGGAGTTTCCTCTCCATGTGCCACGTACTTCACATGTCATCACATTTAGTTTTCACAAATGATAGAGTAAGAAAGTTATCTTCATTTTTATAGATAAGAAAAACCCTCATAGAATTCAAATAATTTTCGCTCAAGATCACATCGCTGGAGAGGTGTCTGTGACCATCCTCTAATCTAAGTTAAATGTTGCCTGTTATTTGTGTTTATAGTACAGTAGTCCCCCCTTATCCACGGTTTCACCTACCCGTGGTCAACTGTGGTTTGAAAATATTAAATGGAAAATTCCAGAAATAAACAATTCATAAGTTTTAAATTGTGCACCGTTCTGAGCAGTGTGATGAAATCTTGTGCCGTCTTGCCTGGCACATAAACCATCGCTTTGTCCAGTGTATCCTCTCTGTATAGGCTACCTGTCGTTAGTTAGTAGCCCTCTCGGTTATCAGATCAACTGCGCGGTATTGCAGTGCTTGTGTTCAAGCAATCCTTATTTTACTTAATAATGGCCCCAAAGTGCAAGATTAGTGAGGCTGGCAATTCGGATATGCCAAAGAGAAGCTGTAAAGTGCTTCCTTTAAGTGAAAAGGGGAAAATTCTCAACTTAGTGAGAAAAAAATTGCATGCTGAGGTTGCTAAGATCTACACTAAGAACAAATCTTCTATCCATGAAATTGTGAAGGAAAAAGAAATTGCTCGTTTTGCTGCCACACCTCAAATATGTATATATAGAAAGAAACATAGTATAGATAGGGTTCAGTACTATCTGTGGTTTCAGGCCTCCACTGGGGTCTTGGAATGTATCCCTCATGGATAAGGGGAGACTCCTGTACTCTGACTTTTTTCAATAGCATGTATCACAATTTTTATTTGTATATTTACTTATGTGTTTATTTACTACCTTTTTCCTCTACTATAATAGACGGTTCTTGAGGGCAGGAACCAGGTCTCTTGTTCCACATAGAAACCCCTGCACAGTCCCTGGCACCTGGCAGGTATTCAATAAACATTTGTTGAATGAACAAAGTGGCATTATTATGAATTAAACCTAGATTTAATTTCAAAATGCACACTCTTTCTAGTGTATTATGTTGCATCTAAGGAGTTGGGGGTGTAAAGTGTGTGTGCGTAGGGGGAGAGTGCGAAATAGTAGCTTCTGTCAAACAAATTAGGGAAACATGATATGCAAAATTTTAAAAAGGTGGGGTTCTGCAGATTATCCAGAAGATATGTCAGTTGTTAATATTTTGCCACATCTGCTCTCTCTCTCCCCTTCCCTTTCTTTCAATATAAATCAAACTTTTTCCTGTGAACCTTCTGAAATTTGAACATCATGACACTTCACTTCAATACTAAATCATGTATTGTTTAAGAACAAGAATATTCTCCTATATAATTCCATGTTTAAAACTAAGAAAGATAACATTAATATGATAATAAATGAACACATCATCCATATTTGAATTTCAAAATTGCCCTCAAAATGTCCATTATATTTACTCAACCAAGGATCATACTTTGCATTTAGTTGCCATGTCTCTATCTCCTTTAACCTAGCACAGTCCACCCCCCTCCTTTATTTTGTCTTTCACGATACTGACATTTTTGCAGACTACAGGTCTGTAATCTTGGAAAACTCCCCACAATCTGGATTTGTCTGATGGTTTCCTGATGATTAGATTCAAGTCAAACATTCTTGGCAAGAATATTACAAGGGGGATGTTATGTACTTCCTACTGCATCAAATCATGAGGCACATAATCTCAGTTTGTCCTATTATTTGTCAGGCTGAGTTTGAATTCTTGGTAGGTACCTTTGTGTCTGCCACATGCCTCTATTATAAAGGTTCCTTTACCATTAGTTAGTTATCTCTAGGTATTAGTAATCTTTGAAGCCACGCGAATATCCTGTTTCACTATGTTTCAGCATCAATTGCTGATCTTGCCGAAATCAATAATTTCACTGGAGGTTACAAAATGGTGATTTTCCAGTTCCATCATTCCTTTTGCATGTTAGCTGGCATTCTTCTGTAAGAGACTTTCACTTAATCAATCTCCCACCCTTTATTTGAATGTCACTATGGACTCTTGAATTCTTTTTGTATTTAGTACATTATAATCCATTACTATCTTTTTTTTTTTGGACACTCAAATTGTACCGAATTTGGCCAGTGGGAATCTCTTCAAGCAGGCTCCTTTTGATATGATCCCATTAGTCTTTCAGCACTTCTTTGCTTTCTGGTCCAAAAAGTTGTTTCAGATTCACTTTGTGAGTGGAATCAGCCATTTCCCCAAGGAACTCTGGTTTCTTTTAGTGAAGAATGATATTTTGTAATCAAGATCTGGGCATCAATTAGGTACGCTCATAAATATTGGGTGTCACTGCTTCTAAAACTTTTTAGAGGACAGATCTAGGAAATATTTCTTTTTTTTTTTTTTAAAGATTTTATTTATTTATTTATTTTCCCCCCAAAGCGCCAGTAGATAGTTGTATGTCATAGCTGCACATCCTTCTAGTTGCTGTATGTGGGACACGGCCTCAGCGTGGCCGGCGAAGCGGTGAGTTGGTGTGCGCCCGGGATCCGAACCCGGGCCGCCAGCAGCGGAGCACGCGAACTTAACCGCTAAGCTACGGGGCCGGCCCTAGGAAATATTTCTAAAGAAATATTGTGTTTACTCTGGTACCTCCAAATTCCAATTCAACACACAAGGTTCTTCCTTTCTTTCTTGTCCCTCCCTCATTATTTATATCTCCCTACTCCACAGTGAGAACCTTGGTTCCCAACAACTCACTTGCTCCACTTACAAAATAATTTCAACATTATTACACCAATACCACAACCAATAATATACCTATTAAGTTCAAATTTTCTTTGCAATTCTTTTCTTCCTTATTATATTTCATTAAGGAGTGCAATAAAGAGTATTATGCTTAAAAGTTATTTGAATTAATTTCTTTTTGTGAGGTTATCAACTTAATATACATTTGGGTTCGTTTATCCTGTTTGTATTCAATTTTAGGGTGCGCTTTTTCCATTTGATTTTTTTGAATATGCAAAACTTTTACAAGGTTGAAAGTCAAAAGTTTACTAAAAAGTAAATTCGAAGTCTCATTCTCACCCCTATCTCTTCAATGCCCATAGGTAATCATTTTCATTAGTTTCTGGCTTGTTGTACCTATGTTCTATTTCAAAAAAAATATAAGCAGATATACATTTATAATCACTTCTTACACAACAGTGGTATACTACATATACTTTTTTTGTTCCTTGCTTTCTTCACTTTACAACATATCTTCAAAACCATTCCATATCACAGTTCATAGAGATCTTCCTTGTTCTTTCTTACATCTGCATAGTACTTCATTGGGTAGTGATATAATAATTTATTCAACTAGCTTCCTATGAATGATTATTCCTATCTGTGGAAGCAAGATTGCTGCGGGTCAAGGGTAAATGCATAGTTTTGTTAGACATTGCTAAATTCCCCTCTGTAGAGGCTGAAACAATTCTGCATTTCCACCAGCAATGTAGGAGAGTGCCACTTTCGCCACAGCCTTGCCAACAAAATGTGTGGTTAAGCTTTTGAATTTTTGCCAATCTGATAGGTATGAAATGTTATCTCAGTATAATTTCAATTTGCATTTCTCTTAAGAGTAAAAGTGAACAACTTTTTAATGTTTCAGGTCCATTTTCTATCTTTGAGCTATCTGTTCCCATCTTTTGAAAAGGCAAACATTTAAAAATAAGAATTTACCTATTTCAGAATTATGAATTAAATGGAATTGAGCATTAGAAGACTTGGGTTCAAGCCCCAACTCCCCTTCCTACTGTGGGGTATTGGGCAAACTACTTAACCTCTCTGTCTTCACTTTCTTTATCTGTAAAATGGAACATTCTTCCCACCCTAGTTTTATAGATATCTATGGGTACCTTCCCCTCGACTTACAAACATAACGTTTCTCCCAATCCTTCCTGCCATGTGAGAATACAAAGGGAAGTCTGTGACCCATAAGAGGGCCCTCACCCGACCATGCAGGCACCCTGATCTCAGACTTCTAGCCTTCAGAACTGTAAGAAATAAATTTCTGTAGTTTATAAGCCAAAAACAAACAAACAAACAAACAAAACAACAGTTTCTCCCATATTAAAATGGAAAAACCCTCTCTCCATCCTGAATCCTCCTCTAGACATCGTCCTTTTTCTCTTCCCTTCATAGACAGGATTCACAGAAATATAATCTACTTACTTTCTCTAATTCCTCATTTCCCAAGTCTCAACCCATAACACTGTGGCTCCTGCCCTCATCACTCTTGTTGCTGTTACCAATGACTTCTTCTAATTGTCTAATGCAGGGGTCACCTTTGTATCCTTATTCCATTGGCCTTCTATGAGTATCTATCTGATATAGTTAATCACTCTCTTTTTATGGAACTAGGTCAGACCGCAGAAATATCTAGCCTCATGCTTGGCACACTAAAGAGGATCAACAAACGTTTGCTGAATGAATGATCAAGTGAGATAAGTAAATGAAGCACTTTGAAAATTGTTAAGTGTTACGCAAGCACCATCACGGTATTACAAGTGATCTGTAATTTGGCCGTTGAACTGGGAGATCTCAAGGGTATTGTGTTGAAGTTCCATTTAGGAAAAGGTCAATAAGCGATGGACAACTGATCTTTTCTACAGACCAGGGCTCAGCCGACTTGCTTTCAAAAAACATGGGAGGTTCTGAAGGCTCTGTGCTCAACCTTAGAAAACTAGCTCCCACACCAAAGAAAAAGGCAAGAACTACAAAGGACTTCAAGGGGACAGAAGCCAATAAGGGTTGAGTGGCTAAACTGGAGCCAGGGAAATGTGACCACCTCATTTCTTAATTTAGAAATCTAAATCCTCTGCGGAACTCTGTCCATCTAGTTGGAAATAACCCTGACGTGATGGGAAAAGTCTATGATTTTCAACTACCTGTCCACAGAAAATTCAGTCTGACAATCTGAAATGATACATATCCAGAAACAAAATAAACTAAATGCATTGACTACTGACTCAGTGAAGCCCATATAAAGTGACTTGGGCTGTGGTTAGGGCTGCTTCAGGTCCAACCTGAAAGAAAGAACTGGAGTCAACGTGGTGTAATTATTTTTCTGCCCTCAATACAAATGCCAGGCATATTAGTCCCCTGGGGCCCTCCACAGACTCGATCTTTTTTTTTTTCCCATGCTTCTCAGGCTTACAGTCACATAATTCCATGGAGGTTTTCACTATGTTCTATGTAATTATGCAAAGCATATTCTAATTTTACTGAAGTGTAAAATGAAATCTTGGGACTAAAATACATTTTTAAGTAAGTTTATTTCCATCTTGCACTCTGGTTTCCCTACACTGCACCCTGGCCAAAGATCCAAGTGACTGATTTCTTTTCAAAAGTTATCCTCAGGAAACAGCCTTGTTGGAGTCCAAATGTTTCAAGCAAAATAGAAGAGGAGAGCACATTTATGGCAAATAGGAAGGACTGTACTAGGGGTTCTGCTAAAATCAATACAACTTGACATAATCTCCAAGGACTGGTATCCCTGTTCATATCTTCTTCATCATACCATACCTATAGCCTCAATGCTGTGAGCCACGTTACTGTGGCAATCAGGCACAAGACCTCTACTAACTTCTTCTGAGTTTGCGCTACACATCTCCAGTTGAGGGACAAAAATCATGAATATGATTAAAATAACCCATTTGATTACTATCTCATCTATTCACATATCCTCCACTTCTCTGTACCTACAGTAAAAGTAACCACTAATTGGAGTCTTAATTTTTCTTTGACAATGAAACACTACTCTAAAAGGACTTATAATGTCAAATCTTAAAAAAGATAGCAATCAGCACTAAAATTTGACTACTTTTTTATTCATGAATAAAATTATTGGTTGTGTCCAATATTCCTGTGTTTCCCTTAACTAAGAAAGCTGCTTGCCTTTCTGCAAAGGGTCTCTGTTCATATCTAGCTTCTACACAGCCAAATCAGATGGCCTCCAAGAGAGCTGTTGATATTGAGATTTGGTTGGGTAAAGGATTCCCAGAGAAGTGGTACACTCTTAAGGGTGTGGAAGAACTTCTTTTTCTGGAAATACCCTGGCTTCTAACCAATCGATCCTCTCTTCTTGTTGCAGATTTTCTTTAAACTATGCTCTACACTGTTCTTCTCCATACCAGCTGGATACCTTTCCAAATAAACATCTCTGTGCAGTGCATTGCAGAGCTGAGCATTCTCCCAAAGGGAGGGGGGAATTCTGCTGCCTCCCTTCACACAATCTGCTTGTGCTCCAGGCATGGCAGCTACGTACAAGATGAAATGATTTTACAGAAAATTAACACCACCACTTGTAGCTTAGATAAGACATCTTTTTCCGTGTCAACTGGTGGGAAAGCCAGCAGAGCACAGACTCACTGGAGAAGAGATAGGGATTTGGACACAGGATATGGTGGTGCAAACAAAGGGAGGAAGTCATCAAGGAAGAAGTACAATAAGATGTTTAGACAACCTGTTCTTGCACTTATTTTGTTGGACAAGAGTTAAATTTCAGGATTCTCCAGTTTCAAAGTTTTTTCTGAATAAGAAAAATATTCACAATGGAAAGAACACGTCCATTCTCTAGAAAATAGAATTATATCTGAAGCTGAATAAATTTTCCTTTTTTCAAAAATATGTGCGTAGATACATTCTTAAAAAGTAAAAAAGACTGGAAGGCAATATTATATAACAAAAGATAATAGTGCTTATCTTTCTTGGTGATGATTAAATGTTAATTATTTTCTTCTAAAACTAAGTTTTCTACAATGAATATAAATTATTATCATTATTATTTTTTTTTTGTGAGGAAGATCAGCCCTGAGCTAACATCCGTGCTAATCCTCCTCTTTTTTTGCTGAGGAAGACCGGCTCTGAGCTAGCATCTATTGCCAATCCTCCTCCTTTTTTTTTCCCCAAAGCCCCAGTAGACAGTTGTACATCATAGTTGCACATCCTTCTAGTTGCTGTATGTGGGACTCGGCCTCAGCATGGCCAGAGAAGTGATGCGTTGGTGCGCGCCCGGGATCCGAATCAGGGCCGCCAGCAGCGGAGCGCGTGCACTTAACCGCCAAGCCATGGGGCCGGCCCTAAATTATTTTTGAAATGAGAAAAAAAACCAAAATAGAAGAATATGCCAGTAATTATGAAATAATAGGATGAATCTATTGGTACAAATGCTCAAATGCATTTGTAGTTGATTACGGACTGTAATATGGGGAGAACAGGCTTGTTCTTTCTGCTTAGAGTACTATTAAAATTTGTTTATAAATAACCATTGAGGAGAGGGTAAGGAGAAGGTAGTTTTTGAGAGGGTGGCATCAGAGACACAGGGAAGCATGCCTGAAATTAAGCAGGCTGACCAGTCAGATATTGACTGTATTTGATATTCATTGTGTCTACATCCTTTTAGGTATTAAAATCCAAGCTCAATGGGAAAGTGACTTTCCAGTTTACAGCTTTGGTTACTTTCTAACACGAGCTATTTTTGGCTACAGGCACTTGCCCTTCATAAGAATTAGTCATGTTACATGGAGACTGTTGGGGGCAGGGTCCATTTGAATGAGTGACTCATAAGTTTTCTACAGCTATTACAAAAATTCTTTCCAACAACACAAGAACAGAGAATACTTGAACCCTCATGGAAGTATACACAAAACACAACAAAGCCAGGTGGTTTACAAATGGAAAAGTCATTGACAACTCTGCAGTATGATCTACATCCATCCAGAAATGGCAACACGCATTGGTCAAAATTAAAGTAATGAAAAAAATATTTCCTTCCAGCTCACAGCTTTTCGTGAGTAATTTCATAGCTATATACCACTATGAATCACTCTACAAACACACATACTCTAGAGTGTCAAGAAGTTAATTCAGGGCACAAGCCTTTAATGGCACAAAGGCTGATTGCCTGGTGAAATAAACTCTGGAATATTCAGGGTGAGGTGATCCAGTTTAGTCAGTTCCAGTGCATTTATTCCTCTTCTCTCCTGTTTCTCAGCTGCTAATCATTTCACACTTCACAAATGTCCTTACCAGAGAAAGGAAGTGAAATTCAAACCAATCAATTTAGTTCCTTGTTAGCATTTCTGATCAAAGTGTGTGGGAAGTGAAAACCAAAACGAGGTTTTGGTGTTTCCCACTGATTTTAATTATCCTTGTCAACTTTGTTCCCACTACCATGTACAGATGAAAACTAGAACTCTTTAACACTTGGGAGGAAAATGGGTTTTAGGATTTTAGCTTTCCTAATCCATCTGTCAGAGAGGTCTCCTGGGGCTAATTAACAGGTCACTGAATGTTTAGGAACCATGAAGAACAATTTTAAGTCACTGAATTTTTGGTAATCACAAAAGTATTCGGGGGACTCAAAATGTAGCTACAAGGTTCCAAATGTTTAAAAGTCCAATAGCCTCTCAGTTATAAGTGGTTCCCACCTGCTCTGCTCAGACATATCAGACCTTAGACACATTTGGCAGATCTGAAATACTGACCTCAAAGGATCATTCTATTTGGATACACTGTATAAAAGTATTGTGGACTGGCCTGTTTTTAACTTTGACTATTATGAAGAACAGATGAGATATTTAACAACCGATGGGGAAAAAAGGCCTGATTTGTAGCATTTGCCAATTTCCTTGGAACAAAGTTTCCCACCATAGTCCATTTTAATCCACCAGCTTGATATCTCTGAATGATGAATTGGGAAGAGATGAGCAGAAGCACACCATTATATAACATTTCCACTATACAATAGATGTGAATGATCTTAAGAGCACAGATAATAGTAAAATAATCAGGAAGTGATGAAGTTTGACTATTTATTAAACTTTTGTTTTTAATGTAAGTTACATTTTATTTAAATATAATAAAATTTAACAACTGCCCCCCATGAGTTGGTATGGACTGGCTTCAGCACACCACTTCATGTGGCCCTAAGACTTACCAAGAACACGTGCTCAAATATCTGCGTAGGACTATCCATCTGACCAAGGATCACTATCATTTCATTATCTATAAATTCCTTGAATTCTCGCAAGTTGCACACCATTTGCATTTCCAACTCCGTTCGTATCTGTAACAAAGATGACATATTGTACTAATCTCTGTAAAGTCCCTCTATACTTTCAATCACTCACCATTTCTAGCCCCCCAGCTAGCCTTGGAACAATGAAGACTTAAGGTCCCTTACCTCTTTGGATGTAATATTCTCCAAATCCTTCTGCATCATAATTTCCCTTAATTTGGTTTTAATTAGCCTTTCTGTTCGCTCACGTTCAGTTGGTCTGAGAAGAGAGAAATGGTGATTTTTTTTTTTTTAAACTCTCCTTTTTTAAAAAAATTTTATTTATTTATTTTTTTCCCCCAAAGCCCCAGTAGATAGTTGTACATCATAGTTGCACATCCTTCTAGTTGCTGTATGTGGGATGCGGCCTCAGCATGGCCAGAGAAACGGTGCGTCGGTGCGCACCCGGGACCTGAACCCGGGCCGCCAGCAGCGGAGCGCGCGCACTTAACCGCCAAGCCACGGGGCCAGCCCGGTGATTTTTCTCAGGCAGAAATTTGACTAAGTTAATGAATGTGCCATTTGATTATGTTTCCAAATTGGCAGGCCTCCTCTCCATTACCCTAAAATTTATCTTCTGGAGGTGTGATAAAAAGAAAATTATTTTTACAAAGTTTCTTTTCAGAATGTATAGAATGTAAACATGTAGAAATTATTACTTGAAGAGGTTGTACATGTCTAAAAGCCCTAAAATATATCCATGTATATAGATCCGTGAAGAAGCAAAAACAAACAGGCTACAGTGAGTGAAATAATTTAATGAATGACCATATTCATACTTTCCCATCAAGTATCCGAGTACCAATTAGTACCAATTGCTGAGCGAGAATACTAAGCTGGGTAGACCAGTGGTGTGACCCACCATGGAACTGAGTCTTCTATAGCTTAAAATGCCACCTAACGCTAATCGAAAACAGGAAAAAGGGAAGAGTGATTTCTGTCTTCTTCGATGAGGCAAATTCTCTTCCAAAATGGGTCTCAAGGATGAACTACTCAGGGTATACTTCCATCCAAAATGCTTTCTTTTTCACAAAAGCTCTCACAGTAACTCTGTGAAATTGTTATCCCCATTTTACAGATATAGGAAATAAACAGATGAAAGGTTAAATGACATGTCAATGATCACATACACTGGCAGGAGAACTAGAACTCTCAGCCTAGCCTAACACTCTACCTGCAGGATTATGTTGCTTCCTTTAGTCTTCCGACTCTCTTAAAAATAAAATTACCCTTGGAACTTGAACATGAAATCAAACTAGGAAGCCGACTATCCACTTACTAGAAAAGTATTGGTCCAGTGTAACTGGATGCTTCTCTCTAAAGCATTATTTCATATTATGCAGAATTTGAGTGAGGCAGACAGCACTTTCTGTCTCATCTTTCCCTCCTACCTACTCAAGAAAGGTATCTGCTCTGTACCTCCTTATTTGGAGATGGAAATTGACTAAGCCTTCAGGCATCCTGCCTGCCCTTGCTGCCTACAGCTTTATCACTGGCTGCAAAAATAGTTTCAGTAATCTCTAAAGATGGATGCTCTCAGCCCACAACCTTGGGGCTCCCCACTGCTTGGGCTCTTAGTTTCTCATACCCCTGCAGAACACAGCTAATACCTGTGACATTTCCCTGTCAATCAGCCAAGGCATCCCTGTCTTGACTAGGACTAAAATTCTTAACCATGCCTAGGGTTATGGCAGAAAGTTATACATTTGGTAATGTATAGAAAGATAGCTAATGGTAGAAAGTGATACATTTCAGTCTTCTGTTAAAAAGAAATAATGGTGGGGCCGGCCCGGTGGCGCAAGCGGTTGGGTGCGCGTGCTCGGCTGCGGCGGCCCGGGGTTCACTGGTTCGGATCCCGGGCACGCACTGACGCACTGCTTTGGCAAGCCATGCTGTGGCGGCGTCCATATAAAGTGGAGGAGGATGGGCACGGATGTTAGCCCAGGGCCATCTTCGTCGGCAAAAAAAGAGGAGGATTGGCGGATGTTAGCACAGGGCTGATCTCCTCACCAAAAAAAAAAAAAAAAAAAGAAATAATGGTAAAACCAAATTTTACCACCTGTGTGCATGGGTTAGATTCCCTAGTTGAGCAATCTTCCTCCCAATCCTTCACACTGGTTTGAGGCAGAGTGGTTTGAGAGCAGACACATCCGGGTTTTAATCCCAGCCCTGCTACTTACCAGTGGTGTGACCTTGAACAAATTCCTTCCCTTCTCTGAGTCTCTGTTTCTTTTTCTATAAAATGAGGACAGTAATAATATCTGCCTCATGAAGTTCTTATGATGATAAAATGAAATACCACGTATGAAGTGCTTGGCACAGCATTTGACACACACCAGAGGCATCATACATATATGTTCCCTTCTCCCTCTTCTTTGGATTTCAAAATATAAACTTTATTCACAATAGAGCACTTAAGTCCATTTTAGCACACATTCTTTCCCTATTCTTAGCATTCTTTTTTAGGCTTTTCTAGTCAACTTAGTAAAGAGGAGGTAACAGAAAAGGCATTACAACACAAACATACTTTCTCCCTTGATTTCACTAGAGAAAAACTTGGAAAATACAAAAAAACACAAAGAAAATAAAAATCACTGAAAATCTCTCTATCAGAGATAATCATTAATACTCTGACCTACAGCTTTCAGACTCTTTTTCTATGAACAGACATTTGTTTATTAAATATACCTGAAAATTTGGGTTATATTGTACATACTAAGAACTAACATTTGATGAGCCTCTACCATGTGCCAGGGATTACATTTTACATTTCTTTTTCGTTGGGGATATAGAGCGATTGTGGACAATTTCATTTTCTCTTTTCTTTTGGCTGTAATTTCCAAATTTTATCTAACAAAATTTTTAAAAAATGAGACGGGTTTTCTCTCGCTCATGTAAGTCTGGTTCAGAATGTCCATTTTTGAGCTAGATGATATATCCATTCCTCTGATACCCATCAACCAGCTGTAAAGCATGAAATCAATAACATTTCCCAAGATTCTGAAAGCCAGACTAATCCTTATCTTTTTAGTTACTGTAGGATCTTGAAAGGACTAGAACTACCAGTACCAATTGGTCCTAGAACCAATAACAACCTATGCAAAAAGCTTCTACTGCCTTTTTGACTATTCCATTCACAGAATTCTTGGAAATTACACCTTTTCTAGTAAAAAGCATTTATTACACTATTATCTAAATTAAGCCTTTTTTTTAATTGAGGTAACATTGGTTTATAAGATTGTATAGATTTCCAGTGAACATCATTATAATTCGACTTCTGTATACACTACATTTTGTTCACCACCAAAAGTCTAGTTTCCATCCGTCATCATAAATTAAGGCTTTTTAAAAAAAAATCATGAACTGTTTTGGACTTTAGGACTCCGAAGGTGAAGGTACGTAAGGTCAGATAGTAAGTAGCCACTCTTCTTTCCCAGCTGTAGAATACCAGGGAATTGCAGAAAAATCGATTCAGAGAAAAACAAACATGCTGATTAATTTCCAAAGCAGGAACTAAGGGTGAAAAAAGTTTCCAAAATAGTCACCTAAGTTTCAACACATAGACCCAAAAAGGAAATAAACATCAGCTCCACCTTAGGCCTTTATCCAACTCACAGTACACTAGGGAGATTTAATAAAATCTTACTGACAAAGACTTAACAAGGTAAAGGTGGGCTGAGTAAGACAAATTATAAAATAGTAAAAAAATGTTGAAGAGAAATCAGTTTAAAATTAGTGTAACAACCTTCTTTTAGACTGACTAGAAACATCTTATTTTCTTAAGTATTATAAACATCGCTCTAAAAGCTTCTCTATGTCATTAACTTGCTTACCAAATACTTCTTTCACGGATAATGCAAATGCAGACTTCGGCCTAACCCCTTTAAAGTCAAATTTCAAATTAGTGGAATCTGAATTAATGAGATTTTATGGTATTGCAGTTCTCAACTACGGAAGACTTCACTGTGCCCAGGAGTGAAACTCTTCAGGCCTTTGCAGACAACAGACAGAACAGGGTTCTTGGTGTGGTAGATGTGTCATATAGACAACGACTAATATCACTGGTAAAATTAATTCCCCAAGAGGAGAGATTACAGAGGAATATGCTGTTTACGATCCCCTAGGACACAACAAAGAGGGCTTCCACGATCCTCAGCAAACTGACTTACATGTCTGTGAAGAGAGCTGGAGAGTCAGGCCGGTGGGACTGCACATCCTGCATAGCATTCCATTCATTGACTGAGGATTGATCTGAGTTGATATGGCTCTCGTAATAACTCACCCAGGTGAGAAATAGGCTTCCTGGGTAATAGTTATGCATTCTGGCCACTTCACAAGCCTTGTGTAAACTCTGTAATGCAGACCTGAAAGATATGCCGGGAAATGAGCACTGTAGAACTGTGGGGGTACCAAAAGGCCAATAATCCACGTGCACCTCACACTCTTCTAATTTTTAAATCCTGAATATGGCCTCTGGAGAATCTACTCCCTGGAATTCAAAATTCTCTGATTCTGATTATACTATATTATGTATTCATAGCAATCGACTAGACATTTCTTGCTGAAAGATATGATACATCATTACAATGGGGGGTAGAGGAGAGCAGGAGAACTGACAACCCACCAATGAAAAATAGGTCCAGGTACCTATGGATCTCACGGTTCTATAGTTGGAACCATGCTGTGGCTATGCTATATCACTAGAGAACTAAGGATCTCAACTGTTTACTATATAAAGATTTGTTTCCTTTGGCACAGAATCATGTTACAGCATACATCCCCTATGACTCTTAGAGGCTCCACAAAGATCACACAGATAGATGTCCCTAAGCCTTGAGGACATGTCCTTCAATGTCCAGGAAGTACTGATCTAATGACGTCTATCATTCTTGCTGCCTTAGTCTCCCAGTCTCTTTAAACCATTTATTCATATACGTGAGCTACTTTCTAAGAACAGCTTTGGTTATTCTGAGACTAATTAAATCTCTGACTCTGAACTCAGGAACCCAAGGAGGGTAAACAAAACTGAAAAGTACCTTTTTGGTTACGTACTTTGGAAAAGCTAAAGCCAGAAATGCTAGGGAGTTAGTTACACAAGAGCAGGGATCTTTCTACATTTTGTTGACTGATGTATCAGTGCCTAAAAGAATACCTAATTCAAAGGTGGAGCACAGTGAGTATCTGTTGAATAAAATGCCCTATTGGTTATAAACTAATGTCTCTCTCCTAAGGGAAAAGGACAGTATGAGAATTCTGTGGCCAATCCATTTACATCTTTTTCTTAAAAATGCCTTATTTTTTTCTCTCATAACAAAAGTGATCCATGCTCACTTTAGAAAATTTAAGGACCTCAGGTAAAAGGCAGAAATATCCTATAATCTGACCACCCAGAAATAATCACTGTTGAGGTTTTAGTATAGATCTTTCCAGTCTTGTCTATGCATAGACCTATAATAAAGATATGACCATGTTGTGCGTACTGTTTTAACTTGCTCTTTTACTTTACATCTCATCAACATCTTTCCAAGTCAATAAATATTCTTCAACCAGATAATTTGTAATGGATGTATAATATTTAGTAATATGGATGTACCCCAATTTAAATGATTCCTATTTTTCATTTGAATTGTTTTCCATTTTTTTGCCATTATTAGATCACTGACAAACATCCCCCCCGCCCAAAGCCCCAGTAGATAGTTGTATGTCAGAGCTGCACATCCTTCTAGTTGCTGTATGTGGGACGCGGCCTCAGCATGGCCGGAGAAGCGGTGTGTCGGTGCGCGCCCGGGATCCGAACCCGGGCCGCCATCAGCGGAGCGTGCGCACTTAACCGCTAAGCCACCGGCCGGCCCACAAACATTCTTATAGTTAAAATCTTTGCATACACCATGATTATTACCTTAGGATAAATTCTTAGAAGTAGAAGTACTAGGTCAAAGGGCATGCAAAATGATAAAGCATATTGGCAAATCACTCTCCAGAAAGGTTATTCCAGTTTATTCTCCCACCAATAGTACATGACAACATCTGTTCCTTGAGTCCTTGTCAACCCCGTATGATGTAAATTAAAAAATAAAATCATTACCAATTTGATAAGGGAAAAAACCATGCCAGTCCATTTTTATTAGGGAAACAAATTTTTCCTTAAAAACAAACTTGCAGAATCTTTTAAAATACTTTCTGTTACTCAAAGTAAGCCACATTCTCAGAGAAGTCAGTCAAATTCTCAGAGAATTCTCAGTGAATTTCAGGTTCACTACACAGATTCAAAGGTAAAGGCCAGCTAAGGGCAATGTACAGGATATTCAATGCATGTTTTCTTCATCCGGGAAACACATGCTTCAAAAGTATATGCCACAAGCTTCTGGTGCAAGTGCCCTAAAATATACTCCAGGCTTAGCCACCTCAGATACTTCAGCTGCAAACAGGAGTGGGAGGCTGCAGTAACCACCTTCCTGTGAAGGAAACACCTGGTCTAAATCCTGCTTTGATCCATACATCATCTATTTTTTTTTTTCTGTGACATTCAGTTCACAACTCCCCATGTGGCACACCAAATAAAGTTTATTCTGCAATAAGCCAACAGAGCTAGGACTAGTCAGTCTACTTTAGAACATCAAAGCTTGAACTAAGGTTATTACTAGAATCTTCAGTGTCTTAAGAATTGAGACTGCTTTGTACTCCTCCCCAATATATAACTGAAAACACTGTCATTTATGGGACTTATGCAGTTCAGTTTTACTTGGCACCTGAGAATAGATATATCAGTTGCCTTTAACTGAGCCTTAGTCAAAGGAGGTCATAAGTTTTCCATGAGAAATTTATCTGTGAAATATGCCCTAAATCTAAAAATCTGGTCTGAAACACATGACTTGAAACTCTGTCCTACCTCAATTACTCTGCACTAAACGATAAGACTGTTAATTGTTTGGTTGACTCTGTTTTAGGACCCCACCCACCTCAAGCCTATCAATCCTGTTATTCAGGAGTAAATTATCTCCCTGGAGTCCTTTTCAGGCTTCTTTATTTCTTGGTAGGCTTGCATTCTGTCCTTTCTGCTCCTCATGGGGACTTCCTTTACAGAACAGGCAACTGAATGAGGAACTCAAATTCAAATCTCTGACTGGGGGATGGACTCTGAATCTTAGAGTCACATCATGCTCTGGTTATAGTAGATCATTTTTCTAGATAATCTAGAACAAGAGAATAAGAATCTAGTCTGTTTAAATTAAGAGATACTCTTAGGCCAGTTATGTAACCTCTCCAAAACTTCAGTTTTCCCATTCATAATAAGGAGCTAATAATACTACTTTGGGGAGCTGTGTCACGATTAGCTGTAACTCATGTAAAGCACTAGGCATAATGCCTGACACATATGGTAAGTAACTCAAAAGTGTCAGTACACCAGCTGATGGTTATTAACAACTACAATGTTTTTTCTGGGCTTTATTTGCATAATGCAGACAGTTGCCAGCAACTTAAATGGAAACTTATCCATCTATACTGTAACTTTATCTATGCTATCTCTGACTACCTTAAGAAATTGAAAGCTAATGCATAGCGGTAGTGTGATGTTCTAGACTCGTCTCTAGACTGCTACTAACTTAGTCAATGTCTCCCTATAAAACTCAATTCCAACTGGCAATCTGATCCATTAAGTATCTTCCAGAGTCTGTGAACAAATTTCACTTGTTCACCAATGCTCAAGGGTCTTCCATTGTGATAATTTGAAAATTGAGGGCCGGCCCTGTGGCTTAGCGGTTGGGTGCTCGCGCTCCGCTGCTGGCGGCCCGGGGTTCAGATCCCAGGTGCGCACCGATACACCGCTTCTCTGGCCATGCTGAGGCCGCGTCCCACATACAGCAACTAGAAGGATGTGCAGCTATGACATACAACTATCTACTGGGGCTTTGGGGGGAAAAAATAAATAAAATCTTTAAAAAAAAAAAAAAAGAAAGAAAATTGAACTTCTAGGTCATCTTTAACTATGATGGCCACACAAACAGATCACCCAAAATCCTATACACATAAACAGATCATACAGCATTTTCATAGAGAATTGTACCATTTCAAATACTACTTTTCAAAAAATATTGCTCGAATAACATATTTAAAAAATTTCATAGAGATATTCAAAATCCTCTTACCACATTGCCTGCACAGATACAGGTTTGAATATGTGAACTCTGTTATCTGTTGATACACTGAACCCACTAAGGAAAAAAGAGAAGGAGACAAAAATTCACAAATGAGAGGTTATTTCAGTTATGAGTTTTCAAGGTTGTTTCCCAGGCTAGCAACGGTTCGCTCAGTAGAAGGAATCATCAGGCACTTTATGTAGAAGTTAACTAGAGTATAGGACTTGACTAAAAAGCTTCAACAAATTGTCTGATTTTATCTACCAAGCAAAATGAATCGATTCTCACATTGGAGTTAGGGAATTACATACAGTTTCCCAGCTGTAGCTACGGACAAACTGTTCTGCTGTATATTTCTATTTGGAAGTCTTTTGGGTTCTTAGTAAATCTGACCCTGGTTGTATAAACTGGAGCAAACATCTTGGTCTCTTGGGGACACATTCTAAAAACACCAGGAGGTGGGGGTGGAGGGTCACTGGAAGGAACTGGCACAGGAAAGGGGTTACACTGTAGGCTGACAGCTGGCAGAGGCAGCAAGAGGTTATTTGAAACAGAACATATCATCCTCTGGGAGAGCATTGCAACAGTCCCACATGCTCAGATTAAAGAGTGAGCCAACAAACTAGTTCTTCTTTGTTGGGATTCTTACCATAGTCGGCCTAGAAGAACAAAAGTGAGAGGCTCTGGCAAGTTATATTTTTACTCTACTTTACAAAACAGGAGTTTAAAAGGACTCATTGAGCTGGTGACATGACAGTTCAGTTGGGCACACTGGGCCTCCCATTCAGCTGAATGAATGGGCACTAAGATGGAACCCCACCCCTTGGCTTTCTGTAGGAGAATAAAAAGGGAAAGCTCTTACCCATCACCATCCAAATGAATTAGGGTGTCACTCCAGAGAGGCAGGACTAAGCCCATGGTACAAGTGCTACTGTAAGACAAGAAATAGTTCATAAGTTACTCCCTGTTATTCTAGGAAGCAGTTCTTTGTTTATTAACTCTTTCAACACAAAGGATAAGCCCCTAAGCTCTAAATTTTGGCATAAGTGTTAGGGTGTACAAATTTCTGTCATATTAGTATCCAATCCAACGTATGTGCTCAAGAGCTGTTCTAAACAGGTGGTTAGTCAGGTCCTCATATATTTAACAAAGAAAACTTATTGACTGAGTTCCCTGTATTGCCAACGGCCACTGTCTAAGCTGCTGACTTGAGACTGGCAGGTCTCAGGCCAAGGTCACAGCACTCAATTCAACTCCAAGAATTATTTCTAATTCCAAGAACTACTGTTGGTTATTGAAGACCTCTTTTTTTTTTTTTTTTAAAGATTTTATTTATTTATTTTTCCCCCAAAGCCCCGGTAGATAGTTGTATGTCGTAGTTGCACATCCATTCTAGTTGCTGTATGTGGGACGCGGCCTCAGCATGGCCGGAGAAGCGGTGCGTCGGTGCTCGCCCGGGATCCGAACCCGGGCCGCCAGCAGCGGAGCGCGCGCACTTAACCGCTAAGCCACGGGGCGGCCCATATTGAAGACCTCTGAATACGTGATTTGCTCAATTCTAATTCTGAGGTTTACACAGATTTATTAAACACCAGAACACACTCACTAGTCTAAAAGGGAAAGGAAATTACAATATGTAAAAAAGTAATTGTTAATGGCTTGTGATCAAGTTAGAAACAAAATAGACACAACACAACTGAAATAAATAAAACAGTGTTTGGTGACTGTGCACTGAACTAGCACTGCTGAAACGTAGAGTGAATAGGAATGTAAACAACCAACAAAAGGGTTGCCCTAGGATGGTATATTAAAATACTACTTAAATCACACACTAGCCTAGGGAGGAAACTAGTTCTAAGTTAATGGAACAGGAAGCTCTCAGTTGGGACAGGAAGCCATGGACTCCCAGTTGTGTCTCTATCATACTACTTCTCTGGACAACTGTAATCTACCCAGACCTCTGCCACTTTCTCTCCTCAAGGCTGCCATAAACTGTTTTTCCTCTACAACCAGTCTCCCAAAGACTCCTACACTCTCTACCTGCCAATATATCAGGAAAAGCAGCATGGCATAGTAGAAAGAACCCTGGACATGGGAGGGAACAGTGAAGTATACGGTTAAGAGCAGAGGTTCTGGAGGCAGATGGGCTCTGCAACCAGGGTTCTGACACTGACTGTACAATTTTAGACAATTTATGTAATTGCTTTGTGCTCCAGAAGATTAAATTAGTTACATGAAAAAATGGTACAAAGGTGCCTAAAACATAATAATAACTACCACTTATTGAGCAGTTATACTATGTCAAAAGATCTGAATTTGACTTCCTTAGTATTTCCATTCTTTTCCTTTCATTTCTTTTTGTGAGGAAGATAAGCCCTGAGCTAACATCCATTGCCAATCCTCCTCTTTTTGCTGAGGAAGCTTGGCCCTGGGCTAACATCTGTGCCCATCTTCCTCTACTTTATATGGGACGCCGCCACAGCATGGCTTGACAAGCAGTGCGTCAGGTCCGTGCCCGGGATGGAACCTGCGAACCCCGGGCCTCCGAAGCAGAGCGCGCAAATTTAACCACTATGCCACCGAGCTGGCCCCAGTATTTCAGTTCTTTTTGATAAGTTATTTAACCTCTCCCAGCCTTAACTTCTTCATTTTAAAATGCAAGTAACAAAACCTACCCTCATAGGGTTATCATACAAATTTAAAATATTTAGATGAAACAATATATATGAATATATTGTCATGTAAAACACATGTTGAATATGAATCTGTAGTGGGTGTTCTAATATAACTGAAAGTGATTGCAGGGGGTGTAGCACATCATGAAAATGCATTAAAAACAACATGAGGAATACCAAGCTTTCACTGGAGTCACTGCAGGGCTAATGAAGGCCATTCCCTAGTTGGGCTGTGTCTTAATACTTTGCATGGCACTTGCTGGCCTGTGTTACTCAACACTCCACTAGTGATTCCAGAATTCAGGAGATACAAGTCAAGACTGAACAGTTTACACACACTGGAACTCTGGGCCTGAACTCCAGATGCAGTTATCATGCTAGAGTCTGGGAGGGAGGAAGATAGCTCCAACACTATTTTTGTTGCGTAGATGAGGTGAGTGCAAGGAGAACTTGTTTTGAAAATGGGTTCCCAAGGTGGAGTGGGGTTATTTTTAGAGTAGTTTTTTTTTTAGGGAGTGCTTAGTCAGGTTCCTAGCAACAAGTATAATTTGGGTATAAATATGAAGGATTGATAGCCTAGTGACAAATCTAGAAATTAAGTAACTACAGAAGATACAAAAGGTCCAAAAGAGTGTGATCTATGAGCTTGTGACCAGACACCAGTTAAACTTTGGACAAGCGACAATGATATGTAGGATCTAAACATCACCTTTTCATCTTGTATTCAGGTCAGAATGGTTTTTTACACTAAGAAGTAGCTTTTTCACACAACAGGCAAGAGAGGCCTGAATTAGGCACAGCCAGTATTTTTATCCAGTTTACCCTGAGTCTCATGAGATTTTTGTCCATTAAAGTATAGGCATTTATTTTGATAGATACTCATCCCATTCAACAAATATTCAGTGAGTGCCTATATTTATCAGACATTTCAAGGTGTTGGGGGTACAAAGAAAAATTATCAAACAACATCATAAAGCTCTATTATTTTATAACTTGAAATATGTCCAGTGTAATTTGGAAACAAAGGTTACACTGTACATTAAAATTTTTATTACTTAAAACATAACACAATATTCAAAGAATTTGTAAATAAGATAAATGAATTGGCTGTAACATATCTTGAGAACTAGTTGGGAAGAGTATGTCATAAACAATCTGAGTTCTACTTTAGTTTAATACGGTTTTGAAACATTAACTTTTTATATTCTCAGATACAGAATGATGCAAATTTCTTCAACAGCAATTGAGATAGAAATAATATTAGATTACCTGAGCACCAGTATTCTAAAGTGGGCAGCATTTCTCTTACTGTCCAAGTTGCTCATTCAAACAGAGGATGTACGGGAATTCACAACATCAAGTTTCCCAAACAGACCACAAACTAGTTTTATAGCTTTTCATATCACATTTTGTCTTCCATAAACTAAAATTTCCTTTTGTTAGTCAGATGATTCCAGCAGGACTATTACTGAAGATAGACGCAATTCACTGAGGGTAAATTACTGGGCACTCTTATTAACCTTTATGATTTCTGGGAACGTTTAGGACAAAGTGAAAGAGATAAGATTAGACATCTGATTTCTCACACTCTGGGTCAGGAGAATCTGAAGTTGCTGCCTTCTCTCTCAAGTGAAGTTTCCACGCAGCCCCAGTTCCGGTTTTATGGGGTTTCCAAGAGAGGAATAGGGAGAACCAAACAAAAGATGTACGATTTAGAGCAGTGCTGTCCAAGCGAACTTTCTGCAATGACATAAATGTTCTACACAGGTACTGTCCAATATGGTAGGCACTAGCCACATCTAGCTAGAGTACTTGAAATGTGACTGAGGAGATGAAATTTTAATTTTATTTAATATTAATTTATTTAAACAGTCACAATGTGGTTAGTGGCTACCGTACTGGGTGGTATAGATCTAGAGAGATAAAGACCCAAATCAGAGGTCTTAAAATACTAATATACGTAGGCAAGGTAGATGCTCTTATAGGATAAATGTTTACTGAAAGGTCTGTTGCTAAGCTAACACCAGAGGTTAAAACCATGCAGGAGAAAAAGCTTCCTAAATGTGGTTTACAAGCCTGTGTAATTTCAGAGCATACAATTAAAGGCTTTAAGTGGTATACAAGGTAACAACTCTGGCCTTGTGATCCTTGTGAACCCACAAATCATTTTCAGCTTGACTGCTACGTCCAAGCTCAGGTAAACACTAGTTTGTGAAACTCTCTAGTGACGTGATTTTTTTCCTCCCAACATCAGGACAATTAGAATAACTCCCAGTCTCCTCTTTTCTTTGTGGCTAAATTCTCCCAGGCTTGGGTCACACCCCTAGCTACTCCCCAGTTCCATTCTAGTCCTGAACCAGGAAGTCGACGCTTTGAGACATCTGGCAGGATTTCCTGAGGCTTATTATCTAGAGTGCAAAGATCTGCTTAGCAGCCACATTCCACAGTCTTCTCAAGGTTTCTCCAGAAAAAGTGGGAAAATAAAAAAAGGAAAGCAACAAACCTCAGACATACAAAAACACCACGTCCTGTGTGATGTATGATATCTTTAATTATAGGATGTAAAATGCCACTAAAGCCAAAAATGCATGAGTATCAAGGGTTCTTTTTTGAGTTTAAAGAATCATTTTCCCCCCATTTTTAACTCAGAAGAAGAAAAAAGGAAGCATAACATTTGGTAAAAGCAAGGTATAAGGCCATGAATAAATATAAGAGCTTGAAGTTAAAGTGGGCTCTTTTTGAGCACAGGACCCACTGATGCACTATCACAGGGTGTGGGCCCTAGAATCACCAAAGCGAATTATTACCACTTAAAATAAAGTGGACTGTAAAGAAAAGGCAGCTTTTCCCCGCCGGGAGATACAAGTTTAAACCATTTGCTTTATAGCATTACCATCTAAATATGAGAAGAGGGTAAGGAATAACGGTAAATTAGGAACACACCCCCAAAGACATTCACTAATCATTTTCATCTCTCAAGACTGTGCGGCTAAGATACTTTTTGTGTTCTCTAGTTTTATGCACTGAATTTTAAGAGTAGAACTGCATAAGATGTTTTTGTGATAACTCAAAAGGCAACTGGAATAGGTTATTTAAAAAGGAGTTTTCTCAATCTCCCTTCTGTGGTACCATACCTGTCATTAGAGGAGAAATCCATTCCCAGGACGATGCTTTCTTCAGTGTCTTGTCTACCATTAGTTGAAACCACTACCATATAGCGTGTTCGATTCTGGTAAGTACTTTCTAGTCTTACAGCCTGGAGGTTAACAGACAACAGAGAAACTTAGAAATTTGAAGGTCAATTTTAGATCATTCACCCTTTTTACAACAGAATCTTAAAGCATACTCAGGGAGACAGCAGAACCAGCAGTTAGGACACCTAAATTCAAATCCCAGCTCACGTATTAACTATAAAACCTTCAGTAAGTTACTAAATTAATTGGAGGAAGACATAGTAATACCTATCCCATGGGGTTGTAGGAATCATAAGGCATGTAAAGCACAATGCTTGGCATACAGTAAATGCTCAATAAATGTTTGCTATTAGCATAATCTATAATAATATCAATTACCAGGGCATGTTCTAAAGATCGAAGAAGGGAAATGTGAGGTATGAGGTATGAATATGAGCATCAGACTCACGGATGCAAGTCCCACAAACAATTATAACATGAAGCAAACTACTGAACTGTTACAAAGATTATACACTGCAAGATTTTCTTCTTTAATTTCAATGATAATTAAAGAAATTGCTTTTTCCGAAGCTTACATTATTTTTTGTCAAAAAGTTTTTATTTATTGCTTATTTCTGATATTTTTAAAGGGCCTTTGGAAAATTTGAACATGGACAGGGTCTTAGATGATATTAAAGATTTACTGTTAGTGTGATAATGGCATTGTGGTTATGCCTTTTTCTTAAGTATCTAGAGTAAAATGACATGGCGTCCACGTTTTACTTTAAAATATTCCAACAATGGGAAGCAACCAAGGTGTCCTGCAGTAGGTACATGGATAAACTATGGTACATCCAGCCAACGGAATATTATTCAGCACTAAAAAGAAATAAGCTATCAAGCCATGAAAAGACATGGAGGAATCTTAAATGCAAATTACGGAGTGAAAGAAGCCGATCTGAAGAGGCTAGATACTGTGATTCCAACTATATGACATTCTAGAAAAGACAAAACTATAGAGTCAATAAAAGGATCAGTAGTTGCCAAGAGTTAGGGGAGGCACAAAGGATTTTCAGGGCAGTGAAACAACTCTGTGTGATACCAGAATGATAGATATCATTATACATTTGTCAAAACTCATAGAACATATAACATCAAGAGTGAACCATAAGGTAAACAATGTAGGTGCATCAATTGTAACAAATGTAGAACTCTGGGGGAGGATGATGATAGTTGGGGAGGCTATGCATGAGCAGGGATAGAGGGTATATGGGAGATCTCTATCTTCTGTTCAGTCTTGCTGTGAACCTAAAATTGCTCTAAAAAATAAAGTCTATTAAAAAAATTTGCTAAGAGGGTAGATCTTATGTTAAGTGTTCCTATGATAATAATAATAATAATATTAATAATAATAATAAATAGAATTAGAGGAAACTTTTGGAGGCGATGGATATGTTTATGCCATAGATTGTGGTGATGGTTTCATGGGTATATACTTATCTCCAAACTCATCAAGTTGTATATATTAAATATGCATAACTTTTTGTATGTCAACTATACCTCAATATAGTGATTTAAAAAAATGTTCCAACAAAGAAAGAAAAAAAGGGGGGATACATGAAAGAAATCTGGCGAAATGTTGATGGTTATTAAAATTGGATAATGGGTTAATTAGGATATATTTTGTACTTTATATGTTTGGGAATTTTCTTTATAAGAAGTTCAAAAAGATACTTTCTAAACTTTAAAAATAAAATAAAATAAAATGGCTTCCAGTCAACATTCATTCAAATATTTACTATACATCTAGCATGCATACAATCAGAGCTCAAGTGCTGAGGATTCAATGGTGGAAGACAGAGATATGGTCCCTGCCCTCACCAAGTGTCAAGTCTAATCTACTCTTCTTTTTATCTGTTAATAAAAAGCCAGGAAAATGTGCACTGGAGGCAATTTCCCCTGTATAAAATACTTCCTATCCTCTATCTCAGAAGAGAAACAGTTCTGGCTCAAGACATGTCAGAAATTTGACAGAAATTTCTATTTGCAATTCTTTCAGTGCTCCTTTTCTTGAAGTCTCCTTCCCCTTAACTCTGTCACTATTCCAAAAGTGACCAGGCAAAGAGAAAAAGAGACAGTTACACAGCTCAAATGACCCATTTAGCAAGGCAGAGGTGAGACGCCCATGGCTATTTTTTTTTTTTTTTTTTTTGTGAGGAGATCAGCCCTGAGCTAACATCCGCCAATCCTCCTCTTTTTTTGCTGAGGAAGACGGCCCTGGGCTAACATCGGTGCCTATCTTCCTCCACTTTATATGGGACGCCGCCACAGCATGGCTTACCAAGCAGTGCGTCGGTGCGCGCCCGGGATCCGAACCAGCGAACCCCGGGCCGCCGCAGCGGAGCGCGCGCACTTAACCGCTTGCGCCACCGGGCCGGCCCCTACCCATGGCTATCTTTTTGTCTCTATTCTGATACTCCTAAGAAAAGCTGGGAAGCATGAACAGCAGAAGTGGCCACATTAAAGCTTGTTTCTAATAAGAGTTGATACAACAAAAACGTGATGCCCACTAATCTGATTCCAAGTACACAATGTAGAGAGCTGTACTGTGACTTTATGTTCCATGAAGTAATAGAGCATTTCAAATCAAATTCACTTGTAAGAAGCTAAGAGGAACTAATATTTAATGGATGAAGGTTTAGTCCTAGTGGTCTGGGACTAAGTGAGCATTATATACCTAGAGCTATGGATAGTAGTAGATGCACATGAGGAGGACTGGGAGGCAGCACTGACTCTCTGATTCTAGAAACACTCCACAAAATATTAAACTAACCAGAAACCTGGTGTAGGTAAACTAGAATTTCTTATAAACAAGATCTCAGATGTTATTACATATCTAAACTTGGGCTTGCCTTGGCAAGCTCTGAGCTAACTGTTCAGTTTCCTGAATACATTAGAAGCTCTTTTATCCTCTGTCAAGGCTCTGAGAATTTCTGGCAAGCCTCAAAAACAAATGGCATGGGAACAACCGAACTGTGCTTCTGATAATTTATCCACAACTTCTACACCAACCAGTGGCAAGTGACTGGCAAAGCTGAAGCTGATAAAAGGAAAAAAAATAACCTCCATAAATATTACCTATCATACAAGTTATCAGGCCAAATTAGCAGGTGGGCAGCGAGAGTTTCTTTGTGATATTCAGTGCAAACATGAGTTGTCTCTTTTTAAAAAGTGAGGTGTTTGTTTATTTATTTATAAAATCAAGAGCATTTCAAATGTTTGGCCCTCCCTTGCTTAACCTAATCATAATAGGAGATCCCAAACCTAATGGGAAAGGCCCCAGTCATCTCACACTGACTTAGGCTTGAGTAACATGCGCATCAGAGATTCATTCAATTTAAGCTTCTTAGATGGAAGAACAGCATTTAGAGGTCTTGGGATTTGATCACGGACTTCTAGATAGTACCTACAGTAATTACTAAATTCTTACTAAAGGGAAGTGGAGCTTTAATCAGGGGGTCAGGAGCCATGACATTAATTCAACACCTATTAATTAAAAGGATGAGATAAATTTTTTTTTTTTTTGGTGAGGAAGATTAGCCCTGAGCTAACATCTGTTGCCAATTCTCTTTTTGCTGGGGTAGACTGGCCCTGGGCTAACATCTGTGCCCATCTTCCTCTACTTTACATGTAGGACGCCTGCCACAGCATGGCTTGATAAGCAGTGCGTATGTCCGCACCCTGGATCTGAACCTGCAAACCCCGGGCCGCTGAAGCAGAGTGCATGCACTTAACCACTGCGCCACCGGGCCGGCCCCTAAACAAAATTTGAAGAGCCACAGCATAAAGAAAAACCTAACACCCACCCTGGTTTGAGGTTCACTGCATATTCCTCTGTTGGGGGGAAAATTCACAAAATCTAATAATCTAATTTAATTCATCAAGCCAGTCAGAGAAATCTAATTTAAAATGGCAGTTTGTACATAATATCCTAATATTGGAATTGGCAGCAATTCCAATGTTTCCTCAGTCTCCAGAACTTACATGGAATGGATAACTGAAATAAGACAATGATTTAGATGCACGTGATTAACTAACTAAAGTTGTCATTGAAAAGGATACTACTGAAGTTTATTCTAATTGTCCAAACAAAACAATATTTTGGATCTTAAAACTCAGCAGCAATTGCAACTGAGAAAATGATTCCAAGAAAGTCCATTTATTGCCTACATTTGGAATCCTATTACAAGTTTCAAGTGAACTGGATCCAGCAATCCTAAGACTGAGGTAGGTCTCAGAAGCCATCTCCTGCCTCTGCTTTACTTCTGAGAGATAAGAACCCAACCTGTTTTCAAAGCTCATCTATCAAAGAATGATGTGAAAACCTCCCTCAGTAACTAATTTAAATGCTTAATCTGATTACACGCAATTCACAAACACCATCTGATACAACAACTTCTTTCCTCAGCATCATCCAACATCAGGAAATACTCCTCCTTAAACTTACACTGCACCTTTGCCTTTAATTCCTTTTCACCAAGAGTCTTACATCATGCCCCTGCATGCAATGTTTATTCTCAGCGAAGCCACATTATAAAGTCTCAATGTCTAGACAGGCAGCTCACCCAATACATCAGAAAGGTTTCAAAAGTATGTAAATATTAAATTCTAGCCAAAAGAACAAAGCACAGTCAATACCTAAAATTAAAATAGACTTCAGATGTGACACTAGAACACTGTCTTCAAAAGAAATAGAGCTTGAGAGAGTCTCTGGATTGTATTTTTTAAAATCTATCTCTATGAAATTCTTTTTTTTTTTTTTATAATTTTATTTATTTTTCCCCCAAAGCCCCAGTAGATAGCTGTATGTCATAGCTGCACACCCTTCTAGTTGCTGCATGTGGGACGTGGCCCCAGCATGGCTGGAGAAGCGGTGCGTCGGTGCGCGCCCGGCATCCGAACCCGGGCCGCCAGTAGCGGAGCGCGCACACTTAACCGTCAAGCCACGGGGCTGGCCCTCTATGAAATTCTTAAATTAAAAAAATCTATGAAGTATATTCTGTGTAGCCATTAAAAATAGATTTATTTACTGACATGGAAAGATATCCATGATAAAGTGTGAAGAAAGCACATTATAAAGCAGCATTTATATTTTTATCTCAGTTTCGGGGAAAAAGTGCTCTTTCTGGCATACTCTTGTTTTTTCCTTTCAATTCTGAGCTCAGATCAAGTGTAGAAACCGTCATAGATATAAAGGTCAGTAGTAAAATCTTTCGATCATTGCTCTGAACTGATTAGGCTTTCATATACACACATCCCCTCCATCTCATTCACCCATCAGCAAGTCCTCAGTTATCCACTGTCACCTTTATGAAGACACGCATATAACCTCCCCCCAACGCCCTCATTGTTTTACATTACTTTATACTTTTGCTTTTCAGAACTACAGAGATCACGCATCAGGAAGACTGAAAGGTCTTCTGATACTCAGATTTAGCTATTTTCTTTTTTTAAATTAAATGCTCAATTTACTACATGCATATTTAATAAACTTTAAGCAAGTTTTAGACATAGATGGATACATATTATTAATAAAATTTTCTTAAATAACTTAAGCCACATTTACAATTTATTTAGTATAACTGATTATGATTTTATTTTTCTATGAGAAAGTATGTATTTTAATTTTCAATTTTTTATTAAGGTAACATTGATTCATAACTATAAATTTCAAGTGTACATCATTATATTTCAAGATTCGGCTATTTTCATCATTGATCTACTTCAATAAGAGTAGATCTCAGAGAATCTGCTACATATTCTTATACACACACACATATAACACACACACACACACACACACACACACACACACGACTGGAAGTATACTTATCCAAATTGCGAAGAATGGTTTTCTCAGAATATAGGCTACAAAATGATTTTTACTTTCTTCTTTATATCTTTCTGTATTGTCTGATTTAAAAAAACCTTATTTATATTTAGAAAAAATAAACCCATTTTTTTTGGGAAAAAAAATCAATGAGCTATAAAAAACAGAAAACAACTTATTTTCTTAAACTCTCCTGAGAAGTACTCAAAAACACCTCTTTGTACCTCATCAGCTCCTCAGCTCTAGTTAAGTATATCAGATGAAATTACTTCAAATGTCAGGAAAGTTCTTAATTTTCCAGTCTATTTTTTATTAAATGGGTCTCTGATAATGTGCAAGAGTACTATAAAAATCACTGTCTTCATTTTATCAGCTATGTTCTTCCAAAGTACTAAAGTTAATGCTTGACACTGTATTTGGAATGTAGAGCCTCCCTGGAGGAAAAATTGGTTTAGTCCTATTTTCAATGCTAAAGCAAAATGTGGGATTTGGTGCCTTTATTTGTTGTTGAGTTACTGAAAAAATAAAGGCAAGACTTTCAGATGACTATCAAACTTTTAACCTTATGCACAAGCCCCAGGATGAGAGTTTTAGCATTCCAAATTTAACTCAAAACAAAAGGCTTTGCTTTGAGTCTACAAATGCTCCTTTCAGTTAGAAAAGTGCTAATTTGTCCAAAGTCACACAATGTATTCACTCATTTTCTTGAAGATGACTCACTCAATAATCTGAAACATAATGACTATGTGTTTGTAACTATTCAAAACAACTGTAAAATGGCTTGTCATTTGAACTCTGAATTAATTCAGAGGCTTCAGTTACATTTTCTGAATTTATATTTTATAAATGTAAAGCAGCTGAAACTGCATATTTTAGCAGGGAAAGACAAAATTTAATTGCCAACTCTGCCTTGCTAACTGCTTCTTTAATGCTCTCCCAAGTCTCCTGTGGTTAAAATTATTTCGGGCCGGCCCTGTGGCTTGGCGGTTAAGTGCGCACGCTCTGCTACTGGTGGCCCGGGTTCGGATCCTGGGTGCGCACCGACGCACTGCTTCTTCGGCCATGCTGAGGCCGCGTCCCACATACAGCAACTAGAAGGATGTGCAACTATGACATACAACTATCTACTGGGGCTTTGGGGGAAAAAAAGGAGGAGGATTGGCAATAGATGTTAGCTCAGAGCCAGTCTTCCTCACAAAAAAAAAATCATAATAAAAAAAATAAAAAATAAATTATTTCAACATTTAGAAGTGCAATCCAAACTCCAGAAGGTTATCAATGAGAAAAAGATAAAGTGAGTGATGCTAGACCTCAGCTTTAACTCTACCAAACCACACAACTTTTGGAAACTATCAACAAATATCTATTGGACATCTAGTATGCACAAGTGACTGTTATTACAGGTTTTAAAAGAGTTGTTCTCAAAGTGTGACTCCTGGACCAGCAATATCAGCGTCACTTGGAAACTTGTTAAAAATGCAAATTATCACTGCCTCCCTGTCCCCAAATCAAACTCTGTAGGTGGAGTCCAGCAAATGGCAGTTTAACAAAGCTCTGCAGGTGATTCTGATGTACTCTTAAGTTTTGAGTATCACTGCTTTAGAATATTAATACTGTAACAACTGTACCCCACTTTGTGCACTTATAAAGTAGTGTTTAAGACAGAAGTATATCAAAATATTTAGACAAGATTTATGTAAGTGTATAATGTTACTTTTGGATTAGGATATAAAACAATTATGTAAGGATTTCTTATTTCAATTCCTTTAAATTTCAAAGTAAGTTTCTCAACAAAAATTAGTGGTTATGTCAAGAAGGTGACAGAGGCAGCATTCGAGGGAAAAAATGACAGAATTTAAACACAGAATGATTAAGTGAATGAAGAATCAGTCATTACCATAGAGTTCAGAGAGGCCTAATCATCAACTTTCCACAGCCATTCTTATAGTTTCCACAGCCATTCTTATATTCTATTCATTATCTCTCTTCCCAGACAAAAAGTAGAGATCAACTATTTAAACTTAAAGTGTCTGTGGAAACCCAATTTCCAAGTTACCACCCTAACCTAGAAGGGTTTATCACCACACGCTTGGATTATTGCAATAACTACCCAGCACCCAGCGAGCCTCCCTGATTTAAGATGGCTGCCTCCTCCCCTCTATTCTGTATTAGCTTCCACAAAGAAACATACTCATCCCATTTTTGTTTTCCTACTTTTATTAGATGCTCTACTATAAGAAAACTAACACTGAAGGAATGATGACAAATGGTGACACTGGCTTTAGTGTCCAGGAGACAACAGGATATGTGGGGATTACAGTCAATTAAGAACCAATGCCATACCAATGCCCGCCCCCCTCCAAGTCTAGCCAAGTTTTGCCATGTGAGAATAAGGTCCCAGTGTTGCTAGAATTTTACATTTTTGAAGACAAGCCCCAAGTCTGGATTTTTATGTGAAATCACCCAACTTTAAAATTCTGGCTCAGATTTTTTAAAAAAGCAAAATACCGTGTGGTCCAAACAAAACATATCTCTGGCCCATGGGCCGCCAGTTTGAGACCTCTAGTTTGGAGCATTAAGTCCCTATTTCCCTGCCTTGCTTTCTGGTATCTTATCTTCCCCACAGTAACAATAATCCTCATATTTAGGCAGCATTTTACACTCTTCAATATGCTTTCACGTTCATTTGATCCTCTCAACTGTGCGAGGTAGAAAGGAGATGAGGAAGCAGGCACAGACAGGCTAAATAACTTTTCCAACATCATATGATTAGTAAAAACCTAAGCCCAGTTAGGTCTCCTGACTGAGACCAGCACAAATCCTTGACCATTTCACTCTTTCTCTCCTGGTTATGTGTTCTTTTGCTTCAGCCATATCTTCATCTAGAATGACTGTCTTTCTTCTTTCTGCCAATCTAAATCTCATAATCATTCAAGACCCAGCTCAAGCTCTACTGTCTACATAAAATGTTCCTCAACTAGGTCAAGTTCCTAGGTTTCCTCTTTTTTTTCTGGGCTTCAATTGCTATTATGGTCAATAACTTATAAATTGGCGCTTACCAGCAGTCTTGAACCATCACATTATTTCACACTGCTTCACATTAGCTTATATCCCCATTTACATTCTAAGCTCTTTGATGATGAGGACATGTTATTCTTCTTTTCTATTCCACATAGTTCCCAGTACTGTGTTGGGATATAAAAACGACTGTTTAATGTTTGCTATCTTAGTTAGTCTTTTGAGGATGAGAGTTATAATGATACCACTAACTTACCAGCCTAATGTTGTCTTCTGGGCGGAGTAATATGAACATTGCTTGGAGATGCTGTTGGAGATCACCTGGTAAAATTTATGAAACAAAGGATAATTATTCTCCATTGTAATGTCAACAAAGAGGATTCCTTCTACTTTAATGATTTGCATAAAAGCAAGAACTGGTTCACTGAAGGACTCTAATTAGACACAGAAATTGAGTGTCTTAACATGATTATATTGAGTTTTTTTTTTTATAATTTTATTTATTTATTTTTCCCCCAAAGCCCCAGTAGATAGTTGTATGTCATAGCTGCACATCCTTTTAGTTGTTGTATGCGGGACGCAGCCTCAGCATGGTCGGAGAAGCGGTGCATTGGTGTGCACCCGGGATCCGAACCCGGGCGGCCAGTAGCGGAGCGTGCGCACTTAACCGCTAAGCCACAGGGCCGGCCCTATTGAGTTTTTTTAAACGGAGAGACAGAATGGCAGACTGCATCTCCATACATTCACTTTTAGTTTATACTACATTAAAATTTGCTTTGTGTTTGTCCTATGGAAGATGCATTCGAAACCAATCTCAGCTTTGTACTATGGTGGATGTTGATGAGAGCAATGGTGAAATCTGTTGGGCAGAGGTAGCACTGGCTGTGCTATCAGGCCCACTGAAGGTAGCAATGAGGGAATCCTGCGATTCCTATTTTTGCAATTGTAATCTTCACTTGCACTTAACCTAAGAAGATTTTTAGATTCTCTCTAGAATACTCTCAACAGTTTAAAACCATTTCCAGGGCCGGCCCCATGGCTTAGCGGTTAAGTGCGCGTGCTCCGCTGCTGGCGGCTGGGGTTTCAGATCCTGGGCGTGCACCGACGCACCGCTTCTCCGACCATGCTGAGGCCGCGTGTCGCATACGGCAACTAGAAGGATGTGCAGCTATGACATACAACTATCTACTGGGGCTTTGGGGGGGAAAAATAAATAAATAAAAATTATAAAAAAAAATAAAATCAGGGGCTGGCCCGGTGGCGCAGGCGGTTAAGTGTGCGTGCTCCGCTGCGGCGGCCCGGGGTTCGCTGGTTCGGATCCCGGGCGCGCACCGACGCACTGCTTGGCGGGCCATGCTGTGGCGGCGTCCCATATAAAGTGGAGGAAGATGGGCACAGATGTTAGCCCAGGGCTGTCTTCCTCAGCAAAAAAAAAGAGGAGGATTGGCAGATGTTAGCACAGGGCTCATCTACTCACAAAAAAATAAATAAATAAAAAATAAAATAAAATCATTTCCACATTAGTGGCTGATATTAAAAGGAGAATACTTATTAAATATAGTGGATCCCAAGGGATATATATTCTACTGAGCATATTATTAGGTGCTAAAAAAAGCCAACCATTATTTGAATCCTCACTTGTTCTTATACATTCGATTAAAATTAAGTTGAAATTTCTTTGTATTAAACTATTACAGATTTCCTCACAGTCCCTATTCTATATTAGGATATCTGAGGCTTTGGCTAATAGGAGATAATTAGATAATATGTTATCATAAATGATGACAATCAGAGAACAAAAAGACTTCATTCCTGCCCATCCAGGTCCAGCCCTTTTTTAAGAGTCTAAAGTGACTGACATAGCCACATAATCATGGATGCCAGTATAACCTGTTCTCACATTGGTCTTGGAATCTAAATACATAATTTTCCTCCAGGTAACTTCATAGCTGTTAATTATGAGACGAAACACTGATATGTGCAAGAAGTAGAGAGAGGCAGGAAGAAAAAAAAGTAGGTTGGCAAACAGGTGTGTTTGTCTAAAGGGTCAGCAAGTCTGAAAGCCTTTCCTTTTTTTTTTTTTCCTTTCCTTGTCTTCAAGAATAGTTTTCTTGCCTTTTTTTCCCATTTCACTGCTGCCTTCTGACCAATTCCATTATCGCAGAATCTTTCAACTTCCAAATTAAAAAGGAAAGTCATTATGTTTGGCCAGGTCCAAACATTTCAAATCCATTTCAAACCCAGAGACACAATCTAAGTCTCATGTGCAAGAAGCAGTATGGGCTCACAGGTATAAAACCAAGAGAAATGAAAACATACGTCCACACAAAAACTTGTACACAAATGTTCATGGCAGCATTATTCATAATAGCCAAAAAATGGAAACAACTCAAATGTCTATCAATTGATGAATGGATAAATAAAATGGGTATATTCATACACTAGAATATTATTCCGTCATAAAAAGGAATGAAGTACTGCTACATACTATAACATGAATGACCCTTGAAAACATTATGCTAAGTGGAAGCAGCCTATTTCAAAAGATTGTTTACATGATTCCATTTATATGGAACACCCAGAAGAGGCAAATCTACAGAGATAGAGAGTAATTAGTAGTTGTTTAGGGCTGGGAGGGCGGGTGGGGGATATAGGGAGTGCCTGCTAATGGGTACTAGATTTCTTTTTGGGGTGATGAAAATGTTCTAAAACTAAATTGTAATGATGGTTTCACAATTCTGTGAATATACTAAAAAAATCACTGAATGTATATTTTAAATGGGTAAATTGGGTGAATTATATGATATGTGAATTATATCTCAATAAAGCTGTTAAAAAAAAAAAGAACCAGTGTGGGGAGACAAAGGGTTAGGCATAAACAACGAAGAGTGACTAGAGTTACAAGTTACAATTGAATAAAGCAGCTGAGGCTTTTTAAAATTTAAGTTTCCTTCTGTTGTATCAGGACAAATAACCTGAGGAAAGGGATTTTCAGGATGGAGAACTTTTGGAGGAGAACCATTTCTGGACAAATAGGAGCCCTAAGTCTCCACTCCAAATACTACTGGCCTAAAGTTACAGCTGGCTTATTTGAAGGTCAGAGAAAAGTCTGGAGCGATACCCCTCCAGTAAGGCTTCTCATGCTAACTGGGTATGCGGACATTCAGGTTTGTTAGCACTGAAAAGTACTGCCACGAACAAACTGGGCATTTTCTACTGGGAAACTGTTCTTCACAGAGACTAGCAGAGGGAATATATTGGTACCATTAAGATCCCTCCCCTACATATATCCACCTATTTCATTGCTAGTAGCTAAGTTTCAGACTTCAGTTTGATTTTAAAGACTTTTTGCTCTTTCCATTTAAAATGTTAGCAGACATTCACTCAAATTGTCACTTTTTGATTACAAAAACGTATTCAGATATTTTAACCGAAGCCCAGATAAAAAAATTCTAACTAGTTCAAGAAACATGCAGAAGAAAGTGCAATGAAACATAGTAAGCCCTTGATCTGCTCTCAATTCTGCCATCATTTTGCAGTTACTGCAAGTTCAGCCAAGGCAGCTTCAGCTTATGTGAAGGTCTGGCTTTGTGAGCCGCTTTTATATTCACACTGCCTCATCTGTTCTGGTCTGGATCACAAATCAAGCTCATTTAGTTTGTGTTAAATCTGCTTTTCTTTTCAATATAGGGGAAGCTAAGTGGACAAGGTCAAGTAGAAACCTGGGTGGCAGCTGAGTGTGGAGGTTTGACCAAAGGAAAAGGCCAACCAGGGTCAGGAACTTTAAAAGCCACTGACCCCACATACTTACATGCCACAGAGCAATCTGCCTAACATCTAAGTCAGACAAGCTGGATTTAAACCCATACTGTGTCTTCTTTTTACTGTAAGTGATAAATATTCACACAAAAGAGAAATACAAAGCTTAGCAGGTCTACTTCAACTGTGCATTCAAATTTTGGGGTTAAGTGTCCCCTTCCTCTCCGGTGCTGGGCATTGAAGAGGAAGGTTTTAGAAAGTGTAACCCAAAGCTAATATTCAAAAGAGTTTTTTTCTCTCCAAGAATTTTCCATGGCTGGAGAGTTTTGGTAGGAGGATAATACTGTCCAATGAGATGGATTATAATTCTGAGCTGCTATGTTTGCAACTAAATGAAGGCCCAAACAAGAAGTAGGGCAGCCACTAAAATAGCTGAGATTATCTGGACTGGAGCTAAACTCAACTGCTGGCTCAATGGGATCCAGTATCTGGCTTTCACCTCTGGCCTACACACTCAAGATTTGCAGTCTTCTTTGTTCTCTTCCTAGTAATTCCAATTTCTTCCACTCCTGGAGGTAACACATCATCAAAATGGCACAATTATGACAACAAGCAACCGTTCTTTGCACAGCATTGATCAGGATTTCTCCAATTATTGGCCTCATGTTGACTTTTACTTTTCCCCAAAATGATACAAATAAAGCTCGCTGTTAGAAAAGAGTCATAAGGCTGATTATCTTCCTAAACTGTGGATATGCATACCTAGAGACCTCTTTCCCTAGACACACTTTCTATGATTCTTTCTCAACCTCATCACCACAGGTACACCTGACTTTATAGAAATCCAACATATGGAAATATAAATGCATATATAACTGATAGTGGGTTCACACCCACTATTGTGATTCATAATAAGAAATATATATTTGGTCTTCATCCTGTTCCTGGCACAGAACTCCCAAAACCCTTGGAATTTCTTAAGTGAGAAGAGCAGTAAAGATGTCTCTTGTTATGTTAATGACAAGACATTTAGAAAGCACCTAAGGATGGGGGCTGGTTGCCAGGGGGAACCAACCATGTGATTAGGAGGCTGGAATTTTCAGTTCCACCCCAACCCGACCTCCGGGGAGGGGAAAGGGGCTGAATTGATCACCAATGGCCAATAATTTAGTCAATCATGCCTATGTAATGAAGCCTCCATAAAAACCCAAAAGGACTGGGTTTGGAGAGATTCTGGGTTGGTGAAGACATGGAGGCTTGGGGAGAGTGGCACATTTCAAGAGGGCATAGAAGCACGGCACCCCTTCCCACATACCTTGCCCTAAGCAACTCTTCCATCTGGCTGTTCCTGAGTTGTATCCTTTTATAATAAGCCAGTAATCTAGTAAATAAAATATTTCTCTGAGTTCTGTGAGCTGCTCTAGCAAATTATCAAACCCAAGAAGGGGGTCACTGGAACCTCCAATCTATAGACAACCTGAACTTGTGACCGGCATCTGACATGGGGGCAGGAGCAGTCTTGTACGACTGAGTCCTTAACCTGTGGGATCTGACGCTATCTCTAGGTAGGTAGTGTCAGAATTGAGGTGAATTGTAGGACACCCAGCTGGTGTCTGAGAATTGCTTGTACGTGTGGGGAAAAATTCACATTGGAAATGGGTGCAGAATATTGGCAGGTTATTTCAAAATCAGAGTCTTATACTCATTCCTAGGTGAACATTTATTTGATGACTCCTTGTTTCTATAAAAGTCCTCTGAGTTACATTTCCAGTCTTTTTAGTACGAACACAATCAAGAAGCAGACTGACATTTAAGAACTGGTATTCCACTATGTGTTATCACAAGTCTTGTTACCACAACAGTGACACTGAGTTTACTTTATTTTCTTTGTAATATACAATATCATTCTCCTCACAAAGTCACTAGAGAGTAGACAGAAAAAAGAAATGCAATCTTTGGTTAGTTGAAATGATTTTGCATAAGATCTAAGGGAACAGCTGAACATTTTTTTAGCTACCAAAACCTTAATTGAGAAGTCACACAAGACTTCATTAGAGTATTTTTGTACCGTATTATTTTTCCAACAAAAATTTATTGAACATCTACTATGTGTATAAGGCATTCTGCTAAGTGAGAGAAAAATGGTCTGTGAGAGTGAAAGAAAAGTGATTATGGCATAGTACAATGCTTTCTTTCACTATTAAGAACTGTTGGAGAAATGGAGATGAAATAGTTAGCCTGTCAGAACAAAACAAAAGGCAAAGAAACCAAGAAAGGAATGGTGTATGTGGAGCTTTACCTGCATGCTTGTTGCGTCTGTGGCTGATTCTTGGTGTGGACGAGCCATTTCCTCGTGGTAGAAAAAGGGCAGCACCTTTGACAGTTAGAAAGCTCTCGCTGATGCTACAAGGAAAAAGTCAAAAGGAAATAAATTATTTAAGGAAGGAAATCATAGAGTAAGATGGAGACCCATTTGGGGATTATTCTCTCTTCTCTCTTCCAAAGTCCCAACTTCATGGGATGAAGTAAAAATAAAATCAAAAGCGACTGGTTACTCACACAGTCCTGTCTACTCTTGACAATTATTCTGATACAAAACTTACAGTATTCTATATACATTACATGGTAGCAGTTAAGAGTGAAGGCTCTGGAAACAAACAAACAAAAAGGGTAAGGCTCTGGAACCAGACTGCCTGGGTTTGAATCTGGCTCTGCTATTTCTCACTTGAGTGAATTTTTGGGGGCCTAAATTTCCTCATCTGTAAAACAGGGATAATAAATGAGGTTGTTGTGAGGAGTCAATAAGAATACAGCTTCTTAGAGTGGTTTCCTTAATAAATATTAGTTAATACTATTAGATCTATGGTTATCAATAACGTTGTTTCAATGGTGTCCTAATCAGAGGTGAAATGTTACAATACTTAGTTACTAATAGATCCAAAGTTTGCAAAAAAAGATTTATGTTTAAAATAAACACACTCTATGCTAAAGTGTTACTCAAAATTTTACTTTCACCAATTTGCATTCCCACATGCATTGAAAAGGTGTAGTGCACAGAAAGTGTGTTTAACCCATGGAGTTTGCCCTTCATGTGAATGATAGCTCAACAGACATGGAAAATTACTGCTCAGGATAGAGGCTATTCAAAATACAATTACTAGTAGATATCCACAGAAAACAGAAAATATATCTAAATTATTTCACATCAACAGACTAAGCCTTTCAATGTTACCCAGAGAATCTGAAAACGATAGAACTTTTAAATCACTAATGGCAAAGTTTAGAAACACATGATGGAGGGTTCTAAGTTTGCCTGTAAGTATGCTATTCAGGGTTAGCTAGTGTATGGTAAATTACACTGCCTGCTCAACATTTCCACTTGGAAATCTAATTGGTACCTCAAATTCAGATTGCCAAAACTAATCTCAAGTCCCCTGCAAACCTAATCCCTAGCCTCATCCACCCCAGTTGTTTGGGCCAAATATATAATAGTCATCCTTGGTTTCTCTGTTTCTCTCTAACAATATATATCCACCCCATCAGCAAGACCTATTAGCTTTACTTTCAAATATATCTTGACTCTGCCCACTTATCTTCATTACAGTGGTCCACGGCACCATCATTTTTCACTTAGACCACTGTTAAAAAGGTTTTTTTTTAAAGCTCTTTATTATAGAAAATTTCAAACATACAAAAGTAGAGGCGATAATACAACAAACCCCCCATGTTCTCATACATTTCAGCTTTAATTCATGGCCATTCTTGTTCCTTCTATACCCTTACTCTCTTCTCCTTGTCCCTGAAGTAAAACTAATCCTAGACATTATATCAGCAAAAAGCTTAACTGGTCTGTCTGCAACCACTTCTGCACCGCTACTATCCACTTACCAAAAAGCAACAAGAGTGATTTAAAGTATATAGATATATATATCTACACACATATAAATCTATATAAATCTACAGATATATATGTCATAAAAGTCACTTCTCTGCTTAAAACCCCCCAATGGCTTCCCTTTGTACTTATAAACAAAAGCTGAAGTCTTTAGCTTGGATTTCAAGGCCCTGTAACATCTGATAATAAGTTCCTTCTCCGATCTTGTACCATCTCTCCTTTTTTGTTCACTATGATCTAGTTGCACTGGCCTTCTTTTTCTTTCTTCTTTATTTCAGGCCCCTTCTTTGTGCTTTTTGTTTTCTACTTGGGATACTTGGGACATTTTCCTCCTGGTCTGTCACTATTTAAGTCACAGCTCCAGTATCATCACCTCTGCCCCCATCCCAATCATACTCTATCCTGTTGTTCTGTTTAGTTTCCTTCTGTATATTTATCATACACTAAAATTATATTTATTCACTTGTATATCTGATTGTGGTTGTCTCCCTATAACAGACTATAAGCTCCATGAAGAGCAAGGATTTTATTTTGCTCAGCACTGTATCCTCAACACTGAAAATAGTGCCAAGCACGTATTAGGTGCTCAACAGATATCTGATGGATGAATGGATTCATCCCAGAGTTTTTTCCCACACTGTTATATCTGTCCCATCACTGCAGCAGGAACTGTAAAATAGAAATTGAAAATAGAAATTCTGTAATCTCACATGCAAAAAATAGTTGTTACAGAACTCAATATATGTGGCATATTAGTGGACAGTAAAATACAAATAAGTGACGATAAATTAATTGGCAAATGAAATTAAAACACCTCTATAACGTTGTCAGTCTTTGACTCATTTTTCTGCTTTAATCAAGTGGCATGAAGCTGGTAAACCTTTGCAGTAACTTGCCAAATAGATTGGAACATGTCTACTAAAGACAAACATAAGAAACCACAGACACCACTTTAAACATTTGCATGTTGGCTGGGAGGGGCTGCCTTTATTTTGTTTTGTTTTCATCTTTAAATAAAGCATTGCACTCCTGTGGTCTGTTGCATAAGTCTTGTCTCTTGTTACATTCGTGGTGTGCACATGTTACCCTGCTGTGGGTCACTCTGTTTCACTTACATTACGGGAACAACCTAAGACAAAATGTCTGAGTGACAGGATGAGTGGGGTACACCACAGACAGGAAATGAAATTCACACTTCTGCCAACACAGCAACTGTCTGCTTTACTAGATGAAAATATTTTTAAAATAAATTACGGCTAAATATTCTACCTGTCCCCAGCCAAAGTTACAGCTGTGGGCACTTTGGTTCCCAGTAAACAAAGTGGTCTCTACATCTACAATAGAAGTATGTTTGTGGACATACTTAGCCAAGCATATTTCAGTCATTCCTTTTGTGAGACAGAGGTAGTTTCTCTCTGACAAACACTACTTTAAGAACTAACTTCCTCGTTTTTGGAGTTCTGTAATATTGCTCTTAGATACATTTGTTGCTTATGCTTTAACACATATCTAAGTTCTTTAAAATGTATGTAGTGCTTTCACAAGGGGAGGGGTGGGGTGGGGGACAAGGGCCCTTGGTTAACTCAAAGCTACCTGGAAAATTCCTGATTATAAAAGAAAAACAAGGAGTCAAACTCACATATGGTATAAAGGAAAAGATGCCTTTCTATTTGAATCATTTACACAAATCTCAATAGACTTTTCTTTTTTTTTTTTATAATCTTATTTATTTATTTTTTCCCCCAAAGCCCCAGTAGGTTGTATGTCATAGCTGCACATCCTTCTAGTTGCTGTATGTGGGACACGGCCTCAGCATGGCCGGAGAAGCGGTGGGTCGGTGCATGCCTGGGATCCGAACCCGGGCTGCCAGCAGCGGAGCGCGCGCACTTAACCACTAAGCCACAGGGCCGGCCCTCAATAGACTTTTCTAACAGAACAAAATGCACAGCAGATCCACCTGGGCCGGGAGACTGCCATACTAGGTGCAGTATAGGCTCCTAGAGAGTCATGGCAGACTCTCTCTGGATGGTACAATCAATCCTCTTTATTCTGTGGCCCAGATTATGACTCCCCAGTTATCACAAAAGTGGCATATACTGTTGGTCACAAGGGGACCAGGAATTAAAGTGTGACTGATTACAAAAATCTCTTATCATCTTTGAAAAAAAGTCAAAGCTTTATAAATGCTATCAAAGATGGAATTGCAGCACAGTGACATGGAAGTGAAAAACTAAAATTCACAACCACCAGAGTTTAGGTGGATCAAATTCAAGTTGAGAATTAAATGTTTTATTTGCATATGAAGAAAAATATGTAAATTTAATCACAAGTACTTCAGTGTAAGGTAAAAGCTTAGTATATCTTGCTAGAATAGCAAGAGAGTCATTTAAATGTAAATATTAGTCTCTCTGAAATAGCCACCTGAAGATTCAATCAACATAAAGTTGGTCTCGAATTAAAAATTTAGAAAGGTGGGTGAAAACTTTTACATGTTTTCTGAATTGGCCAGTTTTCTAGAGCCCAGAGAGAGGCCCAGAAACAGGACTTCTTCAGTAAATTCTATGGAGCCATCTGTATGTGATTACAGATGCCTAAGTTAAACACAAACCGAAAAGGACTTAAGAACTATATTAAGGAAGAAAACACAAGATAAAGAGAATAACATTCTCTCTTGATCTAAAGATGGAGAGTAATTAGCTGCTTGACAAGAAAATGGCACTTATAGGATCATCCTTCTAACAGAATGACAGTGAAGTTCTCCAGTCTTTATCAAATACAACTGAAGAACATCTATTCCTCCCTTGTCATAGATCACTTGCTCAACAAAGGGAAAGTCATCCCTAATTAGATATATGAAATGAACTAATAATAGCTAACTTGACTAGATGCCTACTGTATGCTAGGCACTGAGCAAAGCACTTTACATTATTTCATTTTATCTTCACAATAATCCTATGAAGTAAGTACTATTTTTCATCCCAAGTTTACATGTAAGAGACTCAGATCCTAAGTTATTTGCCAAAGATCATATAGCTAGTAATCCTCAGAGCAAAGATTCAAACCAAGGTCTGAAAGTTCACGCTCTGAATCACTCTCTACTATGCTGTTCTAGTTTTACAATATAGTTTATGGAAGATTAAATACAATGTCTTCGCTACAGAGCTTTTCAACTGAATAGAATTTAAAAGTAGAGTACAGAAGTGAGAGAAAAGGACTGAAATCCATAGAGATCTCAACTCTTCTCATTTCTTTTTTGTTCCCCCTATCAAGGCCATGAACAGAAAGACTATACTGAGGGGACTGAGAACATCTGGCTGAGAGATGAATCCAGATGTGCTGGACAGTAGAGAAAAGAACTGCAACTTCTGTTGGGAAAGACAGCAGCATTTCAGTCTCAAAAATGGAGGAAAGAGTATTCTGCTTTAAATAAATTTGGGGAAGCACTCTGTGCTAATCCCTCCCAATCAAAATCACTTCCTAAAGCATGAAATTTGTTAACTGGCAGTGTCTTCTCAGGCAAAGTGTAGAGGAAGAGGTCAACTAAGGGGAGAAAATACTTAACTGTACTGAGGTTGGAAAAATCTTTGAGGAATGTGGCCAAGTTGATCACCCATGACCAGGAGGAAGGCCAAGGAAGCAAAATAAAGCAACAACACACCTGGCCAAACTGCTGAATGTCAGTTGGATAGGCATTCTTCTGTTTTACATGCAACACACAAGAAGAAATTGATCCTTTACCATGGGAAATCAAGTTTCAGAAAGTGGGTTAATTCTTTTATTTCAACATGAAATGAAGGAAGCAGATTTTCATGTTTATAATGTTTGTAATGCCAAACTCTTGAGGTCTGTTTGGTATTTCTGCCTGAAGCCAAAATTTATAGGTTAATTTTTGTGAAATATTGATTGCCCACGATATAACTGCACAAGGTGAGTTGGCTGGCATTTATGTAAAATTCAAAAACACATAATCTGCACTGTTATATTTTTGTCTTGAAGAATATTCACATCTAGGAGAAACTTCCAAATACATTCCACCCTCCTAACATTCTCCCTTCCCTGATAAGCTTTCTCCGCTTATCTAGTTGTTTAATTTTCAGATTCAAGGCACTAGGGAAGCTTCTGTCAATCCCATTAGGTGGAAAGGAGTTCATGTCCCCACTTAGAGTGACCGTACCACATAGAAAGGGAATTTCACAATAAAAAGCTTCAAATATGAGACTAGAGGCCAAAGGACTACAGAGCTATCAATACTAGTGCCTACTGAAAAAGTGTGGCTAAATCCAAAAACCAGGAAGGAAAAAGTCATTGTGCCTTAATGTATGAAACATGGCTATGAAAATAAAAAAGACATTTCCATGTAGCAAGAAAAGCCTGATTCTGTAATCCGAAGGGAACTTACATTACAACAGGAGAAAATCCAAAGCTAAATATTGTATGTACTGTTCTCTGCAGTTAAACACTCCCCAGTCCCACCTCTATCCCCACCATACACGGTTATCCGTTGAAGTGACAATATGGTAACTGATACCTGGAATCCTTTCCCCCACGGCATAAACTCCCAGACACATGCCTACGAATGCAGGCAGCAGGATTATTTCTCTCCTTATCAGCAGATAAGCAGAAGCTGGAGTACATTAGTAGACCAATTATTGGCAAAGTAGAGAAGCGCTTAGGACTCCAGTTCTCACTCATTAACTACAACCATCAGGCCATTTTAGTTCCAGATAATCTTCCATTTAAACTCTGTTGCACAATGCCCAGCACAACCACTCAGATGCAGCTATTTTTCCCCTTTCTTTTTTACGATCTAAGAAGAAGGGAGAAAAAAAAAAAAAGGTCTGTTTGTTCAAGGCTGAAGGACAAATTCCATCAGGACTAATCTCCCTGGTCTTCTCCTTATAGACCATCAAGGTCTATAAGGGGGAAAACCCCAGAAAATTCCTTTTGTTTTGTTCATTTTGAAATATTTCATTTACTAATGAGATCTTATAACTATTCCATTTTTGCCTCAAACATGTACATCTTAGAAATGTTTAGATAGAAACATAATCTAGGATCAATAATTTTACCATACAATTTGCCATACAATTCAATCTTCCAATTTCTATAGACTGGGGCACATCTAAGCTGACAATTGCTGTTTTTGGCTGTCCAGCAACAGATCTCTCCTTCCTAATCTCATCCTAGTCACCTTTTGGGGAATCCCCCGAAATGTGCATGGTCTTGATGGCCTCCAACTCTGGAACTGCAAGGGGCCTTGCAAGAAGCTGGCATGTGGTTTAGGCCTGGCCAGCTGGAAACTCTCCCGTGAATCTTACGCAAGTGACCGAAGGGAGTAGGGACAGTGGGGGATGGTTATATTGACTGTAAGGAGAGTGGCAAGGTATACATCAGTCCCTGGCCTTCCTTGAATGCCCTTGGCTCCTGCCTGTTCTTTAAATTTGGTCTTCTCACCTCCCATCCATTAGGTGAGCTCTGACATCCTTCTAACAAATATTTTGCTTAAGATAGTTAAAATCCATTTCTGAGCTTACAACAGAGAATCTGAAATATCAACTGAAGTTCAGAGAATTTAATGACTTGCTCCAAGTCACACAGCTAGTTAGTAGTGGAGCCTAGACTAAGCCCCATGTCATCTGACATCCAGGGCGGCACTTGAACCTTTTATCCTGAGTTAGATGTTACTACAACAGGACATATTGCTGACCTAATAATTTGAAGCAACCAGCAGTTAAAAACACATCTGGTCAGTTCATTTAAAGAGAACAAAGGCAGGATTTCACTGCAAAGCCTGGTCTGATATTTGTTCTATTTTTCACAGCATCCTGAAGACAAAGTTCAGATCTGAGTGGGGAAAGATTTAGACATATTCCCATGTGGCAAATACTTTCATGCTGTTTCTTAAAATTTCTTCTTTTTCTTTTTCCCTTTCATGAGTTTGTTGGATATTAAACATTGCTTTAAAAAAAAATCAAAAACTAGATGCTGAAAACAAAAAGGAAGAACGCGGGGCCTATATAGGAAGGCAAGAAAGCTTACATGGGAAAAGAGGTGGATGCCTGCCCAGTCCTTGGTTCCTCTTCAGTCTTCTCTGAGAGCAATAGTATCTCTTTCTAGATGCTATCTGGTCACACATCCACGTGACCTCCTTTCAGGGATTTAAAGTGTTTAGCTTTTGGTTTGGGCTTTAAGAGTACTACCAAATAATGAAAGGTCAGAGCCAGAGGGCCCTCAGTAAGGGTCTAGGCCAGGGCTCCAACTGGTAGCAGGTGGGCCTAATTCAGCACATTTTGTGAGACCAGCACAGATGTAAAATCATTTTAATTTCTGGATACCTTTGAGAAGAAACACACACTCTCCCATTCCTCCAGGGAGCCACCACACCTGGACTTACACTGAGCAGCCTGACTCCAAAACACTTCTGAGTTGAGCTAAGACTCTGAGACCAGACGTTCTCAGGACACTGTTGCTGCCTTTTAGTCTCTGTCCCTTTGCAGTCACCCTAGCAAGCCTCAGCCTCAGTATTGTCTCCAGCAGCCATCTCCAAATACCCCATACACCCCTCCACAAAAAAACAAACAAAAACTGGGCACTCATGGAAGGAACTGGTCTCAGGCAACTTCCCAACACAACTGACGCTAGTCCTCTTGGTGACCAATAGTGGTGGGGAGTCTTGTTTTCAAGAAGGTCTTACTCTAAGGAGAGGAGAAACTGCCTCAGCTCAAAGGAACCCATTTCCTTTATAGGCTGAATTAACAAAGCTGTGGCCCTAAACCCGAGACTTAAATACTTCTCTTTCCAAAAGGTAAAGCTTAAAAGCTATCTGGACCAAAAAATAAATGACCCAAACAGTTCTTTCTCAGTATTTAAAATGCTGGATATATTGGTTACCAAAAGAAATGACCAACATTATGTAGCACCAAACTTAAAATACAGTCATGTGCTGCATAACGACGGGGACATGTTCCGAGAAGTGCATCATTAAACAATTTCATCATTGTGTGAACATCATAGAGCATGCTTACACAAACCTAGATGGTCTGGCCTACTACACACCTAGGCTATATAGTACTAATCTTACCGGACCACTGTCATATACGTGATCCGTCATTGACCGAAATGTCATTACGCAGCACATGACTGTAGCTGGTGGGAATAGACAAAACAACAGATTAACTCAGAAAAATTGTTCAGCATTTGAAAAATAATTTCATTTTCATGATACAACAAATGGCTTTCCAGGTATTTAAAACACACCTGCAGAAGGAATGCAAGTTGGACTTTTAAGTACTTGGCCAAAATGTCAAACCCTGCTTTCAGACCATTTCTCTTTCACCCTTATGCAAAGTCTCTCGTGAGGCTCCGGCCATCTTCTATACTTCGTTGCTGTCACCTTCTGACATCCTTGTCACTATCTTCTCTTTACCCTTTATCTTGCTCAATCTTCTCTCCTTTCACTCTGATTCTTACTACAATCTTAAGAGATTCCATTGTTCACACAGATGAATATCCAACAGCTTTGCCCCAAAACTTCTCATCCTCCTGATCTTCAAAGACCTTCACCTCCAAAGAATTCCATTTAGAATTTTAAGTCCCAGAGTCCCTTTGGAAGGCACTGGATCTTGATGGACTTGATTTCAGAAACCAAACTCTCACTTGCTGACTACAATATCCCCTCTCTCTTGTGACTCTCATGTGTTTACTCTCTTCAATCTGAGGGAGACTCCTAATCCTTTGATTCTTCAATTTTTCCAAGCCATCAACCTTTTTTGGCTTTTCTTTCTTCCCTAACCAACCTCGTCCCATCTTCTATTTCCTAACTGGTTTCCCTACAATCTGTTTTGTTTCTGAGTTCTCTTCATAATACTTACCACATCTTAAAATAATAGGATTATTTGATGAGTTATTTATTATTATCTGTCTGAGCAGCAAGCTCCTTGAACGGGAACAACTACTTTGTCTAATGTTATCTCTCCAATGTCTAGCACAGTGCCTGACACTAAGTGGATGTTCAATAAATATATATTGAATAAATGAAAGAAAAGCAGCCCATCGCTGAAGGAGATGATGAAAGCATACCTCTGGATGCCACGGCACATTCCTGGTCTCAGTGACAAAGATGTCAGAGATGACAGCAACAACACAGAGTTGACTCAGGTGGGCACTTAACACCTCCAGACAGCTCCGCACCTCCTATTCCTTTCCCTTGCTGTTCCAAACCCTCCCCACTCTCCTCAAGTCCCACTGCAGCTCCTACTTCCTTCAATTTTCCACAGTTAACCTGGTCTCCTACGACATCAAGAAAATGGAGGCTAGCTAGTATGATTTCTCCCAAGAATAGATCCAAAGGACAAGTGATAGATCCAAGTGATAGATCCAAAGGACAAAGATCCTTCAGTCTTAGCTTAACACCAATTTCTGCTCTTCATTTAGCACCTGGGGTCTTGATGTGCACTAGCAAATCATTTTCTCCTTTTCTAGACTCTCCCCAACTTGGCTTCTAAGATACTGAGTCCACTTGGTACCTCTCTGAGCATCCCAGTTCAGTATCCTTTGCTAGTTACCCTACCCTATCCACTACTCTTAAACCAGACACTGACCTTCACAGTGCTTTGAAATTCATTTACAACTAACTGTACTTGAAAATCGGAATTTCCAGTTTTTCTTGAAAGATTAGAAAATCTGAACACATATGTTCACATTCACACCTAGCAACAACTGGCTAGAGCTGAGCAGCGGCTGCCCCTTTAGATATCATATGGTGGTAAGTGCTACGGAGAAAAACAGAGTAGAGTAACAGGGAGTGCTACTGTGTATATTTGTGTTGTAAGGTATGGTCAGGAAAAGTCTGTCTGATAAGGTGACATCTGAGCAGAGATCTGCAGGAAGGGATGGAGCCATGTGGTTGTTTGGGAAAAGAATGTTAAAGGTAGAGAGAGTAGCAAATGCAAAGGCTCTGAGGCAGAAGTATGCTTGGCTGGTTTGGGAAATAGCAAGGAGGTCAATGGCACTGAAGTGTAGTGAGCCAACCATGTGTGGAAGAAGATGAGATCAAAGAGAGTGGGAAGGACAAGTGGTATAAGTCTCAATGTCTCCACTTCCTCATCAGTAATTCACCTTCCACTGCACTGCAACTGGGATTTTTTTCTGTTTGTCAAATCCAATAGACATTTTCAGTCCTAATCTTTCTTGACCATTTGATATTGCTGACAACCTTCTACCTTCTTACTAGTCTTACTTTCTTAGTATTCCTTCTTTGTTTCTGACTCTTCCTTCACATTCTCATTTGTGAGCTCTTCTTTTGCCAACCTCTTAAATATATCGTCTTCTATGATTTCCTCATCGTTCCTCTTCTTGGTCTCTGTATATTCTTCTAGATGCCTTTATCCACACTCACGGCCACATTATCCTATATACTGATGACTCCTGATTAGTTATCTATTGATACATAACAAATTACCCTAAAAATTAGAAGCCTAAAACAACAAAAAACATTTATTATCTCACACAGTTTCTGTGGGTTGGGATTCAGGAGCAGCTTAGCTGGGTGGTTCTGGCTCAGGGTCTCTTATGAGGACGCAGTCATCTGAAGCCTTGACTAGGGCTGGAAGATCTGCTTCCAAGACGGCATCCTCGCATGGCTATTGATAGGAGGCCTCAGTTCTCTGCCAAATGAATTTCTCCATCGGTCTACTTGACTGTCCTTATGACATGACAGCTGTCTTTCCCCAGAGTACAACATAGAAGTGCATTCTTTTATGACTTAATGTTCGAAGTTACACACCATAACTTCTGCAACACCCTGTTAGTTATATAGGTCAGCCCTATTTAACGTAGGAGGGGACTACACAGGGATGTGAATACTGAGAGGCAAGAATTATTGGGAACCATCATGGAGGCTGGCTGCCACAACTCCCACAATGGTTCTCTAGCTCAGATCTATCACCAGAGCCCCAGATCCATGCAATCAGCTGTCTACTGGATAGCTACTGTTTGTTGATAATAATGGCAACAACTTTGCTATTGTTTCATAAACTTTTATTAGTGAAAATCTGTAATCTGATATAATGGCATGTCCATCAAAATATTCTTTCTGCGAGTTGTGTGATGATGGTGGAAGTGGTTAGGTGATGGCTCTGAGCACAATGAAATAAACTTAAAGAGGGCATTGTAATTATCATTTATTGAGTACCCACCCCGTGTGAGGCATGATGCCTGATGCTTTACAATCAACTATCTCACACAATTCTATGGACAGAAGTCATTCTTTCCATTTCATAGATGAGGAAACAAAGGTTTGAGAGTAAACTTGCCTAAGCTTACCAATTACACAATCAGTATGACAGAGCAGAGCAAAATTCAGGCTTATTTCCAAGTTTTTTTTTGAAACTCTGTTCCATGGTTTCTTTAGCAGTCTGAGTTCTTCACCTGGTTCTGTACAATGCAGTCCCATTGTAGTCCACCTGCTAGGGTACCAATAGGGTTCTAAGAGAGAGTTCTCAAATATCACAAAACCAAGGTTTTTTCTTTTGTTTTTTTTAATTGAGTCACTTCAGTGCAACCTTACTGCAGCCTTAGAAGTAATTCTCAAAATTCACTGGCCACAAAAATTCAATGTAGTCTGTAAAACACTAGTCTATCAATTTTCCTTATCAAACCGTTTTTTCTACAGTTGTTCTCTACTTTACTAGGCTAAGAAAATGAAATAATTTGCCAACAGGCACTCTTAAAAATGCTTCAAAGATACTAATTCTTAAATAACAAACCAAGGGGAATAGAGAAAGGCATGGCAAAGTATGTTGAATCTCTTTTAAACCTACTGCCTGGTTTTCTTTACTATCACCACACTGTCTGATTTTTTAAAGCCCTTGGGCAAATCCTTAATTTTGTAACTGTTTTAATGTATGTTACAGATCCTCTTGGCCCTGTACTAATGCATAATGAAATCCAGGAGGTATGCTGTTGTCAGTGTTTAGGCTCTGACACTTATAAAAGCAGTTAACTTTTATAACATAGTAATAATGGTGATGAAGGAGGAGGAGGAAGAGGATGAGAAGAGAAAAAAAATAGCAAACGGCAAAGTTCAAAGGACAATTTAAGGAGTTGTCAAAAAAAAAAAAAGAGAAAAGAAAAAGCTAGTGGCAGTTGCAGGCCTCAATTAGCTCACAGCTTTTAACCAATCCATTGTTTCTTGCTTCCTACTCTCTTTCCCCTTACAGAATCATTACAGAATAGCAACACCAATACAGATGATAAATTTACTCCACTGGTTCTGTGCGAATTTAATTTATTGAGCTTTCTTGATGCCTGATCTAATGTTTAATAGTTCACTTATTTTTCAAATCCACTAAATGCACATTTTTAAGATAAATTTATGAAGAAGCAATGACCCATAGCACTTTCTTCCCTATTTTCCAGATAGTATTCACAAGAAATCAGACAGCTAGGGACAAAGAGATCACACAGTAGTATTTTGCAATACTCTAGAGTGCAATGTGAAGCAATGAGAATTCCAAACATTTTAGTTAGAATTTGGAAAAAGAGGGAAATATTAAAATCAAAATGATCCAAGAGTAATTTAAATTTCATATGTGTTTTAAATGTGTTGGAGGAAATAAAACATCACTTATTTGCTCCAGTGTAGGAACAGACACAGCAGTATAATCCCACACCTGCTGCCTAGATTGTTTTTAGGTACTAGTTGAGCTAGGTCCTATAAACTATCCCAAATGGCATCTCAGGACATAGGAAAACATAAGGAACAAAAGGAAATGATTTTAACTGCCAAAGGCAAAATTTTTGTGCAATGATTGGAAGGAAAGCTGCAATCCTCAGGAGGGTCTTTCATTTTCTCACATGGCAATAGACAGCTAGCAAGGCGGCTTGTAAGTCCTGCAGACTTCCGTAGTCATCAGGGGACCCTACACACCACAGAGGTCCACTCTTTAAAAACATCTAAGCACGGGGGACCATAGTATTTCTAAAAGGAAGGTGGCTGAAGATTTTCAACATCTAACCATTCTACTGGAACAAGGAGACATGGTCCATTTCGTTCTTCTTTTTTGTCAAACAAGAAAGGAAGAAAAATGAGAGACATGGATGTGGCCTTATTCATATTCACCATTAGAAAGACGACAGAAGGTGAGACGTACAGACAGCTCTGATAAGGTGGACAACCAGTTACAGGTGAAGCACTGCTACCAACAAGATCAGTCAGGTATTGAGAGAGCTAAGGCTTGCAACACGCAAAGGGCAAGAGTGTAGATGTTCTTTTTATCTTTTTGGCTGTATGAATTGATAGGTTTATTTATATTTACTATGAATACTGATATATGGACTAATCGGTGTTTTCTATTTTCTTTGCTTTTTTCTTGTATATTTCCTTTCTTCTCATCTATTAGGGCAAAGAGTATATATTATATTTTTACATGCTTACCTTAAAATTTTAATAAATATATTTAATGCAACAAATCAATATTTCTACTTTGTATACATGTTTTTTCTAAATGAGGCTGCCCCAGGGTGACCACAGTAACATGTCTTGAAAGTCAATGTAATGTAAAACAGCAGTTTTTAAACGTTAAGAAATTTAGAAATACTACACACATATATGTCTGACTTTTAAAAATAAAGGTTGGATCTCAGCCATAGTCTAATAACTAGAATACCTGGGTCTAAGAAAGGAAAATAAAAACAAGGACTCACTGACAAAGTGCTGATAACCTGCAATGCCCACTTGGTAACTCAAGACCAAAAACCAAAAGATGATGCCAGAATGAGGAAAAAAAACCAGGGAAGTGGCCATATGACAAAGTATCTGAACTTCTATTTAAGAAGGACCTAACCAGGCAAAAAACTGCACGCAAAGAACGGAAAGGTAATACGGTAGGAGTAGAAATGACTATTAGTAAGGATGGTGGCATTGTGGGTGATTTTTTTTCTTTTTGAAAATTTCTTTTTAATGATGTTGTTATACTGTGTTTTCAATTTTTAGAAAGGACCAAAAAAAAGAGAAGGGGGGCAGCACCGGAAAACACACCGTGGGAACAGAGTCAAGCACACAGATGTTTTGCGTAAGCTGCATTTTCAGAGACATCTGCCTTTGTGCAAGACTTGAAAAAGTAAAGCCGTCGTCAACAAGTTCTCTGAAGTGAGGGGTGGGGCCTGAGAGAAAGTGAGCTGTGAAGAAACCAACAATTAGAACTCTTACAGTTGAGAAACAGAGTTTCTTAGATTAAGTTCCTCATTTATGAGCCACCTCTCTGCCCAAAATGCTTTGCCATCAGCAACGTCTACTACTCAAGCAGGGAGGACTCAAGTGACTGAGGTTCTTTATCAGCAGCGCCACTCAGCTCTTTGCAGAGATAGCCTGTCTCTGTGGTAGAAGAGACAGGGCATAACATACCGCATAAAAATCTGAATGGGAAGCAAGCTGCTCTACTCCTCTCTTCTTGTTCCAATCCCAAATAAAAATGCTTATCATGTACAGAAAAATTCATGTAAAAGCAAAGATAATACATTTGTTCATCTGTTCTACTGCCTTGCTTTGGTGTATGTTAAAATTTTATTTCTGGGGCCAGCCCGGTGGCGCAAGCGGTGAAGTGCGTGCGCTCCGCTGCGGCGGCCCAGGGTTCGCTGGTTCGGATCCTGGGTGCGCACCGACGCACTGCTTGGCAAGCCATGCTGTGGCGGCATCCCATATAAAGTGGAGGAAGATGGGCACGGATGTTAGCCCAGGACCGTCTTCCTCAGCAAAAAAAGAGGAGGATTGGCGGATGTTAGCACAGGGCTGATCTCCTCACAAAAAAAAAAAAAATAAAAAATTTATTTCTGTTTAGTGAGATGAATACTCCGAGGTCTCTATTGTTTGCTTTTTCATGTATGGGCAACGAAGAGAGAGCATTCATACTATTTTATATAGCGCCTAGCCTAATGCCATGTACAGAGTGTTCAATAAATGTGATCTGAAAATGACAACAAGGACGATGTTGAAGACTCAAGCACACTTCAGAGGATAATAAAGTATGAAAGTCACTGTAAAACCTCTTCTCTGGAGTTCACGTGGCAGGCGTGTAGGCCCATATGTCTGCAACATGGACCACAGGGAGAGGCTGCGGTCTTTTTCTTGTTTGCAGCCTTCCATCACTCCTGATGCTAGTGGGGAACTTCTACTCACAAAAGAACTTTCAACTTACTTGCAAAGTTCTTACAAAGTTCTATCTGGTGTTGTCTTTAACTTCTCTTTTCTCAGAAGTTGGGTGTGTTGTATGGGTTAGTGTCCTACATCTGCCTTCTGGGCAAGTTGACCACAAAAGATTTTAGAAACCTCTTGTTCAGGCATAGCAGACACTTTTAGGTCCTATATAAGCTCCTCTTACTGCTAATATGACAATGGAGCTGATAACCTGGAGGTTTACATAAATTAATTAGAATAAAGCTACCCAAACTGCTAATATAATCTTACTGTATGGTGAAAGAATGGAGGGAGGGCTGCAGTAAAGATGGGAAGAGGTAAGCAGGCTGCAGATTTGAAAGGTCTTATATGACTTGCCAAAGAATTTGGACTTTACGCTGAGGATAACGAAGATCCAAAGTTTCCATTTCTAGAAAGATTCCTCCAACTATAGTAGGGCGAATGGATTGGAAGGGGTTGAGACTTAGAAATAGAGAGATAGATGTTACTTTAGTATTCCAGGAAAGAGAAGGGTGGTCTGATCTGAGCTAATGGGAATGAAGAGAAAATGATCACATCTTGGGGTATATTGGTCCAGTTTACTTTCCAGTATAGATAGAAAATTTACTCCATAAAGAAATTCAAACTCTAAGAAAAATCTGAGAGAGAAAAGCTTTGATATGTGCAAATTCCGTGTATACTCAAAAAATGTCTTCTTTGCACTTTCTGACTCTTCAGACAGATCATTCCCTTCAACAAATTCCAATGCTTTAAGACTCTCATCCAGGAGGGTCAAAAAAGAAGTCTATTTACATGGCTATTAACTTTCATACCACCTGCTTTTGTCCAAACTTTTAATCAAAATAGGTTTTTTCACCATCTCAACTTCCTCTTAAATTATACTTTGCTAATCCTCAGATTTGGAGATCAAATCTGCCTTAACCTATCTGCCAGCTGACAGCCAATCATCCTGGACAAGCCAGGGGACCTTAGAGGCAATTCCTCATGTCACTCTGATATCATACATGTCTATATCATTTCCTGCCAGGCACCAAACTTCCAGTATCAAGGAAGAACAGCTGAGGAGAAGGCTTTTACACAAAGAACTTTCCTCTTCCTTATCCCCTACTCAATGGATATGACAATATACTGATGATACAGTCAGGGCTCAAGTTAAATCAAAGATAACACACCAAGATCTGAAACTACCATTTTATTTATTTATTTATTTTTTAAGATTTTATTCATTTATTTCCCCCCCCCAAAGCCCCAGTAAATAGTTGTATGTCATAGCTGCACATCCTTCTAGTTGCTGTATGTGGGACGCGGCCTCAGCATGGCCGGAGAGGCGGTGCGTCGGTGCGCGCCCGGGATCCGAACCCGGGCCGCCAGCAGTGGAGCGCGCGCACTTAACCGCTAAGCCACGGGCCGGCCCTGAAACTACCATTTTAAATCAATCATAAAGAAAGCAAGCTCAGGGCCGGCCCCGTGGCTTAGCGGTTAAGTGCTCGCGCCCCGCTACTGGCGGCCCGGGGTTCGGATCCCGGGCGCGCACCGACGCACCGCTTCTCTGGCCATGCTGAGGCCGCGTCCCACAAACAGCAACTAGAAGGCTGTGCAACTATGACATACAACTATCTACTGGGGCTTTGGGGGAAAAAAAAAAAGAAAGCTCAGTTGTCTGAACAACAGTAACAATAAAAAGATGAACTGGAAACCTGAAGCCAACTTCAGTCAAAAGAAGGCAAGTGAATTTTACAAATTCGTCTGTATTACACTAGCATAGAACATTAGTGAAAAACTGCTGAGCAGGTAATGCTAAATCTCTTTGGCTCTCAACTAAATTAAGTTACCCATTATTAAAGACTATCTATGAGAAGATAGTTCTCATAAATAATTAATTTTCCCACCTCTAAAGTCAGTAGTTGTGTAAAACACCACTGCTGGAGAATTTAAAAAGAATTTATGTTAAAGATGAACCACAGGCTATCTAGAGGAACTGGAGTAAGTCTAGGGAATAAGATTTGATTCAAAATATATTTAAATCACAGTCAAGTTGCCATATTATAATAAGCAACTAACTTTGCTTCTTATTTCTCTTCTACAAATGGGATTACAACACTGAACAAGATGTTAGAGTGAAATATGATGAAAAATATAAGGTGGCTATATCAAACCTTTCCATAAATAGACTTCCAGTTCTCAGATCACATTTTCATTGACTTGGAGGTAGTCAACAGTAGGTGCACACTTGGTCAGGACTCAACTAACCAGGGTTTTCTCATACCACTTTACCTATGGCTGGGTGCCTTTCAGTCAGTTTTAGCACTTTAGATAGATTCTCTACATACAAAAAGAGAAGGTTAGCATCTCCACCTGCTGCAGGGAAACGTAACGGTAGAGAAGAAAAAGGACAGAACTGGAGTTCTCTGTCACTAACAAATTGTATAATGTGGGGTGAGACAATCAGATCTCAATTTCCTCATATAACATTATAAACTTTTAAAGTTTATGATTTTAGGAGATTATTACTAGGAAACTTAAAAGCACTCTAGTAGTTCAAGATAAGATCACTATATTTCTATAACATTAAACAATCAAAAATACCAACTAAATCCTTCATGGCAGAAGAGGTAACTCTCAAAGAATGCCCCTAAAGGTTATGTCATAATGGGCTTGGCTACTCTGTAAATGTGACTGTTAAACCCTATAGGTTCTGTTCAGTAACCAAATGGTTAATTTGTTCACTGGATTCCTGCTTCCGCCAGAAAATTTTTCTGAAAATGGAATCCTGTCCCTCCCCCACCCCGAGCTGGTCAATTAAAAAAGAAAGGGATGGGAAGGCTACTTGGGTAGTTTTACACTCATAAAAGACAGTATGAGTGTAAAAGATGGCTGCCTCAGCTACAGGGTGGTATAACTGAATCACCTGCACTTGCCATATTACTGATTCACTCAGCCCCCTAGAAAGTCATTTTACCTCCCTTTATCTGAGTTTCTTCATCTGTATAACAGGATTAGTTATCTCCATCCTGTCTCACAGGCTTAGAGAGAAAATATCCTTTCTTCTTAGCAGACAAAAGTTTCTGGAAGCTTTCTAAAAAGTAGCAAGTACCAGGATTATATAAACATAACTTATTATTCTAAAGTACATGAAATTTAGGCTTTACTTTTTACATTCTGAATAAATGTTAACTTTTGGTCAATAAAATAGAAAAAGAAACCACCCTCTAGGCATGTTTTCATATGGAAGGAACTCCTGACTTCTTTCTGAAGTGATTCACTTTAGCTTTGAAAACAATTTTTTGGTTTAGTGCAGAAAATTTTTTACCTAAGGAAATCGAGCTGCTGGAAAGAGCATCTCAGCTTATAAACAGAACTGGAACAGTGTCCCTATTTCTTTAAATATAATTGTATCCCTAGTAATGAAGACCAGCTAAGGTCATTCTACTGTCTCTCTCCATATTAGCCAAGTCCACACCTCGCTATATTTAGACAAGGTATGCATACCCCATTAAAGATAAGAGACTCAGTCCTAGGCTTAGGATCACAGCAGTGGGATTACTACCTCAGCTGAGGGGGAAAGACACTAACAAAAAAACTGTATTGACGCATTCCTTGGCAACCAATGCTCAATTTTATTTCATTCTGAATAAATGTATAATCTCTAGTACCCATAGAGCAATCTTTATTACACATAACTCCGGTACAGTCATGACTAAAGCAAAGCAGTGAATATCTTTTAGGTAACTCACTTGCCAGGACTGCCTACCATGCCTTAGCCAGAAACAAAGAGCTGCCCAGATCAACAGGGTAAAATATGTTTAGTAGTTTGGTCTTCTGGGAACTGAAACAAATAGGTTTTCAATCCAGGAATCACCACTATATCAAAAATACCAGGGTCTGATGGAGCAGAGTCCTCCAGCAGTGTCTAGTTGACAGCCTCCTGCACCCAGCATCCAGTAAAGGAAGAAACAAATAGGGACAAAGCTAATTTATGTATTTAAAAAAAAAAAAAAACATCTTATGGAACATGGATTTTATAATAAAGATTGTGTTGAACTGAGTCAGGGATATGGTTGTGCAGGTAATGGGGGAACCTGCCTGGGTGAACATATTTCCTAAGTGGCCCCAAATCTGGTATCAAAAGAAAGAGTCCAAGGAAAATATCTTAAAGAAAAATACAGTTGCCCTCAAGAGAAAGCCAGTAAAACCCCAATAACAATCAGATGTTTTTGGTACCTTCCAACTGTCAGGGAAAAAATTAAATACTTTTAAAGAATGCAGTAAACATACTTCTGAAACATAAGTATAACAAATAAAAATATGTTTATCTTCATTCAAAGGAAACTGCACATCGCAGTTATGGACATTTCCACTGCAGGAAAGATAAGCAGATGTTGGATGTTTTCCCAAAGTTTTTCTAGCGTCACTGAAAAGGCTTATGAAATCTGCTTTACATTTTTTCAGATTAACAACGCTAAAAAGGCAAGATTTTGAATACTGTTTTCTCTCTTCATAATATATTTTAACATTTCTGCAGTGACATATTTAAACAATAGTTACCAAAGAGAAAACAACTAAAAAGCAGTTTATACACTATACTTGTATATTTATTTTCCAATATTTACTTCTCAACTAAAAGCTACATAAATAGTTCAATATTTTTAAAAGGGTGAATTTTGAGAAACCTCATTTTCTGTTTCCTCTGTATTAAAACTCTACTTAATGAAAAAAACCTCTATCTAAATATTCTCAATTGACACTGAAAAACTGAAATAATCCTCTTGGAAGAAAAAATTCTAACATAAATAAATAAGTTTCTTTTTAACAGGGTGTTTAATTTCTAACGGAAATAAACTGGTCTGAATTTTCTCAAGGCTTTACATGCAAAACCCAGAATTTTTTGCCAGAGCAAATAGGCATTGGATTAAGGCCTAAATAAATAAATAATGTGAGAAAGCAAAAATGGCACATAAAACTTGATTGCTCATACTTCTGAAAATTCATAACTGTACATGGTAGGCTGCAGAAATTGGTCTTAATAGAAAAGAAGGATTTAATGGATCGGAGAATTCTTGACCCTCAGTGTACAAAACAGTTAAATAGCACATTCATTCCACTAAATATCTAAGCCCAGGGCTATGGTCCCCAAACCTCTCAACAAGCTCTTTATAATTAATTTAATAAGTATTTGGATGAAATGCACTTAGAAATTCTCCTAATTCTTCTCACAACTTTTTTTTTTTCAAAGTAACAACTTTAAGTCCTTTTTGTCTTCCTGGATATAGTTCAAAGCACCAGAAATACTTTACCCCAATATTGCATCTCTTTTCACTCACTACATAGGTTGTGACTATTTGCTGAGGAACACAAACATTCAGGATTTACTATTACTATTACTATTACTATTCAGTAATAGTCCAAGTTTTTCTTAAGCAAATACCATTCTTGGGATATCTACTCCAAGATTATTACAAGAAAGAGAGAATTCAAAACGCTGCATAATCCTTCTCAATAGAGACAAAATGTTAGGTCAAAACCTTTCAGCGTGGGGAAATCACGAGTGATTGTTTAGAAATGGATAAATGAATCTTAGTGGTAAGGTCAAAAAGCTTAAAAAGCTTTTACTTAATTTCTAAATCAAATGCCTAAAATAGTCTATTCCAGGTTCTTAATTTGGGGTGAGGGGTAGAGGAAGGTCATTAGACTTTTGATGAAACTATGGCCTTTTCGCCCAGAAAAATAAATGTACTAATCATATATAGACCCACTTTTGCATATGATTTCATTGTATTCATGCACTTCCTCGTCTAAAATGCTGGATTAAAGGAACCTGTAATTGCTCTAAAGAAACCACCAGCAGCTGGAAATTAACAGCCTCCCCACTACTAACCCCTCATCTTTTAGCAGATAACGACACAGCTTTAGCAAGAGGCAAACACTGAATGATTGATTGATGACTGGATTTAACTTTCAAACCAGCGGAAACACATGAACAGACAAAGTTTGGGACTTTCTAAGCGTCTTCTATTAATATTTTGGACTCTGCCATTCTAAAAAGCACACAATGGGCAAATCCTATGAAAAGATCCTTTACCTGTCCCATCATGCTGCTTCCTTCTCTCCCCATTTCTGAAAATCCCTCTACAATAAACATGTTTATATTACAAAGATTCTCAAGTATTAGGTGAAAGTTCACTTACTGAAGCCTTACAGTACTAGACATAACAATTTCAGTATAGTAAAGGATTTTGGACAAGATTTTGAAATTTATTAAAATTAAATCTGCAAATGAAATTTTACATTTCCTAAACCTTTTGGATACTCCAGAAATTTTAACAGCTACCCAAGAGCATGCCATTTCATGTACCACGCCATTACAGTACTTATTTTCTAACAATGTGAGAAATCTAAGATCACCAATACATTAAACATTGTTTTATGTGGTAAGTGATTCAGCATGAAGGAAATGACTAGATTTAGAGCTTTATTGATCTTATGATTTTATAATCCATGCTACATGGGAAAGGAGATTAAATGCAAGGTACAGTTGCTACTATAAAGGTTAATGTTTATAACAGTTAACAATCTTCATCTACTACCATTATGTTTATAAATGCAGTAGCCTCATATTGTTTAGATTATTTGTTATACCTAAAAATTAAGATTTATACATTTATACCAAATGTCTATACTTTAGCTTGTGGCTGAAACAACAATTTATCAGTTTCCTGACCATTTTCTCTAAAATAGTGCCATTCCCACAGCTTACTTTCCATCTTTTTTCTCCTGCTTTATTTTCTTCTTTACAGCCATATCATCATCTGATTACTTATAATAATTCATTTACACTCTGGAATGTAAATTCTAAGACCTGAGACTTGATCTTTTGGGATCACTGATGTATTTCCAGTGCCTAGAACACTGTAGGTGATCAATAAATGAATGAATAGATATTTACTAAGTAGAGATATAAAATTGACTAGAGGCAAACATAGCATAGTACAAAAGCATGGGATATAAAGACAACTTGAATTTCAGTCACTGCTCTTGCATTTATTAATTATATGACTCTGAACAAGTCATTTAATCTTTTTGAACCTCTATCTCTTTCCCTTAAAATGATGCTAAAATATTACTACATAGGGTTATTGCAAGGGTTATAGAAAATAACAGAAGTAAAAACTTGTTGCAAATATTAATGATTATATCCCAGCAGTTACTGATGGAAAATTGGCAGAAAATTCTGTTAAACAGATCAATATTGAGAAAGCAAATTATTCTGTCACCTTATCCTTGGTCTTGCAGAACTGTAGAGGCAGAATGAAGTAGTGAGAAGGCACAGCACTGAAGGCATGGGCTGGAACTTCACTTATCAGCTGGCTGACCTAGAGAAAATCTCTAAACCTCTCTGAGGCTTGATTTTCTCCTCTATAAAATGAGGAGGAAAATACTGGCTGAAAAGTGTCATTATTTGAATCAAGTGTTATATTACTTGGGAAAGCACTTTTTAAATTTTAATGAAGAACATGTATTTTTGGTTAAATCAATTAACTACCTTTCCTTAAAGAAAATCCTAATCTTGTTTGTTCCACCAGCCAAATGGAAGAAAATATTATTCCAGAATGTGCTCACATGGACTACGGGCAGAAGTATGCATACTCCCAATTCTTGCTGCAGGTTCTCCAACTTTAGTGAGAGGATGGAACAGAACAGGAAAAGATAGAACAGGAAGATAGAGAATGGAAAGAGAAAACAGGTTCAGAAAGACACACGTGAATAAGTAGAAAAGCTCCGATCAACTTCAAGTCTATTTAATTTCACATCCCACAGTCAGGGCCTGCTTCACGGGTGTGTGATCTGTGCAGTCGCACGGGGTTGGTGCTTGGAAGGGGCTCGAACTTGGTTTAATGCTCTGCCATCGCTGTCTTGAAGTTCTTAATGCTTTTTGAACAAGGGGTCCCACGCTTTCATTTTGCATTGGGCCCTGCAAATTATGTAGCTGGTCCTGCTCCTAATTCTTCCACTAGACTAGAGGACAAGGACAATAGCTTACAGTCTCAATGACTCTGTATACAAGGATCACTGCCAACTCAAAGGACAGTCATTAAAAAAGAGTCTTTTAATCAGGTTGGCTGATCACATATTTGTAGTACTTGAATTTTGAAGTTAGCAAAATGCTTAGTAAAAGCTAATTTAATTAAAAAGCATTAGCCCAAATTAGAAATGCAAATGTTATTTGCCATTCCTATTTTTGTGCTCCATCACATCCTAATAACAGGCCAAAAGGTGATGTTAGTAAATGAAATATGTGAATCTAATCTAATTGACTTTCCATTCTGAAAACCAACAAAAGACCCCAGTGATTGTGAATTATCTTTGGTTTTTGATTTGATATTTGCTATCTCACAGTGAGCAAAGTGATAGTGCCACAGAAATCATCTCTGGAATGAAATCCTTAACATAACCCAATTCAATTAAATCACACTCTTTAAATAATGTTCTGTTTCTTTTCTGCTCGTGCTGACTGCAGAGACAGCTGGTGTTTTTTCTTTGACTGGAGCTGAAAGGCTGAAGCTGATGAACTGAACATTCCCCAGGCTGCAATTCAGTTTTTGATGCCTGCAGGCCAAAAAGATATCTTTTTCCCTTAAAGCCAGACTGACCCCACACCAGTCCATTTTGACCTCTGGACTCCTTATCAGTCACCTTCAGTCTCTGATAGTAGTTGGACAGGCCAAACCACAGAGGTCCACTCGCCAGTGAACAAAGGCTTGCTATGTAAAAGAGAAGAGCTATGGGCAGAGATATGATCTGAAGAGAAGGTGCTGAACTCATCCTCTGTGTTCCAGCAGCATGTCCAGGACTGCTGGCACTACAAAGAGCGAAACTTCACCCGAAAACACTTTCTCTGACTGTGACTTAAACACACACCTTCATTAAGGGAGCAGATTGGTTTCAGTTAGAGGCAGGCAACCAATACTACTGAATCCAGCATGCAACTGTGGCCTACACTCTAACATTCCTTTCTCCTTCTTGTCTTTTTTTCTTTAAGCCTGCCAGAGGCCCCTTCAGATATCGTTTAGATCTGCCAGTGACATTCAAAGTAAGATTCTTTAAGAACTTTAAGAAAGATAAACTCTTATCTTTTCTCCTATAGTCGAAACTCACAGAGCCTCAAAAACGAAAACTTTTGTTTCAAGAATTTAAACAGCTTGTTCCCTAAAAAGTTCACCTCCTCAACTTTGAAAAATATACCCACTGAATCCTACAAATAGAATCAAGAAATTCTAACTTCCTAAGTATAGTTACAAGCATTAACAAACTAATGTATTTGATCATCTTTTTAAATTTCAGTATTCTTAGTAAGATAGTACTATGGGAAATCTCAATGATGCTTAACACTTCCTAAACAGAAAACAATGAAATGTTGTTCAAGATTGGAATTAATTTACTGCAGGACCCTAGGTAAGTCTGTTTGCTTCTTTTGGTTCTAAAATTCTCTAAGTCAAAAATGGTGATGATTTTAGAATGAAATGAAAACATGGGGAGCAAACCTAAATTCATAAATGCACATATATATGTAACAACATCTCCAGATAATTAGTTTCTTCATCATATCAATGTACTATTATTTCATCTTTCCATTAGTTCTACTCAAATAGCCTACAAATTAAAGCATTTTCCATCAGTGCTTAGGTATGAAAGAGGTTCCTGATAGGAAAGACAAATGAGGATCAACTTTTCTGGATCTCCAAGCAGTTCAGATGAATTGAAGGATAAAACTGTATTTACCTTGATTTCCTTTTATTATTTCAGAAGCATTATGAAAATGAATTACTAAACCTGCTGGTGGAAGTGTAGACTGCTACAACATTTTTGGTGAACCAACTGGCAATCTGTATCAAAAGCCCTAGAAATAAGTATACCCTTTGGTCTAGCAATCCCAGAATTGAGCTTTAGGATATTTCTTCTAGGGACATGTGCAAAAATGTAGGCACAAGGATATTCATTCAGTGAGGCTTTGTTTATAACTGCAAAAAAACTGGATACAATCAAAATGTGCAACAATAGGGCAGAATTTGAATCAGTTCTATGGAAAACAAACAACTCTTAAAAAGGATATGAAAGAAATGCATTTGAGGACAATGGCAGGATGTTCCCAATATGCTAAGTGAAAAAAAAGTCAGATTGCAAAGCAGTAGTTAGAGGATAATCCCATTTTTAGAAGTATATATACATACATAGAAAAAACCTGGATGGTATTAACAGTACATATCTTTGGGAAATAAGAATAAGAGTAATGCTTTTTGCGGAGAGGAGGAATGCCTCAATGTTTCCTGTTTTTTCCTATAATAAACATTATCTGCATTATTTGTTTTGTTGATTTTAAGTACCAGCAAAACCAGTCCCATTAAAAAAACAAAACAAAACAACACTCACCCAGGACAAGTTCACTTTCAAGCTGAGTGGGTGGTAAAGAACGAGATATTATCAACTTTTACTGTGCATAAGTTATACAGGTTTTCAAAGCAAAAGAGATTCTCCACGTGGAAATCTCTCCCAAATTGATTTGTAAGATTGTCATAAAGAACAGCATTGGTATTCAATATTTATTTGTTGATTTTGATTTTAATTGAGGAAGAGACTATTGCGCTTTTTTAAACACAGTAAACATTCTTATGACACTATCATTTTCTGACAATTAGGGCATATGGCCTTGCTGAGAATTTCTCCAAGCGTCTAAAATGGCAACCACATGGGCCAGCCCCGTGGCTTAGCGGTTAAGTGCACGTGCTCCGCTGCTGGCAGCCCGGGTTACATCCCGGGCGCGCACCCACATACCGCTTGTCCAGCCATGCTGAGGCCGCATCCCACATACAGCAACTAGAAAGAAGTGCAGCTATAACCTACAACTATCTGCTGGGGCTTTGGGGGAAAAAATAAATAAAATTATAAAAAAATAAAAAATAAAAAATAATAAAATGGCAACAACACAAAGAATTCAAGTAGTGTGGGCATACTGGACTACCATGATAATTGTGACCAACCCACAGAAGAGCCAGAGAGGTGAACAAGCCCCAATTCATTAATAGCCAGGACTAAAGTGGGTTCTCAACAGATGCACTCAAGTACTTCCAAGGAGGTAAATAATAAAGTACGATTAAAAGAACAACGGCTTTTAATCTTTTAGAGCGATGATAACTAGCCAGTCTACAATCTTCAGTTTTTCTTTTTTCTTTTTTTTTTGGTGAGAAAGATTAACCCTGAGCTAACATCTGCTGCCAATCCTCCTCTTCTTTTTTCTTTCATTTTTTGCTGAGGAAGATTGGCCCTGGGCTATCATCTGTGCCCATCTTCTTCTACTTTACATGGGACGCCGCCACAGCATGGCTTATAAGCGATGCGTTGTCCTGCGCCCAGGATCCGAACCTGCGAACCCCGGGCCGCCGAAGCGGAGCGCAGGACGGGCGCTACACCACCGGGCTGGCCCAGTTTTTCTTTAATTTTTACAATGGGTTTAAATTCATTTAGTTAGAATCACTAAATGGAAATAAATATGTAGTTTCTCTTCTGTAGTCTCAGTTTGCCATTTCTCTCAGTGCAGGAGAGTATAATAAGGCACAATCTGCCAAATTTTTAGTAGTTGCAGCAACTCGTCTTTGAACCAATATCATTAAACTATTATCTGGGTTAGTGTAACATGGCATTTATACAGTTCTTGATCTTTATTAATTGAAATATAATTGTAGGCTTACAATGTGTATAAAAGATCCCTATGTCCACTAGGATGGTTTCCATGTGTATCTGACTTAGAAGCTAAAGAGCTGTACATTGCTTATACAACGCTAAATAAGATAAGCCATTTAATTGGCAACTAGGCCATTAAACTGGTAGACAAGTCAATAAAAACAAGGAAAAATAGCAATCAGCACCCTCTCCCCTTATAGCTCACTCTATTGTAAATATTACAAGCCCTCTGTGCCATGGGAACCACCCTGCCTACCACATGATGCTGATGTAATAATATCTAGAGCTAAGCACCTGGAGGAAGCAGGGAAAGAGGTTTTGCTTTGGATTACCTGAATGCGCTTTGTTTCTTTTTTTTTTTTTTTTTTAACCATAAAGCCACTAGCAGATAGTTTAATGATTTCTGTTCTTATGCTGCCTGTGGGGATTTCACACTGTGCTCCCAGCCACTGGTATTGATTCAATAACAACAGCTTTGTAAAATTGGCAGGCTTCCTAAATAATCTATGTAAAGTCTGCAAACGCTGGTTACTGTGCTGTGTGCTCAGAGGGTACTCGATAAAAACTCAATTAAAATTCTGCCCATATAATATTCTAAAATATGCTCATAGAAATTTCCTAAAGAACATCATCGGTTTGTACAAAAGCCTTTCGGGATTCTCCTTCTTCACACAAATGATTAACAGCAGTCATTCATTGAAAACTACTTGTAATATGGTCATAATATCTGCCACATTAGTTTTCCTTTTCTCTCACCACTCAAGTACCCTTTACCTCTGTTTACACAAACCAAGACATTTAAAAGGGCCAAAAATAAAGGTCAGAGTTCCAGTTCAAATCCTACTTCCACAAAGCCTTCACTAATTGGCTCATTTACAATACCTTTCTGTCCTCTGAATACCTAAAGCAACTGCACCATTTATCTGGCACTTAGCATATACTAAATTGTGTTCCTTATTTATCCTTTTATTGACCTGCTTTATAGATTTTTTTTTTTAAAGATTTTATTTTATTTTTTCCCCCCAAAGCCCCAGTAGATAGTTGTATGTCACAGCTGCACATCCTTCTAGTTGCTGTATGTGGGACTCAGCCCCAGGATGGACGGAGAAGTGGTGCCTCGATGCGCACCCGGGATCCGAACCCGGGCCACCAGCATCGCAGCGCGCGCACTTAACCACCAAGCCACAGGGCCGGCCCTGACCTGCTTTATATCCTCAACAGACTGAGCATCCTGACTGCAGGAACTGGGTCTTGTATTTTCTTTGTATCTCCTACTCTTTACCCAGAATAGGTGCAATTATGACAATGATGCAAATGACCATCAGCCTGGCATACTACTTTATATTCTAATTCTTTCTCCTACACCTTGGCTCATGTCAGAAGAGCAAAAATATCAGCTACCATTTGCTAAGTGCTTACTATTAGCAGTACTTCACAAATATTATATTTAGTCCTCATAGGAATCATAAGCTCCATTTTATTGATGAGGAAACTAAGGTTTATGGTGGTTAAATAATATGTTCAAGGTTGCACAGCTTACAGGTGGTGAAACTCTGATTAGAACTCAGGTCTGCTTCATTCCAAATACCAGACCATTACTATTAGCCACAAGAACAAATGGCAAGTAAGATTCTGAATATGTGACCCAAGAGACCTTAATTTTAAGAGTTTTTAAAGAGAATATTTAAGGAAAGGGATACTTTAAGAATTGAGTGTGAGATTTTTTACTGGAGAGAGATGAGCATCACAGAAGTGGGGTTGATAGAATGATCTATACCAAATCTGGTCAAAGGGATGTCAAAGAAGTTCAGTTTCACACATTGTTTGAATCTATTTTATTCATCTCTTAGGAGAAGAAATTTACATTGAGAATTCACAACCCCTCATAGATGCCCCAACTTCTCAAATTAAAGCTCCCCACAAAAATAAAGATGATATAATAGGAAAATTTTTTGGTGTTACTGAGAATTTGGTGTATTAACTTTAGGAGAAACATAGTAATTTAAAGGAATTTGGGACAGAGGAGAGTCCCAAAGAAACGGCATCTCTCTCAAGAGCTCTCTGTTGTAAGTGACACTTACTTAAAATCTGTGAGGAAAAATGAGAAACACTCTCATTCAACTTATCCCTCACAGAGATCAACTGGCTTTTATTACATAAAATTCAGAGAACAGCAGGGATAAGATGCACAGACAAGATGCTGAGCTCATAAACCTGATCAGCTTTTTGCTGAGGTGTTGAAGGTTGCTTCAAGTGTTCCTTGGGTTGCAAACAGAGCTGTGTGTGACATAAGTTTTTAAGAATGTTGACACCATAGAAGACAAGAAATACAAAGTCCAAAATTAGAATTCTCAAAGCTTGAAATGTTCTGTTATGGATAATGAATATCCATACGAATCTTGATCAATAAACGTTAAGTACAGATGATAAAAGTAACGATCATATTTGAAATTTTTATTGTCCTTTCTTATTAATCATCTCATTTGATCTTCAGTCCCCTGAAATGAGGCAGATATTTGAAAGTAATTCAAGCCTCTGGATTCTGTTGCTTTAAGAGACACAACTAATGCCACATCCCTCAGCTTACTAAAAGAAGGGTGACACCTCTCTAAAAACAGATTAACGGAGAAAACAAGAGTTGCTCAATTTGCACAACCTGCAAAAAAACAAAGTGTGCACAAATTTGCCCTTTGGTGTGCAACACTAGCAATCTATTTAAAAATCATTTGCTACATCCTTTCCAAATCACAGGAATACCTAAGAAGGCCTTGATGTTCTTAGCACATTTCTTCAAGTAAACCTAATTATGTTAGTGGCAGCAACATCCTGCATCATTCAACAATGCAAAGCTAGCTCTAACCTTATCTGAAAGTAGTTAGGATACTTATTTTTCTGCTTTCATCTTAGAAATTCAGAAACATTATGTGACAGCATCTATACCACTGTTCTTTAGCTTCAAGGCAGTTTAACATATGGTAATTAAGAAGAATCACATTTACTGGAGAGACCCAAAAAGAGATGTGAGCAAGATAATCTGTATGAGTTTGAACCCCTCTATTACTCCAAGGTCCAACAGCTCTTGGAAACAGAGAATGACAATATCCTTGTTTACTTGGCTTTGAGCAGTGCTTTCTCAGTGTAAGTCTAAAGAAACTACCCAGTTTCAGGAGTGATTAGAGGTGAGCACACAAGCCAAACAACAGTAATTTAGAGAAAAAAAAAAATCCACTCTAGATTTATCAAAAAGAAATCTTGATTTGAGCGCATCACAACCTCACCATTCCTGTTCATGTTCACTGTGCAGATGGACTCTTCAGTCAACTTGGTTAAGCATGGTTCCAATAAGGCCAAAGTTGAGAGCAGTTTCTTCCCCTCTATTCCAAGCCAATGACTACTGACTTCAAACAAGCACAAGTGTGGATAAAGGCACAAAAAGTTATCACCACTAATGAAAACACAAATGCACCTTCCACTCTGATAACATATCATTAACTTTTCTCCTTCATATTTGAAGGCCATAACACCCAAAAGATTCACTGGATGTAAACTTATTTGATCACTCTTTAAAAAATATTCCACTTTTTAAGGCTATATTCTCTATTCGAGGATCAGAAATAACCACAAAAACAGTATTAATTTAAAATCAGAGAGACATCTCATGCCTCTTTTAAATATTAATATTAGTCCTTTTACCTACCAAAGAGAAAAAAAGCCCTTAAATCATAAATGAATCCCTGATTTCAATCACTGGATAATCAATCATTCTAAATATGTTTGCCCATTTCTGTAGAGGACAAGCTCTAGATTTAAAAAGTATCATGGATGATAATTACACTTATTCAATGAGAATAAGGAAATTAAAAAATTTGGAAGGCAAAAAAATTTCATGAAATTATAACACTTGAAGTAGCACTTCTTGGTTCCAGGCTTTTAAAATACAGATAATTTCTGCTAAAGAACTGTTTCCAGAGCTACATCTAAACCATTCTATAAATCATACATAAGCTGGACAAAGATACCACCAAAGATTCAACAAATATTTGAATGCAAAAATCTTAAGTAAAATATTAGTAAACCAAATCCAGCAACATGTTAACAAATAATGCAAACAGCGTGAAAGGATGATTCAACTTCAGCAACTCAATATGTCACTGCATTACCAGGAAAGGGGGGAAATATTATTCCAATAGATGTCCAAAAAGCATTCAATAAAATTCAATAACTATATCTAATTTAAAAACATTTGCAAATTAGGAATGGTAGGAAATGCCCTCAACTTGATAAACAATCTATACCAGAACCTATAGCACACAATACACCTACTTACAAAACACAAGAAGCATTCCTTTTACAATGCAGAACAAGATAAGACCACTAGCATTGCTACTATTTAAAATTACATTAAAGACCTAGCCAAAGCAATGAGAGTTTAAACACTCAGGGACAAAACTTGTTTACAGATGATATAATGATCTATCATCATTATATAATGATCCAGAAAAGTCAAGAAAATCAACTAAAAATCTATTAGATATTAGGACAAAGAGTTCAGCAAGATGGTCTGCTGTAAAAAGCAGACATAAAGGTCTGATATAAAAGCAAATATAAAAAGCAATAGTTCTACTACACATCTACAGTGACTAATTAGAAAACATCACAGGAAAGAAGAACTCATTCACAAGAGCAACAAAAACTTCATGAAATACCCATAATTCACCTAATAAGAAATGTGTAACCACTATATGAGGAAAAGTGTAAAATTTAAATGAAGGACATTTTAAAAATAGTGAATAAACAGATACACATACCACATTCCTCACTGGGAAGGCTCATTTTGTAAATTTTGTTAATTCTCTCCAAAACTAATTCAGTAAAATTTGAATCAAAATCCCAACAGGATTTTTAAAAGTGGAAATTGACAAACTGATTCTAAGACTTATCTGGAAAATAAAATAAGCAAGAATAGCTAAGATATTAAAAAAACACAAAACATGAAGAACACTGAGGTAGGCCTTGCCATACAAGATGTCAAAATGTCCACTAAATCTATATTAAGTAAAACAGTGTGGTATTGGTATATGAACAGAAAAATACATCAACAAGACTTAACAGTACAGAAGTAAACCCCAAGTATCAGAATTTAATATATAATACACGTAGCATTTCAAATCAGTGAAGTGAAAATGGACTAAATAAATAAGGAATAATTGATATCCATATGGAAAAAAAGTCAAGTTAGATCCCCACCTCACACTGTAAACAAAGAAATTCCAGAAGTTTTAAAGAGTGAAATATTTTAAAAGTATAGATATATTAGAAAAAATATGAAAAAATACTTTGATAATCCTGGGGGGGGGGTGGGAAGAGTTTTTAAAGCAAGATACAAAACTGAAATCAGAAGAGAAAATACTGACCAATTTTTCTACTAATAAAAATTTAAAACTTTTATACAAGATGCAGTTAAAAGACAAGCAATAGGCTGGCAGAAAGTACTTTCGCCATATATTCAGAATATACAGAGTACATCAAAAAGAAAAAAACAAATACCAACAGAAAAATGGTCAGAAGTACAAACATGCAAATCACAGATGAAAAATGAGAAAAACCAATAAAAATATAAAAGGATGCTAAATCTCTATAGTAACATGGGAACTGCAAACAGAGAAGTGTTTAAGAGCAGAGGCCATGGAGTCAGACTGCCAGTGTTTGCATCCTGGCTGTATAATCTTAGACAAGTTACTCAACATCTCTGTGCCTCTTATCTGTAATTGAGGATAATACCTAATTTAAAAGGTTGCCAAGAGGGCCGGCCCCATGGCTTAGCGGTTAAGTGCGCGCACTCCGCTGCTGGCAGCCTGGGCCCGGATCCCGGGCGCGCACCGATACACTGCTTCTCCCGCCATGCTGGGGCTGCGTCCCACATGCAGCAGCTAGAAGGATGTGCAGCTATGACATACAACTACCTACTGGGGCTCTGGGGGGAAAATAAATAAATAAACAAAATCTTTAAAAAAAAAAAAAGGTTGCCGAGAAAAGAGAATGATAATATGCATAGTGCTCAAAAAACACCTGGCACACAGTAAAAAATCAACTGCTATTTAACGTCATTATTAATTTTACCAGGGTTGGTGAAGATATAGGGAAAGATATACTCTTACTTACAGCTGGTAAGAGCAAAATAGCAAAGCATTTTTAGAAGCCAATTTGGCAGTATGTTTCAAATTTTTAACACATACATATCATTAGACCTGGAAATTCCACTGCTAGAAATTTATCTAAAGAAATGTTCCTGTGTGTATATATATAAAGATATATGTATCAGGACTTTGAGTGCAGCATTGTAAGAGCTCTAGATTCCGAGACAGGAAATGCTGGTTCCAGTTTCAGTTCTACCAATAACAAATCATGTAACCCCTGTGCAAATCACTTCACCATTTTGAGTTTTTTAGTATATGACTCTACAAAATGTGGATGACGACTTGCCCAATCTGCCTCAGAAGAATACTTTTAGTGGTCCCCAAAGTGTGGTCCCTGGACCAGCATCATCAGCATCATCTAAGAACGTGTTAGAAATGCAAATTCTCTAGCCTCACCCCAGACCTACAGAAGCAGAAACTCTGGGGGTGTGGGGAGCAATCTGTGTTTTAATCAGCCATCTAGGTGATTCTGATGCAAGCTTAAGTTCAGAGATGAGCACATGTGAAATCACTTGGATAACTACAGAGCAAAAATTAAAGAGTACTATTATCATTACTAATTAACACACACAAAAAACTGTTTCCACCTTTCAATTTCACGAAAAGGTACATTTTGGATCATCATCTCGATATGTTCCTTTGTCGCTGAGCTTAAGCTTTCTAAAGCACTGATGTGAAACTAGGAAGTCAAACTCACATATGAAACCAAGTAAATAAATACAGGTAGTTTAGGTCAAGGCTAAAAAGCTCAAGGCAACCTCATTAACAAATCGAGCCATTCTCAAGCACCTAAGTTCCAAGACTTTTCATCAGGGGTTTTCATAACGGGAACACTGTTTTTTCTCTCTCTCTTTTTTTTTTGTGAGGAAGATCAGCCCTGAGCTAACATCTATTGCCAATCCTCCTCCTTTTTTTTTCCCTTTTTCTCCCCAAAGCCCCAGTAGATAGTTGTATGTCACAGTTGCACATCCTTCTTAGTTGCTGTATGTGGGACGCTGCCTCAGCATGGCCGAACAAGCGGCGTGTAGGTGCGCACCTGGGATGCAAACCCCCGGCCACCAGTAGCGGAGCATGCGCACTTAACCGCTAAGGCGTGGGGCTGGCCAGGAACACTGTTTTAACGGTGGCCTTTGTCAGCATGTTATCTAATAATTCCTGATCCTTCCCTGAACTTTCTAAGACACACTTTCTTTTCTTTTCTTTTTTGTTTGGAAGATCGGCACTGAGCTAACATCCACTGCCAATCTTCTTTTTGCTGAGCAAGATTAGCCCTGAGCTAACATCTGTGCCCATCTTCTTCTATTTAGTATGTGGGATGCTGCCACAGCATGGCTTGATGAGTGGTGCATAGGTCTGCGCCCGGGATCCGACCTTGCAAACCCTGGGCCGCTGAAGCGGAGCGAGCTGAACTCGACCACTACACCACTGGCAGGCCCCAACCTATTTCTTGATAAGCTATTTGTTTGGCATATAACAATAACACTAGAAAAGGCTTGGCCCCTTGCTTACCACTTCTCAGGGACTGAATGCTGGCTCTCTAAAAATAATATAGGCTACCATATTTTTCAGAAGTTCAGATTTTTGTTTTATTAAAAAGCATGTTTTTAAATAAAAAACACCCTTAAGGGATATGGAACTTTTCAAGATCATTTCATAAGTCTGATCGAAGACTCTTGAAGTTTGATCAGATGATGCTCTGGGTTGCTCACATATTTTTTTCAGTAGGATTAACACTTATGACAGTAACTATTCTTTGTTTCGGTAGTGAATTCAATCACTTCTTAATGTTCTTCATCGATACATCCAAAATATCACCATATCTGCTGAGTTTTATACAATGGCAAGGGGACACTTCAACCTAATAATGATGATATAATTCCCAACAAAATACGGTAATACCCCAGCTATTCTCTAATTTCACCTATATATAACACAGTTAAAAATCAAGAAATTAGAAAGAGCCTGTGAAATCACCAAAATAGGTGTCCAAAGGCCATACTCTAAAAGTCATGAACTTTCTCCACAGGAGAGCCCCGAGGATCTCCCTGTGGCCTTTTTACTCTGACACAGTTCTCATAGGATTTGTTACTTGGTTTCTAAACCCACAGCAAATCTGAGGCAGCATATGAGAAAAGGGAAAAAGGTCTTATGAACAGATCCTCAGCAGTGACAAGAGAATCACGTGTCAAGGTGCCCCCTCCTCCAAACATACACTTAAATTTTTTTGAGTGAGTCTTCACTTAGAACCCTAAATCTTAATCTTTTCGTTGCTCCCACTAGTCATTGCTATTTACATATTTGGCACCACAAGGAAATGTTCACACTAGTCGAATTTCACAGTACCAGGCCTTAGAAACAATACTTCTCTTTAGGAAGGAGATTCTTTACCTTTTATGAGATCACATTACTTTGAAAATCTGATTTAAAAAATATATTTATCTACCCAACATTTTCATATGATCTCAATGAGTTCATGGACCTTCTGAGGCCAATTCACAGAACTCCAGGTGACCATGAACCCCAAATTAAGAACTTAACGCATTAGGTGCCAAAAATGCTTATATTTAACAAAATTTTGGGTTTTATTCCAAAGGATCCTTAAAGATTTTTAAACGATGATGAACTGGGCAACACTATAAATGCTATGTAAACATGATGGCTAAAGCAATACTAACAAATATACTTTAGAAGAAATGAATATTAGCAAATCTCTTTTAAGGAAAAAAAAGGTAAAAGAGACAAAAATGGAAGAGAAATATTCTGCAAATTCTTTAACAGACTGTCTACCTTAGCAGCAAGATTCTTAGTATAGCAAATGTTTTTCACTACTAAGTTGAAGATGTCAGCAGTTAAAGATAATTCCTAATATTGTAAGTCTCAAAAGTGACCTTGCAACTACTAAGGCAGAACATCATTTTTATAGTGGTTAAGAGCACTGGCCTAGGAAACAGATCTGGATTCTAAGCACAGTTTTGTGATTTACTAGCTATACGGCCTTGGGCAATTACTTAATTTCCGTAAGCCTCAGCTTCAAGATCCCTAAATAGAACAAATTAGTTCATAAGGTTGCTGTGATGGTTAAATGAGATAATATACTTTAAACTCTTAGTACAGTGATAAGCGGTCAATAAATGGCAGCTATTAGTTATTGTTTTATTTCAATTAACTCATTTTTTATTTTTTTATTCATTTTTTTTGCGAGGAAGATCAGCCCTGTGCTAACATCTGCCAATCCTCCTCTTTTTTTTTTTTGCTGAGGAAGACTGGCCCTGGGCTAACATCCATGCCCATCTTCCTCCACTTTATATGGGACGCCTGCCACAGCATGGCCTGACAAGCGGTGTGACGGTATACACCGGGATCCGAACTGGCGAACCCTCTGCGGCTGCCATGCACTTAACTGCTTGCACCACGGGCCTGCCCCTCAAGTAACTCATTTTTTGCGTAGGGATTTATAGCGTGCAAAGTGTTACTGCACATATGATCTCTTACGGTCCTCTGGGGTAGGAATCACTGTATCTTCATTTTTTTTTTTTTTATAATTTTATTTATTTATTTCTTTTTCCCCAAAGCTCCAGTAGATAGTTGCATGTCATAGCTGCACATCCTTCTAGTTGCTGTATGTGGAACGAGGCCTCAGCATGGCCGGAGAAGCGGTGCGTCGATGGGCGCCCGGGATCCGAACCCGGGCCGCCAGCAGCGGAGCGCGTGCACTTAACCGCTAAGCCACGGGGCCGGCCCTGTATCTTCATTTTACAGTTTAAAAAACTGAAGTCAAATGACTTACCCAAAGACACTAATTAGTAGGAAAAGAAATCTGGACTTATTTGATTACAATAGGAAGCAAAAGTCAAAACTCCTTTTGCCCTCAAAAGCTTAGAAGCTCTGCCTTTTAAATTTTGTTAATCTTTTTTAAAATTATAGTTAAATATATGTAAAATTTGCCATTTTAACCATTTTTAAGTGTATAGTTCAGTGGCATTAAATACATTCACATTGTTGTGCAACCATCACCACCATCCACCCCCAGAATTTTTCTTCTTCCTCAAATGAAACTTTACTTATTAAACTCAAACTTCCCACTTGCCCTGCCCTGACCCAGGGCAACCAGACTACTCTAGGTACCTCATAAAAGTGGAATCATACAGTATATGTCCTTTCTCACTGGCTTATTTCACTTAGAATAATGTCTTCAAAATTTATCCACGTTGTAGCATTTGTCAGAATTTCCTTCCTTCTTAAGGCTGAGTAATATTCAGCTGTATTACATACCACATTTTGTTTATCCATTCATCCATCGATAGACATGTGGATTGCTTCCACTGCCTTTTTTTATTCTTAAAGTATTGTTAACATTATTATTTTGAGATTGATTATCCAGTTTCAGATTATTCACTCTTCTCCTTCTCTTTCACCCCATTTGTCTTTTTTTTTTTAAAGGGAAAACACAAGTAAGCAGTTGATTTAATTCTGTAGAATTTACAGTACAGAGCAGTAAAATCACTTTTTTGAGGGCTTTTTATAGGCGCTCCACCATAAATCAACTCAAAGGAAAAAACGCTGAAACTCAAATGAGTTTAATTTGATTTGGTAGGAGAGCAAACCATTAACTGAAAGAGTAAATTAGATGTAAGATTATCTATATATCACTTTACATGCTATTTTTGGGACCTTTAGTAAGGGATAATGGAAAGTTTCTGTTGTTGGACATTCAACGAAAAAAATTCTTCAGGCTGACCTGGGAGGGAGACACAGCTGCTTAAGTGCTGGGAGTCTGGGAAAACCTCAGTAGGTGACTCTCCTGAAGCCACCCTGGAGCACTAAAACACTAAGAAGACCAAACTGCTGCTATCTAAAGTAACCCTAAACCATTCCACTAGTGCAAGGATGCAACTTGACTAGATGGAGTTCCTCTACTTGCACTTTATAACTGCGAGGTGAGATTAACCACAAGCTTCAGCACACAGTTCTCAGAAATAGCTCAACCACAGTGGAAGGGAAGGACGACAACTCTAGAGACTTCAAAACAGTGACGATTTAAAGATGTGCTTGAATCTTGCACTTTAGTGAATGAAGGTGTGCATGCAGGCTTGTCATGTGAGCACGTAGTACTACAGAGGGAGACAAAAAGAAAAACAACTCAGCTACCGAAATCCAGTTTTCTGAAATAATTCCAGACTACAACCAGCGGGAGAGAAGAATGGACTGCCTTTCTTTGTGTGAACGGCTTGTAACAGAAACCTATGGTCACACGCAAACTTATTTGAAACAAAAAACCAAAACAATAAACAGGAGAGCTTGATCACCAGCAGGACCCCCAAGTGAGTCCTAGCGTTTCCGGCTGGCGGTTCAGAGGCTACAGACCGCCCTTCACCCCCAGTCTCCCGAGTGCCATACAGCTCAGCTGTCACTCGGTCACCACAGACAACCTCCCCGGGACGACTCCACTTTCAGATTCCCTCACAGTTTACCAGAAATCCTCGCAAAAGATTCTTCTGTCCGCCCACCCCCCGGGGACACTTTCTGCTCCCAACAATTACCCCACACCTCCACCTCACTATCCCCCCTTTCGCCCTCGCTTGCTGGCTCCCCAGGATGCTGCGAAAAGCGTCTGCTGAAAAGCAAACTTTCCGAGCGTTCGCGGAGGGCGGGAGGGCGCGCGGCGCACTCACAGCTGGTTGATGGCGTTCTGCGAGATGACCGCGTTGGCGGAGAAGTAGGGGATCATGTCGGGGCTACCGAGGCTGCAGGTGCAGGCGAGGGGCGCCTTCCTCTCGCGGGCCAACGTGCTCAGGGTCATAGGGTCGGCTCAAGGCACACAACTCCGCATCTTGGCCCCTGCCGGCTCGGGCACCAGGCGCTCCCGTTAGGCTCCGCAGGGCCGAAGTGCGGGCAGAGCCGGTTCCCGGCGGCCAAACTGGGACCGCCGGGTCGCGCGGAGGGAGCCGCCGCAGCCCTGGGGCTCGGCTGTGGAGTCCCGGCGGCCGGCCGCCGCCAGCAGCCAGCCCCAACCCGCGTCCGGGGCGGGGCGCCGCGGCGGGGCGGGCCGGGCCGGCGGGGAGGGTCGACCCTGCCGACGCCCCGCCCCCGACCTCGCGGCACCCACCGGATCCCGCTGCGTGCGTCCCGGCCTGGGGCGCAAGGGTCGGCCCCTATACGTCGCGGCTTGGGTGAAGGAGTGAAGCGAGCCGGGAGTGAGCAAGAAAGGCTCGCATTTCTTGGGAATGTTTCACCAGCAAGTTCCTGCCTCTTAACCAGTTCTATACATTGAACCTTAAACAAACCCCATTTTTCAAGTGATCTTAAAACTTTAAGAGGCCGAACATTCACAAATGCAACAAATATTTATCAACCGCTTCCTATGTGCTACGGCCTGGGGAAATTCAGAGATTAGCTGGATTTTTCTTAAAGCAAATAGTTGAAGTTATGATGAGACAAAAACCTATCTACTTTGTTGATAACATCTGCTAACCTTTATAAATAAATTTATAAAGGGCTTTCCTAACCATCCTCCAAACTAAGGATTCATAGCCTTAGCTGCACATATGAACCACCTGTGGAGATTTTAAAAATTTCAGGGCCGGGCTGTACCTTAGACCAATCAAATCCGAATCTCCTGAAGTTGGGATCTAGACGTCAGTATTTTTCAAAACTCCAGGGTGATTCCAGTGTGCAGCCATGGTTGAGAACTATTGTGCCAAATGATCTAAAGAGGAAGAGAGGCTAAAGATTATATCCTCACTTTACAGATGTGAAAACATTCAGGGTCTAGCCAGATGACCTCCTTTGTAAGTAATGTCACTTAGATAAGAACCCCGGTTTTATGACTCCTGATCTAGGGCTTTTCCCACCAAACCCTATTCCCTGATGCCTTTATCATGTTCCTAACAACTCACTGAGCAGTGCCTCTCACCTGACCAGGAACCAGCTCTTTGTAAAATGAGAATCTCTTTTCTCTCCTGCACGCAATGTAGTGGCTTACAAAAGGGGCTGGCCCAGTGCAGGCACTCAATAAAAGATAGCTGCCATATCTCTTGCCCTTCCAGTCTCATCAGAACAAATATTTTCAAGCATCTGTATTTTCAGCTTTTCAAAATACTTAACTAGGGGCCGGCCCCGTCACTTAGCGGTTAAGCGCCCGCGCTCAGCTACTGGCGGCCGGCTTGGGATCCTGGGTGTGCACCTGCCCCACGGCTTCTCTGGCCATGCTGAGGTGACGTCCCACATACAACAACTAGAAGGATGTGCAACCATGACATACAACTATTTACTGGGGCTTTGGGGGAAAAAAAAAGGAGGAGGATTGGCAATAGATGTTAGCTCAGGGCTGATCTTCCTCACAAAAAAAAAAATTACTTGACTAAAATGTATATCAGTAAAGCTGCCTTAGGAATTCCAGAGCAAGACATTAATTTTTTTTTAAAGATTTTATTTATTTATTTTTTCCCCCAAAGCTCCAGTAGATAGTCGTATGTCATAGCTGCACATCCTTCCAGTTGCTGTATGTGGGACGCGGCCTCAGCGTGGCCGGAGAAGCGGTGCGTTGGTGCGCACCGGGGATCCGAACCTAGGCTGCCAGCAGCGGAGCGCGCACTTAACCGCTAAGCCACGGGGCCGGCCCAAGACATTAATTTTTAAAAACAATTTCACCATCGAATTATAAGAGAAAAGAGACTAAAATTAGGAAGAAGTCACTTTAAGACTCAACGTATGTGAGAATTGAGAAGAAACATCTTTGTTTTATACAAATTTTCAGATCTCTTTTCCTATTGATTAGTTTGGCAATTTTCAAAACATTAATAATGAAACAATAATCAATCTAAACTATAAATTCTATGCCTAAAACCAGAATCACTCTTTTGTTCGTTGATCCTTCAATAAACCTTAAAGTTGTTGCCAAGGTACTGAGCGACTTGAAATATTGCAAATTCATGCTGGAAATAGGTATCTTAAGTTTCCTATCGATCTGGTAATAAGGAACCAGTTGGTAAGTGAAAAGTTAATGAAAGGTCTGGATCTTGGAGCCCAGTTCATCATCATCTTCATCCATCTCTAGGAAGGAAAATGTTTGAAAGATTTATTCAGGCTGTGTCAGCAGGCACCCAAATGGCAGTGTAAGAAAAAATCTGCTGATACACCCCAAAATAAATTGCTTTAAATATCTGGCAAACTTGCCAGTTTGCAATTTCTTCCAGGCTATAATTTATTACAGCCTTCTGCAATGATCAAAAAAAGGCAGCAGGCTATTTAGAATAGCACTATTAAGGTGAGTCCAGTTCCTTTCACGACACAGCAGAGATGGGATTTTATTGAAGTCAACACTAAATGATGCCGTTTAGGAAAGATGATGGCACGGTAATCATCAGTATCTGTCTGAAAAAGAAGTCAGCAGGAAATGTATCTTACTCAATTCACACAATGTCTCTAGCATTTAAAAATGCTAGAGATAAAGATTTCATAAATATGTATACTTGTCTTTTATAAATAGGTTCCTATACTGATACCCCAGAAGTGCATAGCCCTTTGTTTCCCCTCAAAAGACCTCTGTCAGTGCCTGTTCAGCGAAACAGACTATTTTAACATCCCCATCCAGGCCTTTTCAAAAGCTTTTCCAAGTTAAATTCTTGCTTTGAACTATAATATAGGAAATTGGGAAAGCGCTAGAACATGCCTCTTGGTTTTTTAAGAAAAAGACTAAATTATCTTTGCAAACTGGGGTACTTTTAAGAAAATAGTTCTTTCTGCTGCTGTCTCTTTTAAAAAGTTGAACAAATTCCTTTTCTTTTCACAATTGCAGAGTGTCAAAATGTCAATCAATTTAGTTTCAGCTCAATTTAATCCTTTACTCTCCACTGTCAGGAAACAAGCCTCTGGGAAGCAAGCTCTCTGTACCCAAGCATCTAGGAATTAAAAAATGATTCCAAATTAGATTGAGCAGCATGAAATAAACTAAGCTAGTTTTCTACTCCACATGAAGTCAGAAGGGGCTTTCTCTAAAAAAAATCTGCACAAAGGCCCTGAAGAAAAATTGCTGCATTTCTTCACACTCGACTCTTCTTTGAGTTAGAAGATTTGAAATTAATTTTGTCATGTCATTTGCTGACCATCTCAAAGCTCAGAAATATGAATATTCTAAAACGTTAATTTGGCTCTTGACAGCATTAGTTACGACGTAATTAAATTTTTTATAGAATTACATGTTAAAAGTGCCCCATAGCCTAGTGGTTAACTTCGGTGCACTCTGCTTTGGTGGCCCAGGTTCGGTTCCCAGGCACAGATCTATACGACGTGTCGGTGGCCACGCTGTTGCAGTGACCCACATACAAAACAAAGGAAGATTGGCACAGATGTTAGCTCAGGGCGACTCTTCCTCAAGCAAATAGAGGAAGATTGGCAACAGATGTTCGCTCAGGGCGAAGCGTCCTCAGCAAAAAAAAAAAAAAAAAAAAATTTAAAGTAATAGCTGTCTCTTGTATCCACATCCATAAGGTACTTCCATTACTATGTCTCCATGTGTCCCTCCATAAGGTATGAACACTGTAACACCAGAGACTTATGGGCTGACCTAACTGTATTCCAGGACAGTCACAAAGGTGTACTGAAATGTGAGTGAAGGACGTGGACATGCTTTTGCTGCTGTAACAAAATTTCAACATGGGTGGATCACCTGAACTGACGGTAGCTACTGAGTTAAAAAGTGACAGTGCTGGTTTATAGTGCCAAAAGCAGAGGACCTAAGTTCTAGTTCTAACAAGACCACTTAATAAACTAAGATTCTGGGCAAGTCACTTAACTTCATCTGTAAAATGGGATAATAAAACCCTAAGGAAATGTTCCAAGATCTGTTTTTGTGAGAGTCAGGAATCTTAGGAAGGGAATTTCATCCAATCTGGAGATCCTGAAAAATGCATTTAATCAACTTAAGATAAACAGTCATCTAGTTCAAAGCAGTAGAACCCAGCAGTTAAAAATCCTAGCCTTGGAATTAATAGGCTAGGTTTGAATCCTAGTGCCACCGTTAGCTGTGAACTTCAGATAGTTACTTAATCTGTGGCTCAGTATTAGTACCTAATTTATGAAGTTATTGTGAGGATTAATTAAGTTAATACATATAAAGTATTTAAAAGAGTGCCTGGCACAAAAACTGCTCTTTGGACTTAATGGCTCTGTAAGCTTAAGAGAGCTAAGAGAAAGGTTGAGGAGACTGCCCTTCAGGAATAAAATCAGAGAGCTGGAGTCTCCAATGAAGAATCTTAGATCAGAGTGCATGACTGTAATAGATTTTTTTATTTAAAAAATTTTTTGCTTTTATAACTCCTCCATGTATCTTATCTTTTGACTGTTCCTCTGACATAAAAACTCTTAATAGGGAAAAGACATATGTGCTTTTCTTCAGATCATTAAAAAAGCTGTGTGTGTGTCTGTGAGTGTGTGTGTGCACACACATGCGTGTGTGTTGAGGGGGCAGGGAGACTCTGAAGTCTGTCTGGTAACCTTAAGGTAAAGTCCACTGTTTATTCACTGAGAAAATGAAGATGTTGATTAGAAATAAACCTCTATGCTCCTTTCCGCCAATCTGAAAAATAGCTAAAAGGGGCAACATTAAAATGGCAATGAGTCTAATATCAGAAGTTCTAGATTCTAGTTACTTCGTCCATGGACAAACCTTAATCCGTCCCAGCCCTAGTTTCTTTAATCTTAAAGTGGAGATGGTAATGTTTACCTCACAGTTTTGTTAAGATACATAGACAAAAGTGCTTTATGAACAAGACAGCACCAAATTTTCATTATTATTATCATCCATAAATTGCCCAATCAGCTTCCAATAACAGGAAGCTAGTTGTATTTGTTTGTATTTGGGGTGAGAAGTTGATGAATGAATGAAAATTAAAATACATACAAACTTCCCCTATATACCACCATTTCATCCAGGAAGTCTTTACTATCATTGTTTGTTAAGTAATTAATTACATTAACTCAATATTGCATCTGTAGTAATGTGAGATCTGCAGTGTTCACTGGATTTTTGTATTTTTTAAGCTTTGAAATAATAGTATAAAATTATATAACTTTATTTTTTAAATACCTAGTTATAAGAAAGAATGATTATACCAATCAGAAGACCTATTTGTATTTTTATGTTTTCTCTAAGGGTGTTTCTCTGTTCTAGAGAAATAAATAGTAAATTAATTCCCTGAGTGTCAAAAGGGAGAAAACCAACACTTTAAACGGTTACAAAACAAAAAGCCTGTTACCTGGAGTAGCACAACATTCTGTCTCCTGTTAGTCTGTAAAACGGTAGCATAAAACTCTCAAGATAATACGCCTAATTTTCAAACTTGTTGCCCAGACAGCACCAAAAGTATCTCACTACACTTAGTCAACGGCACTCTTCATACAATACAATAAACCAAACTCTGTAAACAAAGGCTCTTAAAAGCAATCATGTTTTGCAATCACCATGTGGCTAACAGTTTTATTTAAAAGAATATCTGACAATAGTTTTTTTTTTTTCAATTTTATTTATTTATTTTTTCCCCCAAAGCCCCAGTAGATAGTTGTATATCATAGATGCACATCCTTCTAGTTGTTGTATGTGGGACGCGGCCTCAGCATGGCCGGAGAAGCGGTGCGTCGGTGCCCGCCGGGGATCCAAACCCGGGCCGCCAGCAGCGCAGCGCGCGCACTTAACCGCTAAGCCACGGGCCGGCCCTGACAATAGTTTTAAACACTGGATCGAATAATGTCACTGAGCCTTTACAGTCCTTTCCAGGGAACTTCCCACATAAGAGCAATGGGGAATACTGAAAAGATACGCATATCAACTCCATGAGAGGCAATCTCTAAGGCATTTATCCCCCTTGGTCTTAACCACCATATGCTCCAGTAGGAAGAGATGCTGAAATGCTGCTTTCTTCAGGTTACAAAAGCCCCACACTCTTACTGTTTAGTAAAAATAATAGGCATTTATAGATGACTTTTCACATCCAACACACCTTACAAAACATTTAACCATTTAATCCCCACTGCAACTCTTTAAACATCTTATTTTTTAAACTAGTTTTTAAAAAATAATAAAAGTAACACATGCTAAATGAGTAAAACTTTTTTTTTCCAGTATTCAGAAAGGCAAAATAAAAGTCACTCTTCTCATCCCCATCATCCTACTCTCAGGGGTGATTGTTAATATTTCCAGAAACTTTCCTTGCATATGCAAACATTAACATATTGTAGCTGGCCTTAGAAACACACATGCACACAAGCATAGAATTATATTATACATATTGTTCCGCTTCTTCCTGCCCCACTTATCACTATATCTTGGACATTTTTCCACGTTTATATAGATTTACCTCATTCTTTTAAAGGAGTGCATAGTATTCTATTTTACAATTACATATAATTTAATAAACAGTCCTCTGCTGATGGTCATTTAAGTTGGTTCCAATCTTTACCATTATAAACAATATCACTATGGACATACTTTCATACAGTCTTTGTGTATACACGTGAATATATTTGTTAGGTCGATACCTAGAGGTGTAATTGGCAGTTAAAATATTTTAAACATCTTAGGAATTGATAGATATTATCAAATTGCCCTCATAAAAGGTTTAGTTTTTTATTTTCCCATGGAATCTTGGTGTCTCCTCCTACGCTGTGATCTATTAAATTAACTCAGGGCCCAAGATTCTCTTCTATACCCCATCTTTTACATACTACATTAAAAACTAAAAATATATATATATGTTAGAAAAGTAAAACATGCTTACTGAGAGAAACTAGAAAAACATACTATATTACAAAGAAAAATATTATGAAGAATTATATTATGGATTATTGATTTCAAAGAATTACTTAGACTATAACAAAATATGTGACACAAACTACTTTGAAGATAATATAATTGTTAATTCAGAAGATATTTTTAGATCTTGTTTGATGCTAATACTGTTGAACATATTATAGGTGAATGAGCTAAATGTGGCTTTGAGTGTCTTGGAATGGGGTGAGACAGAGAGAAATGGCAAGTGAGTGAATTTGGGAGTAATAAAAAATGGAGGCTAGAGGAACTGAGAAAGTCTGGAAAATAATAACAATAACTAACATTTACTGAGCTGATATTCACCGTGTACCAGATCCTCTATTAAGATTTTACATACAATATATCACTTACTCGCACAAACAACCTATGATTCTATTACTATCTTTATGAGGCTCAGAGATGTTAAATAATTTGCCTAAGGTTCTATAGTAGTATTTCAAACCCAGCCAGTTATCCTGGCTCCAGAACCTGTTTCCTTAACCAGTACTCTACACTATCTCCATGATGAAGGAGATTCACTACAGAACAGGTTAAGTCTGAAAAGGTCTATTGCCAACAGAAAGAACTCCTTAAATATCTACCTTACTGCACCTAGTGTTTTCTTCTCCACTTGATCCTAGCTATGCATAGCAGGTCCTGACAATAATAGGGACCTAATCCAGTACTAAATATAGCAGTAAGATGATCTTTCGGCTGCTGTATACCATCTTCTTGCTACCAGATCCCTTAGAACTCTGCATTTCAAACTAATATTCATCAAAAGACATTTTTCAAAGCCCTTATTCTATAGATTTTGTTTCCCTAGTTTTTTTACACAGCATCTTACATGAAGGAGGCATTTAATGTATTTGTGGATAATGATGGCATTATCATCTTATTTGATGTTTGAAATAAACCTACTAGCTGGGCAGGTACTACCATTCCTTGGTACAGTTAAAGAAAAAGATGAACCAGACTAATATCTAGGTGATAAGAAGCCTAGACTCCAGGCTCAGATGTGTCCAATTCATCCTACATATTGTTGACAGATTAACTGAACTCATTTGGACTAATCCTGAATACCTGTATGCCAGGCAGTTTGTTAGATACTGATTATCAAAATGAATAAGAGTTAAACACTTTTATAATAATTCCCTACTCAAAATCTCCAAGTAGTTCCCTATTCCCTTTCAGATCAAGCCCAAACTCTTCTTTCTAGCCCTCAGATCCTCCTTAATTTAAATCCTAACATAATCCAGTCATTATGGCATATCACCCTCAACCCAATTCTATCTCCAACACAGTTATTTTTCACCCACTCTTCCAAAACAAATCTTTGCTATAATTAGGTGGTATTCTATCTTGTCCTCCTATATCTGAGTCTCATTCTCCTTTCTGTTCAAGTTGTTCCCTCTCTGAGACCACGTTTATCCAGCCTTTCAAGTTATCCATGCATAACATATATTTCAAGGTCTGGTTCAATTCTCGGCTCTTTCAATAATTAGAAACTCTATAGTGTTTTCACATCCATCCTCATTTGATTCTCATTATAATCCTGTGTATAGGTAAGCAGGGCTAGCTGGGATTATCAGCTTCATTTTGTAGATGAGGAAACTGAGGCTCAGAAATTAAGGGACCTGCCCAAGTTTACATAGCAAGTGTCAGAGCTAGGATTTGAATTTAGGTCTTCTGATTAAGTACTGTGATCAATTCCTGGTTTATAGTATGCTATGACACTTTTCTAACTCCTTTGGCATTTAAAATCTATATTGTTATGCAAGGTCTTATTCTCTATTTTATGCCACATAACTTCTCTCTCTGCTAGAGCAAATCAAACACAGTAACTCTCTTTTGCGGACTTCATAGAGCCTACCACACTGCTAGGCAAGTCATAAGCATTAAATATATTCTGGTTGGTTGGCTGATCCTTTATACCATACCCCACTACACTTTTCTTAAGGCTTGACGGAATCAATACATTAATGATGGAGGTTCTCTCTCCCCGGGAGCTCACTTCTTCACATCCGGTGTAGGGAGAAGCCCCTAAGACTCCTTTTCACGGCCTCATCTTTCTCCTCCCGCCTCTTGCTCTTCGGATAGTTGCCTCCTTCACACAGAGAATCCAGTAGAGGACCTGGAACACAGCCTAGTAGGTAAGGGCTTTATTTTTATTTTCAAGCCTGCCCTAGACTTTCAGGAGCCAAAAGTTCAAATCGCAGCAGGATTGATTCAGCCCTTTCACAAGCAATTTAGTACTATGCAGTGTGTTTAGACTGGTCAAGTTTCCAGGCCCTGGCTGAGCAGCATCATTATCTCTCCAAGCTTTCACGTATCAGCTTCCCTGGCCATATTTTACTTTCCACGTCTTTCTTCTCTGAAATCAGATGGATAAGCAAAATCAAATACTTACACAATTATACACTTTTCAACAACCATGTCAAATATCTTCAAATTTAAGTCCAATACAAGATGTTTGTTTTCCTCTCTGGGTTAGGCAAAACCAAGAAGTATGCAAAAGCTTTACCCCTCAATCCTTAGAAGAAAGGGGGCACTTTGTATCATTCTTCGGCCAGTACCTCAACTAACTGAGAACAGATAACAGTGTTGTCAGATTCTATTCTCCACCTCAGCTGGATAGCCAACTGGACAACAGACTTAAGCAAATTGAAAAATACTTTGCCAGGGGAAAAGAAAACTAAGTAGCAAATCCTTCTTTTAATTTTTAGTTGTGTAATATTTCAAACATACAGCAAAGAACAGATAATGGACAGCACTATTACCTTCTAATGTTTTACTCTTCAGATTGTAACAAATAAAACTTTACAGTTGAAGTCCTCTGTGAACTTCTCTATAAGCCTTTCCCCTCCTCCCTCCTATACATGTAACTACTCTCCCAAATTTGGTGTTCATCTTTCTATTCATGTGCTTATATTATGAATATGGCATATTTTTCTTTAATGTAAAATTTAGACAATTATAGTTTGTAACGCATTGAACCTTTTTTTATTTCTTAAGATTGCTATATATAAGACACATAAAACAAAAAATTTTTTCCTGCTTAAACAGTTCTAATCCAGGGATGAATAAATGAGTAGATATGTGATAAAGCCAATACACCAAATGTTCATTGTGAATCCAAGAGAAGTATGTACTTGGGTGTTTACTGTATAATTCTTTCAACTCGTCTGCATGTGTACTTTTTTATAATAAAATGTTGGAAAAACAAAACAAAAACCTCTAATTCATATTTTGTCTAAAAATCTCACTGAGGAAGGATATTAACCGGTTTCAGATACTTAAGGACCTAATGTACTTACAGAAAACAATAATTAGGCTTGATAGTCTAATTACTCTTTGAGCTCTTGCTTTATGGCATCTAACAAATAGAAAGAGAAAAGACCAGTTCCTCTAAGACTTATCTTCACATAGTCACTTCTTATAAAGCAGTTATTTCAGCTTTCACTTTTCGATCCTTTTCTGGAGAGTTTATGAAATCACTTGTTTATAATCCACTTCTCATCATGACTTAAGCTCAAAGATGGAAAACTATTTATAGTTGACAAGCATTCCTAATAAAATGAGTATATAAAACAATAGGAGAGAAATACTTTTGAAAGTATTTCTCTGAAAGATTTTTTTTTTTTTTTGTGAGTAAGATTGGCCCTGAGCTAACGTCTGTTGCCAATCTTCCTCTTTTTGCTTGAGGAAGATTGTTGCTGAGCTAACATCTGTGCCCGATCTTCCTCTATCTTGTATGTGGGGCACCACCACAGCATGGCTTGATGAGCAGTGTGTAGGTCTGTCTCTGGGGATCCGAACCTGCAAACCCTGGGCCGCCAAAGCAGAGTGCGCAAAGTTAACCACTGCACAAACTTAACCACTACGCCACTGGGCTGGCCCCTTTTGAAAGATTCTTACAGTCCCCTTCACAAACCTTCTAAATTAACTTCTGTTATCTCAGGAAAATGCTCTGCTACAAGCTGATCATGAGAAGAACTAGAACAAAAGACATTCACTATTAATAAAATACCACTGTGATATAACATTTATGCAATAGTACTTTGCCTACTATTTGAGGTATTTTTATATTTGTGTATTATTTATGCCTCACAATAAGCATGCTAATTTTTTTTTTTTCTTTGTGAGGAAGATTAGCTCCGAGCTAACATCTGTGCCCATCTTCCTCTATTCTTTTTTTGGGGGACGGGATGCTGCCAGAGCATGGCTTGATGAGACAGGCATAGGTCCATGCCTGGATCCGAACCCTCAAACCACCGGGGCCACCGCAGCAGAGCGCGCGAACCCAACCACTGTGCCACTGGGTTGGCCCACTAAATTTTTTTTAAGGAAAAGGAACTGAGTCTCAAATAATGAATGTATTTGTTCAAGGTGATGCAACCAATACAAACATAGGTCTTTCAACTCCAATGCCAGTGCTCTTTCCCCACAACTGAGAACAATGGACTATAAATCTTTTTGTTTTACCGGGATTTTAAAATTACTACATTACCAGAAATTATGTTATTTATTATTTATTTGTAAAGTACTTCACCTTAAGTGGTCTAATTTAATAGTAATTACTCCTTGAGGCTGATGTTTTCACAATTTAATAGGTCAAGTAACAGACTCAGAGAAAACTAAGCTTGAATGCGGACTGTTTAATGACAGCAAATTGTCGTTCAAAAGGAAGGTCTTCAATGAAAAGGATTGTATTGAGTTAAAAACAGCAATTCCATATTGAGAAATGAAAGATATTACTGCCTCAACACAATTCTTAACAAAAATTTTTAAAGAAAAATTATTTACTTATTAAAATTAGATTAAATTAATCATTTAGATTAAATTTAAAAGTATGTCCAAGCTGATTTTTAACAATTGAACCAATAGGAAGACATACTAAGTGACTGTTGAAAATAAAGTCCTTAGTGAAATTTATTGATTACCTAAAATCACTTATAATTATAGTCCTTTTCATGTCATAAAAAATAAGTTTTGGGCTTTAAGTGAGAGCCTGGTGACAGATTTAGCTAACACTGAATGAATTACAATTAAAGAAAGTCATTTTCTTCTTATATTATTACCAGGAGTAATTTATTCTAGATACTGCTGGAACAGAGGTGAATGATTTAACAGTCAATTAAATTGTAACAAAAACATAGCTCCCCTACCCTCCATTCTGAAACTCTTTGTAGTTGAATGTAATCCCAAGTGGCACCTAAATACACATTTAAATCTTAATTTTTTTATGAAAAAATCCCATCACTAAAAAAAAGAACAAAAGCACACAAATACATGCCTTTCTGGGCTATAAGATTAGTCTTCTTTGTAAAGATGCAATCCCTGCTTAGAGGCATCTTAATTCTCCACAGCCAGGCCTGCCCGGTGGCGCAGTGGTTAAGTGGGCGTGCTCCGCTTCAGCGGCCCAGGGTTCACAGGTTTGGATCCCGGCCGCACATCGACCCACCACTTGTCAGGCCATGCTGTGGCGGCATCCCATACAAAGTAGAGGAAGATGGGCACGGATGTTAGCCCAGGGCCAATCTTCCTCAGCAAAAAGAGGAGGATTGGCATCGGATGTTAGCTCAGGGCTAATCTTCCTCACACACACAAAAAATAATAATTCTTCACAGCCACCCATCTCCAAAGGGCCATACTGATATTGGACTATATTGGGTGATGCTGCTTGAATGATGGACGTGTTCGATGTGAACATTAAGTTCACATCTCTGAAGGAGTTCAAATTTTCCTCTGCATCAAAAAAACATAAGGAGGAGCCATGTTTCCCCCCAAGGACCCCTTTTCTTAATTTCAGAGGAAAGACAGCTTTAGTCAATCAAACCAAAGTGTTAACTACAAAAGAACTGTTGCTTACACTTTTACATGGGCATAATAAGAATCTAGAGAAAAATCCTATGATAAAAAAAGGAACAGAAGAAAATAGAATATTAAATTTCTTATACTTAACCTTCAAAATAGGGCTTTCCAAGTCCCTTCCAAATATTAACTCATGTTTGGACATACACTATACTTATTATTCATATTTTACAGAGGGGTAAACAGAAGCATACCAAAATAGTGAATGCCAACACTGCCAGGCACTGTGTTAATACTAGGTATTCAAAGAAGTATGAGGACATATAATTATATACTAAACAGCTCACAGTAAAGCATGGGAGACAGATGAGCTATATAAAAAAATGGCCCTCAGCCCACCATACTACCCAATGTTCTTCCTGAGTGGCGTGCTCTTTACCGGTCTGCATTTGCAGATGCACTCAACTTGAAAAGCCTATTCCTCTCCTCCTCTCATCACCACCCAAAGCTGTCTGGTTAATGCTTTACTCAAGAACCCTTCTATAAAAGTTATAAGGGTCTTAGTAATGGTAAAAAACACTTATTGAGCATGTACTATGTGCTAAGCATTTTGCCAAACTAAGTAAACGACTTATATCTCATTTCATCATCACAGCAATTCTCTGAGAATTGCTAACCAGCTTCTACTTTTAAAGGATTTACTGGATTAACTGACAGTCTCCAATTCTCTCTGTAAAGCATCCTGTCATTGTAGCAGAGATGCTCCTAACAGGTTACTCCTCTCTAGTACGCCCACTCACTTCTGCTTTTAAAAGTTGTATGCTTATAAAGAATCTGTGTTTGTTTTAAAAATTGTTGATGCCCACTGCACTTCTTATCATAACTATATAATTTAATTAAATATTATGTAAACCACTTACATAAACACAAAAATAAAAAGACGTTATTTGTATGAAAATGAACTAGAATGTTTTTGCAAAACCTAAATAAAGGATAGTTACTTTAAAAATTGCTGTTGAATTAGGTGTGGCTAAGAGGACTGTAAAAGACTGAAGGAAGTTTAAATTTCTAGAAGGATTCTGTACACAATTCTCTTCACAATTGCCTATAAGTTCTCACTCTATAGAAGTCAAAACAGGAAATTAAAGACAATGCATGCATGACGGGTGTGGATTATACAAGAAAAACTAGAAATCAGAGAATCAGAAAACCAGGACAATCCCACATTTCATCTAATTCTAAAATCCAGGTTCTTAACCAAAACTCAAAAGGCACTCAATAAGTTTACAGGGTAAATGAATGAAAAGAGAAACCTCTCCATGGGAGGTGATATGTGATGAATGGATGAATGGAATGTTAACAGACAGAAAAAGGACGGGAAAGGACATTCCAGAAGAAGGTAGAAAAGGCTTTAGAGTCAAGAGTATACTGAGTTTGAATTTGAGTTCTGTGCTGTGTGATTTGGGCAAGTCACTAATCTCTTTGTGACTCAGCTTCCTCATCTGTAAAATGAGCAGCAATAATTCCCTGGCACTGTTATAACGATTAAATGAGATAATGAATATAAACCATTAATGTGGTGCTTGAAGGCATATGTACAGTTAACTTTAAGAGGATAAAAGGCATGTTTAGGGAAGGGCAGATAGTTCTTTAAGGCCTGAATAAAGGGTACAAGGTTGAGTGGCAGGAGGTAAGACTGGAAAGTTGGACTGGGATCAGTTTTTAAAGTTTTTAAAACGTCACCAAAGTCTAGATCATTCTATAGGCAATGGAGAATAATGGGAGACTTTAAGTTGGAAAGTGACAGGAACAAATCCAAGTCATGTCTGAGGGTAGGTGGAGGATGTATTGGCATGATGATCAGTTAGACGCAGACAGATCATGTTAGGAGGCAATAATTCAAGCAAGAAGAGGGCTTAGACTAAGGCTGAGACAGAGGTTATGAATAAAAAGGGGAAAGTCTGAGATAAAAACAGACGTATATTTTATGTAACCCCTTCTGCCCTCAACGAATCTATAAATACAGAATTAAAGTCCCTTATAAAGCCATTAACATAAATCCTGCCACTAAAATAAACTCTATATTACATTACGCAAGCTTTTCAAATTTAATTAAAATAGGTTTTGCCAAATGGTAGAGAATACCCAGATGATAAAGCCTGTAGTATCATCACGGAATAAAAGGATCAGTCTGTTCCAAATCCAGCTTAAACCTGATGCTTACTATTCCTACTTGGATGTTTGTTTAAGAAGTTATTTTCACTAATTTAAAATGATTTTGCCTGGGGCCCGCCCCATGGCTTAGCGGTTAAGTGCGTGCGATCCACTGCCGGCGGCCCGGGGTTCGGATCCTGGGTGCGCACCGACGCACCGCTTCTCCGGCCATGCTGAGGCTGCGTCCCACATACAGTAACTAGAAGGATGTGTAGCTATGACATACAACTATCTACTGGGGCTTTGGGGGAAAAAATAAATAAAAAAATAAAATTATAAAATGATTTTGCCTGTACTAATTCCTTGTTTCAGTCTATAACATTTTTTTATTTGTTCTTTCATCAGCAAGAGGTTCTGGAGATAGAAGTGACAGTCTTAGGGATTGACTGAACGTGGGGGGAAGAGTCAGGGATATGAAGTTTCTAGCTTAAACTACTACATGGATGGTGAGGTCATTAATAAGGAAAGGAAGAAATTTTGGAAGAGAAATTTCATAATACAATAAAGATAACCATAGAACATACAAGATTTGTAGGCAGTTAGAAACAAGGGTTCAAAGTTCCAAAATAGACCTGAAGTGGATACATAGATTTGAAAATTCTTGGCACACAGGCAAGAAGAATGGGGTAGATGAGGTCACCAAAGGACGATATATAGACCAGCGAATGGGAAGCCACGAGTACTCTTGAAATTATATGCAAAATTAAGTTGTACGCACACATTTTTCTGATAAAAAGGTCTAGTGTTTTAACCAGCTTTTCAAATGACTCCATGTTCCCCAAAAGGTTGAAAATTTCCCTTTATGCTATAAAGTAAAAGAGGCAAGGATGGTTTCCCAAGGAAAATTAACTTTTAAGAGATGGACAGGGAAGAATTGCCGGTGAAACCAATTGGGAGGCTATTGGCAGAGGGTATAAGCAGAACCAGCAAAGAATGATGGTAAGAAAGCCAAAGGAGGGGCCGGCCCGGTGGCGTAGCAGTTAAGTGCGCATGCTCCACTGCGGCGGCCTGGGGTTTGCAGGTTCGGATCCCGCACAAGCACCGACCCACCATTTGTCAGGCCATGCTATGGCAGCATCCCATATAAAGTAGAGAAAGATGGGCACAGATGTTAGCCCAGGCCTGGTCTTCCTTAGGAAAAAGAGGAGGATTGGCATTGGATGTTAGCTCAGGGCTGATCTTCCTCACACACACACAAAAGAAAGCCACAGGAGATGGGAACTGCCCAGAAAAAATGGTCAATAGTGTCATTTAAGATGGGAACCAAAACGTATTCACTGGTGATCTTAACAAGAGCAGCAGTTTGAGGGCCGGCGCTGTGGTGTAGTGGTTAAGTGCGTGCGCTCTGCTGCTGGCGGCCTGGGTTTGGATCCTGGGCTCGCACTGATGCACTGCTTGTCAGGCCACACTGTGGCAGCGTCCCACATAAAGTGCAGGAAGATGGGCATGGATGTTAGCAAAGGGCCAGTCTTCCTCAGCAAAAAGAGGAGGATTAGCATAGATGTTAGCTCAGGGCTGATTTTCCTCACCAAAAAAAAAAAAAAGAGCAGTAGTTTGAGTGGTGGAGGGTGCAAAAGTCAGGTTTTATGGGTTGAAGAGTGAATGGGAGTTGATAAAGGAGGCATTAAACATTTCTTTCAAGAAATCAAAATAAAATTTTAGTTTGAGGTGAAAGCAAGGTTATGAAATGGTACTTTAAAATATTTTAATTTCTTTCAGTCTGATAAAAACCTGACCATGTTTACAAGATGAGGGAAACAAGCCAGTAGAGAGAAGTAAAATACATATTTAATCCAATGACTAAGTAGGACATTGTCACAATAATTGATCTTGATCTGCAAGCATTTTTAACTTAAAGGATACAATATTTAGAGTCTAAACACCAAGAAACAGAAATATTTTCACCAAAATTTTAGATGTCAATAAGACCATTAGAATGTTTTGCAGATTCAAAACCTTCCAAAATGTGTTTACATACTTGAACCTAAAAGATCCATATCAAGTTGGCTCATCAGCCATTTTCCAGAAATTTCTAGAGTGACAGAGAACTATAATTTTGTGTGTGTCTGTATTTTAATTTAATTTCTCATTCTTGACATATGCTTGACATATGAAGAGATCTGTATAGGCTCATTTTCTGCTTTTTTTTTTTTTTTTTTTTTTTAGATTTTATTTATTTATTTATTTTTCCCCCAAAGCCCCAGTAGATAGTTGTACGTCATAGCTGCACATCCTTCTAGTTGCTGTATGTGGGACGCGGCCTCAGCATGGCCGGAGAAGCAGTGTGTCGGTGCACGCCCGGGATCCGAACCCGGGCCGCCAGCAGCGGAGAGCGCACACCCAACCGCTAAGCCACGGGGCCAGCCCTTCTGCTTTTTTTTTTTGCTTGTCGAAAAGCAGATGCACAATCAGAGATAAGTGTGTTAGAATAATAGCTAAACCCTCTCTTGGTAATCTCAACTAATCTCTTAGTTTACATTATAATTGCCATGCTGCTAAGTAATCCTGACCTTCTCAATTCCAGGCCAATTCCCAAATTCCCACAGGACATCACTACCTGCGTGCTACATGGCGTTTAAAGTTCAATACATCCCAAAATAAACTACAGTATGTAACAAACAAACAAACAAAACCCTGGGAGAGGGGGGAGAATCCAGTTAATGAGCTTTACACGGTAGAATTCGGTACTCTTAAAATTGAGCTCCTGCAGAGTTACCTTATCACAGTTACGGAACTTGGAATTTCATATGTAACTTCTGGCCAAAAAGTTATTTTTTAAAAAACAACCACCATTTCCTCTTTTTCAATCACAGATAAAATCTCCAACTTAAAAATAGTAACACACGTGAACTTCCTATTGGCATATTTGTATATGTAATTATTTGTAATCTTCCCAAATATGCCTTCCCTATCTTCTACATGGCCTGTATTTTCCTTTTCCAGAGGATATCAATTATAAATATTTTATGTGGCTAAAGATGCAGCAGCAATACACATGTGAGAGAGAGCGTGTGGTAATGTATATATGTTATAATATCTATAGATCATCTTTTTAATAGAAAGCCTGAAGTTTGGTTTTCTTAAAATTAAGAGTCATTTGGTATTCTGTAGAATTCACATACCAACCTACCTAAGACAATCACCATTTAACTCACTTGAATATTAAAAGTGATTTTGTTGATTACATGTTCCAGCTGTTAAGAAGTAGATAGTTAAGCAAAACAAAAAGACATTGGCCTGTCAGGTATATTTTAACTTATTTGAAAAGGGCTTTAACCTTAATATCAACTGCTCTTTTTGTTAGATGAAGAATCAGGCTATAGTGATTCTGAAGGTTTCTGAAATACGTACTGTGAGGATTTATTTGTTTATTATGGACGTAAAATTATGATCCTAGTTTTAGAAGAACTCAGTTTATAATGATAAAAAGGAATAATAGTAATAATAATAATTACTACTTGTTGAGTGCCTATTACTATGATAGGCACTTAACCTTTATATCTCAAATCCTTATGAAAAACTGTAGGGGCTGGCCTGGTTGCATAGTGGTTAAGTTCATGCACTCCGCTTTGGCAGCCCAGGGTTCGCGGCCCGGATCCCAGGCGCGGACCTACGCACTGCTTATCAAGCCATGCTGTGGCAGGCATCCCATATATAAAGTAGAGGAAGATGGGCATGGATGTTAGCCCAGGGCCAATCTTTGTCAGCAAAAAGAGGAGGATTGGCAATAGATGTTAGCTCAGGGCTAATCTTGCTCACCAAAAAAAATGGTAAAATGTTTTTTCTATTATAGAGTTGAGGAAATGGGCTCAAAGAGGCTAAGTATCTTTTCCCAAAGCCTGAAAATTATGAAAAGTACGGTTCTTTAATCATTCCTTCTACGGAAAGTTATTGGGTACCTCCTATGTGCCAGAATTCAAGGATACAATCATGAACAAGATAGAGATTGTCCCTGCCCTCACTCAGTTGTAAGTGGCAAGCACAGACAAGTAATGAGTAACAATAGTGTTGGAAATGCTGTGAAAGGGAAGCAGAGAGTTCTATTAGAGCCATAAGGTGAGAAATTTTCCACTGAAGGGTAAGGATTGTTGTAAGCAAAGGTAGTTCATAACCAAGTATATGTTTTAAACAGTTTCTAAATTTCTTGACCTTTCTTTGGGGCTTCAGCAGAACAGAAGTTTTAGGGCTAGGCTAGGTAATCGATAACAGGTCCTTTCTTCTCTCTCCAAATTGCTGCTTGGCTTGGGGAAATTCCCAGTGAATAATTAACACCAGAATAGTCTGCCAGTTATGTTTATTAATATATTCTTTCTGCCTCAGGACGGTAGAACAGCAGTGAGTCAGAGAAGCAAGTAGATGAGCCTTTGCTTAATAAATATTCATTGAATGAGTGAAGCAAGATGATCAGTACTTTAAACAGGGTTTTCCAAATGGCACCCAATGGCTGTGACTTTCGGTAATCATCCAGGTTGAATCAGATTTGACCTACTGACCCAGAGATGGGAGGCTCCCATTTCTAATTCAATACTAGATTTGTACTAAGTAAGAACTTTATTGGTATCTAAAGTTTGACAATTTCTCTTCTTATTTTTGCTAAGTAAATGATCTTAATAGTATATGATGTAAAGGGTGTCAGTCACAGCACAGAATTAGAGAAATTAGGCTGTGAGCTTGTGAAATAAAAATAGAAAAGAATTTAGATAAATACTAGTGAAAGTACCATCACTTTACATCTTGCTGTAATATTTGTTAAAGCTTTCCTATATACTATTTTATTTGCTTTTTCAACAATCATATAGGATAGATGGGCAGATGTTACCCTCATTTTACAGGTGGGGAAATTGAGGCTTACAATAGTAAGAGGGGAGACAGAACTAAAATCAGGTCTTCTTACTCTTAGTTCATTGCTCTTTCCCTCTATTACACTGCTGGATGTCCACACTTCCCTTGATGACCCCTTTGTATACACATAAAAAGAAAATTAACACTGTAGACTTGGAGATCTAACTAGACAGGAAGGCTAAACCACAACTGAATTTTTATCCACAGAAATAATATTACAATGAAGATAGAAAAAACAATAATGTAGTCCAATTCACTGCCATTACACAGATATGATAAAAAATATTTGTATGCCTATAATTTATATACATTTCTGGTTTAATCACAATTTGAAGAACAGATGCTTCTCTGGGATAAATTTTCACTTTTATCTGGAAAATCTTTTCTTTTTCAGAAATCTTGTTCTCTAAGCTGACGAAAATATGGCAAGTATTTTGAACTATCTTTTCGGAAGACTAATTTTCTACAAACACTAATATTCAACATATTCTAGTAAATGCTCTTTAATTTCACTTTGTAAAAATTCTCCATCAGATGGTTTGCTCATCATCTTTTTGAGATAATTAAATATGAATGTTGAAGTGATATGGAATTTGATGACAATGGCGGTTTGAGAGTTCATCTGGGTAATAACAGGAAATCTTTCTGTAGTGTCTATTTCCTTTAAAATATAAACACACACACAGGTGATACATATATACATATAAATACATATTTTTTTCTTACTCCGATACATAGACTTGCATGTGTCTGTATACTCTGTGTGTGTACACAGACACGTATGTATACGTTTCAGGGTGGGAAAAATCATGTATATCAGGAGTTCCTACAGTTTATACTGTTTAAACCCAGAAGCATAAAAATATCAGAAGAGAAGAAAAAATAAACTTGACCTTATACTGAACTCAGCAGTTCTGAATTAAGTGTTCAGAATAGATCTTTCCTAACAGCCTCTTGTCCTTTCATCCAAAACAAATAACTTGTAGTGAACAAGAAGGAAAGCATATTAATTTTATTAGTTTTTTTAAGTTACCTAAATATTTCCTGGAGGAAGGTGAGATTCTAATTTTGGGGGTTGGAGTGGGAAGAAGGATGGGCAAATCTTTGGTTCTTATCTGTAGGCTATTTTTCTTTAAAATGAAGTTAATTACACTATTTATTCAATTGGGAAAATCATTTTGGGAGAAGGTAACAGCACTATAAAAAGTTAACCCTAGAGTCATGAATTACTTCTAAAGCTCCAAAATGCCGGTTGCTATAGAAGCTTCCCTGGTTTCAATTCATACATTTTCATTCCTTTACTCAGTAATTTAACAATTAGGTAACGCATGCCTATTAATTGCCAGGGCTTAGGCTAGACCTTGGGAATGAAAAAACGAGAAATGCTTGGGAGCTGACAGCATGGAGGAGAGACTGTTTAAACAAGAGTGTGAAAAATGATAAAGTTCTTCCTTAAAGAGAGATCTGTGAATTATTATGAACTTTCATTGTTAATTTTATTCACCAAATTAATATACAACAGCTCTACAAAATTCAACACAGTTTTAGAGCAAGATTAACAGCAAATTCACTAAAACTTTTTCATAAGTAAGTGAAACTATTCTGTGAATATGTCCTTTTTGTGGATATATAGTTGTCTTCTTTTTGTTGTTGTTGTTGAGGAAGATTGTCCCTGAGCTAACATCTGTGCCAATCTTCCTCTATTTTGTATATGGGACGGTGTCACAGCATGGCTTGATGAGCAGTGTGTAGGTCCGCACCTGGGATCTGAACCCGTGAATCTTGGGTAGCCAAAGCGGAACGCGCAAGCCTAACGACTAAGCCACCACACCAGCCCCGATATATAGTTGTCTTTTATTTGTATGTTCTGATTTTTTTTGTTGATGGGGAAAGAAAAGAAAGTCCCTCATATAGTGGTTCTCTGTCCTGGATGTATACTTTCAAACTCATTCCCTGGGTTTCCTTGGCTGTATTGTTTTGTCTGTAGGATAGGGCCTTATCCTGAGACAACATCACTTGATGGTCTTGCTAAATTGGTCAAGCCAATACCACCACAAGTCATCAGTACTCTGTCTCAGCCCTTGAGTTCTTCACAACATTGGTTTGGTTTTAATTTTAAACATAATTTGGAAAAAGCTCTTCAAATGTCTCAAAAAACCCTATGGTAAGGGGGAGGTAGGAGGCCTAGCAGGCCTTTGGATTAAGAGCAGCATCTAGGATTAGGTTCCAGTTAGTAGAATCCACACATCTGCCTCTACAGACTCCTCCAGCAGCAACTTGGCAGTTTCTGCCAAGACCCCCTGGAGCATTGCTGCTCCCTGGCCCTGAGAGTTGAAGGCCAGTTCAGCACTGAGGAAGGTTCTATTGGTGATCTTGCAAAAAGTGATAGCCCAAAGCCAGAGACTTCCCAGGATTGGCCCTATTCATGTGGTCTCTGTAAATAAAGTACAAAATTGTTGAGCGTGCTCCTTGAGAGTGCCACAATTTAGTCAGTTGTCTAAGGTGATAAATCTATGAAGTATGTTATTACTCCAATACTTTTTATTTATCTAGGATTTGTGAGCTGAATGGATCTCAAGACTTTCCTTACAGGACATGAGAAAAATACTTTGCCACTTCTAAGAGGCACGCCTCATTGCACAGTCTTTATCTCAAAGGATTCACCATCAATCTCAAACTGTTTCAACAGAGGGCTGTGGTTATGAAGAGCCAAGCAGAGAACGCTTTTCAGGTAATAGCTACTATTGTGACAGACACTCCAGTTATCCATACAAAAAGCCTAGCTGATAATAAAAGGTCACTCTAATTTGGTTTATTTCCACTTGAGAACCAATAATTGTTTTGTCCTTATGATGCTGGCTTCAAAATCTTTGAGGCCTGGGTTGTGGTCTTTGGCCTGGATCTTTCGGACCTTTATGGGATGAACCGACACTGACTCAAGAAGCTCCAGCTCACATATCTGAAAAAGTACACCTGGATTGTCATGTGGGTGCCACGGAGGTATTGCATTCACAAGTAGAGCACTGGAAATGATAGTAGCGGCTGTGGCTTCAGCTTTCTTGCAGCTCCCTGACAATGCCTTTTTAAAAGGATTAACTTAAAAAAGAATATTTGTATAGCACTTTGCAAATACTGAAAGTAGCCTTTTTTTTTTTTTAACTTTTTTTTTTTTTTTTTTTTGTGAGGAGGACCAGCCCTGAGCTAACATCCAATGCCATCCTCCTCTTTTTTGCTGAGGAACACTGGCCCTGGGCTAACATCCGTGCCCATCTTCCTCTACTTTATATGGGACGCCGTCACAGCATGGCTTAACAAGACTTTTTGTTAATTAAAAAAAAAATTCAGAAATCTCATATTGGATTGTGCTTAAAATTAAAAAATCTTTACTGTTATCAGTTATTTTATTTTATTTTTTTTAAAGATTTTATTTATTTATTTATTTTCCCCCCAAAGCCCCAGTAGATTGTTGTATGTCATAGCTGCACATCCTTCTGGTTGCTGTATGTGGGATGCGGCCTCAGCATGGCCGGAGAAGCGGTGCGTCGGTGTGCGCCCGGGGTTCCGAACCCGGGCTGCCAGCAGCAGAGCGCACGCACTCAACCGCTAAGCCACGGGGCCGGCCCTGTTATCAGTTATTTAATCATTAGATCTTATAACTTATAGCATCTATCTCGTTCTCATAGGGAGATGCCCACTTGGTTTGAGTACTTAACATATATACTTGTTAATTATTGAGAATTATTTATTTTGCTGGAGGCATAATCATATATTTTTAACAACTAGACCTTCCTATTTAAGGACTCAAACTTTACCCATAAAATGTTATTCTGTATTTGTCAATTATTCCTCAATAAAGTTAAAAAAAAAAAAAGAGTTTTACTCAAGGACAACCTAATAAGACAATGCATAGTACACAGGAACACTGAGAAAGTACCCTGGCACCTACATTCATTTTACAAAGGGTAAGAATGGAAAGAGAATCTTCCAATCATCAACCCTTCTCTTTAGAAAATTTCAATTTCATTATAAACAGTTCTTTCTATAATCAGCTACTGGTTAATCTGGAGGGTCTCTATCCCAGAAGCCACTGTCACCACACCTTTCCTTGCCTTGTAGTGTCTCCAGCCTGCCAAGGAGAGGGAACAGCAGGTAGGAACAGCATTCTCTCAACTGCTCCCCATAGTTCTTGACTGTCAGCTGTTTTCTATTCCCCTGAAAGAACTCTTTTGTCTTCTATGATTACTGTTTCCCTTCCCATTCCCCTGGCTGCCAGTAGAAAAAATAAATACTGCATTGAATATGAAATTATTTGTTTTCACACCTTTCAGTTTTTCAGTGAGAACTGAATTATGGGATGTATAAATGCTTTGTATGGTAGAAAAAGGGTAAAGACCACAGTCCCACAGCTGTCTACATATCACTTCCCTTCTAATGGAGAAATTCTGCCTCAGACCTTTTCATTCTGGAATATGGAATTTCTGCTAAACAGCAGCCCTAGTAATGAGAGAAAAAGTTCAATTGAAAGAAAATATCACATTCACTCATTGCCAGGATGCAGTCCATAAGAATCTATAGTTACAAGTCATGTAGCTAAGAGGATTTTGTTACTACTAAATAATCTGCAGTGATAGGTATTTTTTTGGTGTGGTAAAATACACACAACATAAAATTTACCATCTCAGCCATTTTTAAGTGTACAGTTCAGTGGTATTAAATACATGTAACCCTTAGCACCATCCATCCCCATAACCCTTTTCATCTTGTAAAACTGAAACTCTATACCCATTAAACAATAACTCGCGTTTTTCCTCTCTCCCCAGCCCTTGGCAACCACCGTATACTTTCTGTCTTTAAGATTCTGACTACTCTAAGTACCTCATATAAGTGGAATGATACAGTATTTGTCTTTTTGTGACCAGCTTATTTTACTTAGCATAATGTCCTCAAAGTTCATTATTATAGCATATTGCAGAATTTCCTTCCTTTTTAAGGCTGAATAATATTCCATTTTATGTATATACAATATTTTGTTTATCCATTCATCCACCGATGTACATT